>NC_049203.1:59064334-59404334 GCF_013347855.1 Anguilla anguilla | reverse complement strand
GTGAGCAAAAGTATTGGAACAGAGAGTATTTAAGTAAATGAAAGCAAATAACTCTTAATATTTGGTAGCATATCTCTTGCTTGCAATTACTGCATCAAGCCTGCGACCCATTGACATCACCAAACTGTTTCATTCTTCTTTTGTGATGCTTTTCCAGGCTTTTACTGCAGCCTCTTTCAGTTGTTGTTTGTTTTGGGGGGTTTTTCCCTTCAATCTCCTCTTCAGGAGGTGAAATGCATGCTTAATTGGGTTAAGGTCTGGTGATTGACTTGGCCAGTCTAAAACCTTCCACTTTTTCTCCCTAATGAAATCCTTTGTTGTGTTGGCAGTGTGTTTTGGGTCATTGTCTTGCTGCATGATGAAGTTCCTCCCAATTAGTTTGGACGCATTTCTCCGTAAGTTGGCAGACAGAATGTTTTTGTAGACTTCTGAATTCATCCTGCTACCATCATGAGTTACATCATCAATAAAGATTAGTGAGCCCACTCCAGAAGCAGCCATGCAAGCCCAAGCCATGACACTTCCTCCACCGTGCTTCACAGATGAGCTTATATGTTTTGGATCATGAGCAGATCCCTTCTTTCTCCACACTTTGGCCTTTCCATCACTTTGGTAGAGGTTAATCTTGGTCTCATCAGTCCATAAAACTTTGTTCCAGAACTTTTGTGGCTCATCTCTGTACTTCTTTGCAAATTGTAATCTCGTCTTCCGATTCTTACTACTGATGAGTGGTTTGCATCTTGTGGTATAGCCTCTATATTGCTGCTCTCTAAGTCTTCTTCGAACAGTTGATTGAGATACCTTCACCCCTGTCCTGTGGAGATTGTTTGTGATGTCACTGACTGATGTTTTGAGGTTTTTCTTCACAGCTTTCACAATGTTTCTGTCATCAACTGCTGTTGTTTTCCTTGGTCGACCTGTTTGATATCTGTTGCTCGGTAGCTATCCCCAATGTTTGTGCAATGGCTCTGATCGATTTCCCCTCTTTTCTAAGCTTGCTTTTCTCCCAAAGACAGCCCTCTGGTCTTCATGTTAGTTTATAACACAAATGCAGTTTTCACAGGCAAAACTCAAGGCTAAAACCAAGAGTAGACATTCAGAACTACATATTGTTTAACCAATCAATCTAACAGGACACATCAGGGCAACAAGAAACACCTGTCGGTCACAAATCTAGATAAAAATACCAGGAAATAAAAGCTGAAATTCGGATCTGTCATCTCATGTACATCTTTTGACCTCAAACTCAATTGTCTTCAGTGTATAGCAAAAACAAAGGAATTGACCTTGCTGTTCCAATACTTTAGGAGGGGACTGCATGTCCATCCTACAGAATATTCTGCATAGCTCGTCGCCCAGACTCATTTCTTGTACCGGCAGGGTTTCACATCGCTGAGCTCCCAAAGTGCCGTATGTCATAAGGCTTTTAACTACACCGTCCTCTCTAGCTCTTCCTAACTTCCCACAGCACTCCAAAGCTCTCTTCCCTCCTCCTCCGTCTCTTCAATTCATGCTCAACTTGGCTGCAAAGCCTCAGAATCTTCCATCTTGCTGTGTTCAGCACTGTTACTGTTCATCCTCATGGCCTCATGCATCACTGTCCCCTGAGATCAAAATTTAAAGGCAGACTAACTTTCATTTGCCTGCTCTTCTCTGACTAAACCTCGACTTCTCTTCAACCGCTTCCCAGAGGCAAATTACTTGTCCAACAATATGAGACATTAATATAATTGGCATGAATAATAAAACAAACCTCATTAAACAATATTCCTCCCATGTCCTTTGCTTGAATTCTTATTATATTTCGGTTGGTTTAATTTCCCTTATTACTTTTAATTTGCATTGCTTTTCACCATATCCATAGCAGATTTTATTAGTCATTCTAAAGTGCTACTTCATTAATTATTAAAATTGTTACTTCAATTGCTTGCATTTTGTTGTATTTCAGCACTTTAACATGCTGCATTGTGTATATATTTTCATAAAACTGGTTGGTGTAATTAAGTTTAAGGCCTTTCATAAATGTATGTACATAAAACATCATGTCAGTACAGACTAAACTTAGCATACGTATAATTTATGAATGAAACTATTCGAAAATAAATGTATGTACATAACATCATGTCAGTACAGACTAAACTTAGCATCATAAATTATATGTAACTGTGAATGTAATGTAATATGAAACTATGCAAAAATGTTAACGCAACAGCAAAATTTCCAAACAATTTTCAAAAGTTTTTTAAAATTGAGTGATGTTGGCTTGGCTAGGCATTAGTGCCAAGGCATTGGCTTGAGAACACTTGACAAATGATGAAAAACTTAATTTAAAAAAGTCTATAAATCAAAATTGCTTTTCAACACCCCAATTCAAAGTTAAGTTGAGTGCAGTACTATAACATTTCCAAATGTCATATCTTTTGCGGCTACAAGTAGCATTTGTAATTTGGAGAGTGAGAAACGATTACACGAACAATCGCGTGTGCCTGTTGCGATGATCAGAAGTCATACACAAAAATCTGAACTGCGAACAGAACTGTGAACAGATTTGTGAATTGCGGTTTGGTACAGGATGTGTGTACCTTTCTGTGTTTGAGAGTGTGTTACACTGTGTGCGTTGACTCAGTATCTCTCTATATATAGCCCCAGCGTCTGCCAAGATGGAACTGACTCACTCCTCTCACCTAAAAACACACCAACCCAGAAAGCAATGTAAAAAAACTGTGGAAGCTAACGGACGACGCATGGGAATAGTGAATGTTAATCTCACTCTCTTATGCACGTCTGCGAAACACGCCACGGCGTTCAGCCTGACGGGGCCACCTGTACATTAGCCTGCACTAACTCGGCAGCGCAGAGTTTAAAAACAGAAAAGTCCCAGAGCGGCGTTGGGCGTCTCAGACGGCCCATCTGCGCTAGTCTCTCAGGTCCCCGCCGCTCGCGCAAGCAGACGGAGGCCAGCGGGACGAGCCGGGGACGGACGCGTGCGCGACTCCTCCAAACGCCACAATTAGGCAGCGCCGGCGCGGCGGGGAGCAGCCGCGCGCCGCGCGTTTGAAGTCTTTTCATCTCCCGCTGACGCGAAGCGTCCCTCTCCTCTTTCCCTTCTGCCTCGCTTATCTCTCCCTCCTTCCTCCCCTTCTCCGTTTCAATCCGTCTCTCCTCTCTCTGCTCTCCTCCTCTCTCTTTCTTTCCCTCTCTCAAGCCAGTCCCGCTGCTTGAGGCTCTTTCTCGCTGGCTCGCTCTCTCTCTCCCCCACCCCTCCCTCTCTCCATCTCTCTCCCTCCCTCCCTCCCTCCCTCCCTCGCTCACTCGCTCACTCGCTCGCTCTCCCTCTCTGCCTCAGTCAGTGTAGCGGACACACATTGCACAGTCACACTCTCTCGCTCTCTGCACCAAAAGCCACAAATCACACACTCACTTCTCACAGGAAAGAAGAGGATGAGAGACTGAGGTAGAAAGAGAGAGTGCAACAGAAACAGATGATTGGAGGTAAAAAAAAGCAACCTTTTGGAAAGGACAGGAGTATTACAAGAGCAACTGTTTTCTCTACAAAAGATCTGCGAGGCTACACGAATGTCTTTTCCTCCTGTCATCCGTCTTAGTACCTGTGTGCTGGATTAAAATGACTTAAGCTACTAAGAGCAGAATCTGCTGGAGAGAGCAGGACAGTCGAAATCAAACTGGTCTCTCCTCTGGAGGAACACAGAGCGGTTCTGCTGGACAGAGAGACGGGGAGTGCGTGCGAGAGGGAGAAGGAAGCATCTTTTTGAGGGAAACAGTGCCGGTCTCACAGGAGAAGAAGATGACACACAGGCTGCCCAAGCAACAAAACTAGGTTTGTGAGTGTCTGTTTGTCTCTATGCTCTGTATGCTGTGAAGGACAGAGTTGAGGGTGGGGATGGATGTATGTGTGTGTGTGGGGAAGGGGGGGGGGGGGGTTTGAATGTATAGGACTAAATTCAGTGAAGGCGGGGGAAGGATAAGAAAAACATTCTGTTTTCAGTTAGAGGGAAGGAGAGTGAAAGAGGGAAGCAGAAAAATAAATGTTCCACAGACGTGTGCCTGTCCATCCGCAGACAGACGACAAGCCAGACACGTTTTTAAACCCCTCCAAATCTACTGACTACAAGAGATTTAAAAGGCGTGTAATTGGATTGTTTGCTTTGAGGTGGGGGTTTAAGGGGAGATTCAATTAAAATGTGACTGACAGGCTCAAAGTTCTGCAAGCATTTCAGGCGTTATACAGTGACTGACTACTGCTAAATGGGACTGGTGTGTCCTTATGTATACTGCTGATAGAATCAAATAATGCACCTTCCCATTGTCTGCGCACTGCAAGGTGTTAAGTTGGAGACTGAGGAGATTATAGCCAGTGACGGACAGGTGGAGAGATAGACACGCTGAAGATCAGATAGACAGATGGATGGTGACTCCTAGGGAGGGCAGAAGGAAACAGAGGAAGAGGGAGGGCACGACTAAGGGGGAATGATGCGCTGATAATGGAGGAGAAAAAAATAACTGACGCTTCTGATTTCTCGAGAGGACTCCTCTTTCTAGAGTTACTCTGATGTGACTCAGAATTCCTGAGGACCTGTCTGTTTTTTTTTTTTCCCCAGTTTGCCGGAGGCCCACCCTCTCCCTCCTAGCATCCCCCCCCCCCCGCCCCCCCGCCCCCCCATCACCATCTCCACCAGCCCCCCGTCCCTATCCATGCCTCCGACGCTGGCGAGCCCCATCCGGCTGTTTCCGCGGCGACGCTGTCACCCCTGCTCTTCCTGGGATCGTTGTCCAGGCACCCTCCTCGGCTCCTCGGGAAGGGGAGGGGGTGAATGAAAAGCCAGGCAGATGAGACAGAGTTTGGGGATTGGCTGGGCGATGGAGAGGACCGGCAGCAGATTGTACTCTTTGATCTCCAGAACGTAAGTGGGCAGAACAAAAGGGATGAACAGGGGCGAGGGACCAGCGTCGGCCGTCGGAGCGAAGCGGAGCGCGTGAAAGAAGGAGCGCGGGGAATCCAGGGGCACATGAACGGAGCTGGAAGGGAGGGAGACGAGAAGAGGACAGAAAGATGCGGAAAATATCGCGCCTGAGAGGGGAGTGCCACGCGGCGGGATTCGACGCCCGCTCCCCAGCACCGTGACTGTGACGAAGGGCACGCCGTGTTCACACGAACGTCTCCACAGTTAGGGCAGGTGAAGAGCGACCGGCCCTTGCTGCCCTTTATGTGAAAAAAGCCCAGTTTAAAGCACAACTTTCCATTGCAGTTTCATTGGCAAACTGTTTTTAAAAAGGGGAAAAATCTTTTGCCCTGCAGAAAAAAAAAGACACTTATAAAATCCTCAACGTCACCCCAGCCAAAATAGCAGGTTGTCATGTTTCTGTGAAACTGGAATCTTCAATGATTTGGGGTGGATCTAAACATGCGCCCCTTTCCCCTGACTGAAATGCAGAGCTGATTCCAACCCTGGCCTCACACAGACACTAAAGGTACAGTATATTAGCTGCTTGTTATTTTAATGTATTATTTGTGTGTGTACACACATTAGCGCACACACACACACACACACACACACATCAATACATGCACACCAAAACACACACGCACACACATACACATTAATGCACACACACACTCGTACATAAAAACATGCGCGCACACAAACAAAACCCCACACACACACACACACACACACACACACACACCTGGCCCCGCATCTGTGGGCCGTGTCAAATGCTCAGGCCGCAGAGACGTGGTGAGCGCATGTACCGCGATCGTCCGGCTGCAGTCGAACATCACCTCCGCCCACGCACGCACAGACGCGCGCTATCAATAGCACCCGCTCCCTGTTACACGTGCAGCCGCGTGTGCGCAAACGGGCCGAGGAAGAGGAGGAGCCGCGTCGACGCAGGCACGCGCTCGGGCACACGCAGACGGGCGAACGCACGCCGATCGCAAACGCTAACGGATCCGCTGATACGACTCGAATTCGAGCGGCGGCGCGCGCGTGCATTATTATTTACGGGCCGCGTTTGTATTCCCCCCTCCCGGGGGTACTTTCTATTTCAATCTCGTCTCCCGACCCCCTGGATCTCGCACGAACGCGTTCCCGTACGAACCCGGGCCTCCTGAGCGCGTCGCGCGGTGGAGTGCTTACGTAAGAGCCACACAAACAGAACAAGGTGAGCGGGGAGCAATACAATCAGAGAGCACTTACAGCTCCCGCCGCCCCCCCCCCCGTGATTCTGATTTGAGCGTCACATCAAAGCACATGGGCGGACAGGAAAGGGAAGGAATACACACACGCACGCACAAGCACACGCACGCACACGCACACGCATGCACGCACATGCACACACACACCTTGACATATTGCAACCCTCGAGAAAAAGAAAAAAAATGAAAAAAAGCCAGTGATAAGCAGTCACAACGGTATCGGAGCAGCGCATCCGATCAGCCCTAATTCGACACAGCGCCGTTTCCCTTTATTTTCGGCGGGTCATGTCGGAAGCGTCTCGAAGCGTAGCGCGTGATGGAAGGAGCCGGCGCAGATATCGCGGCGCACACCGTCGCCTCGCCCAAGCGCCCCCTCCCCTCCCCCCTCTCCGCCCTCCACTCCCCCTCCCCCCGTACAGCTAGTTTCAGGCAGTATGTAAATGTAATGATAAGCTAATTATGTGTTATCAGGGTGCTATTGAAGAACAGAGAGCCGTAGTGCAGGAGAACAAACTGTGCAGGAACGTCACACACCACAGCTTCAGAGAGCAGGCAGGGAGCCCGCTGCCGCCGCTAATGACCGAACATATTTAATTTGTTTGCCTTACTTCTTTCCTGAAACTCCCTTTAATTATCACAGGGATTATCTATCTATCTACCTATCTATCTCTCTCTATCTATGTATCTGCAGATAGATGGATAACATGTTAAATGTCATCCATCTGTCTGCAGTGTCGTGTGTACGCGTGTGTGTGATTGAGCGTGAACATGACTGAGTGTGTGTGTGTGTGTGGTTCAGCCCACATGTCATCTTCTGAAAACGAGGGAAGTGCACCAGGTTCCCCGACCTGATTGGTCAACTGATTGAAGAATGAATGCTCACGGCAGGAACAGCCTGCGCACACTTATCACGCAATCGACTAAATCGGCTATGTCAGTCTATCGATCACCGGCCCAAGATTAAGTGTTTGATTCTACAAACTCTTAAAAGGATGTGGTTGATAAATGCACATTTAACCGAGCTCATTAATCAAGCGCCACCCACCGGCCAGCCCCGCCTTCAGACAGGGAGAGGAGTAATGCGCCTGTATTAACACGTCCACGCTAATGCCTTATTTACACCGGCCGAGAGCGATGAGGAGAGTGGCAACGTAAACCGCGCGCGGGAGTGGGGTGGGGTGGGTGGAGCCACGGTGGAGGCCGGACGTCATGTGCCACCAAACGATTGGCCCACGGTGCTCCCTGACCCGCCGCTCATTTTTCTGCGAAAACCCGCCCAGGATCTCGGCTGCCCGGGGATACCTCTCTTCGGCTTTCCTTCGATGAAATGAAAGCACACTTTGTTCTTCTGTTTCCTGCTCCACGCAAGTGTAAAAAAAACCAGTAACAGAAACCATGTTACAAAGCAACATGGCAGCAGACATTACAAGGCCTGGAAGACCGTTTTGCCTTATTACGCATCCCTACTCTCCCTGGTATGGGACAGAGGAGAAGTGGAGAGGAGGGAAGAAGAAGAACACAGAGAGACAGATGGGGAGAAGAGAGCAGGGAAGGGAAGGGAAGAGAGGAGAGGGGAAAGGAAGAGAGATTGGGGTGAAAAAGACAGGTGGGAGAAAGGAGGAAGACAGACAGCACAAAAAGGGACAGGTGTGAAAGAACGGGAGTACTCGGGTCAACGAAAAGAGGTTAAGACACACTGTGTATTGGTGTCAAAGCAGAAGGAAGCAGCTCTAAAACACTGTGGTAATAGGCCTGCAGGCCATGGTGAGACACTGCGTGAGACGAGAGAGAGAGAGAGAGAGAGAGAGAGAGAGAGAGAGGAGACTGTTTTAGTGCAGGGTCAGGTCAGGGTCAGGGCTGGGATGCAGTTTTATTAATAGCGGTGGTCTTGGTTTGAAACTGGTTGCGCACCTCAGGGAAAAGTGTACAAAGTCTGCTCAAAGCCCACACCCATTACTCTGCTCAGATCTTCTAACTCCTCCCATATCCCTTGGCATCCTGTTTCCCTTGCCGCTTCTCCTCATCCCTTTCTTCAGATCGTTTGGCTCTGCACATCCTTCTCTCATATATCGTTTCCTCTATCTGTCTCTCATTTAATCACAGACATAATGACCCCCTTCTGTGACAGACAGAGAGAGAGAGAGAGAGCGAGAGACTGCAGCCACCACAGCCCTATTCCAGCACACATTAATGCACCCATATCTTTGGAAATATCACTGCACTTTTCTCTCTCACCATGTCCTCTCTGTGCCTTTCTGTGATATCACACTCCTGTCATTAGGTGTCTGTCTTATCCCACTAATTGGGGGGCTCATATCTATCAAAGAGAGAGAGGGAGAGAGAGGTACAGCCTTTATTGATAGACAGTCTAGATAGCAGATAGAGGGAGAGAGGTACAAGATAGATGGGTGAGTAAGTGTATGTGTGTGTATGTGTGTGGGCGAGCATGTGTGTGCGTGTGTAAGTTATCTTGGCACAACAGTGACAAAGAGAGGACAATTCTGCAGGAAATGTACCTGTAAACTCCCATGGTGCTCAAAACATGGACAGAGTGGCCTTGAAGAAAACGAAGAGAGAGAAATAGGAAAAAGAACAACGAAGAGAGGCTGCGTGCACGTGTGTCTTTGTGCGAGTCCGTGTGTGTGTGTGTGTGTGTGTGTGTGTGTGTGTGTGTGTGTGCTTGTGCGTATGGATGTGTTTGCGTGTATGGTTCTGTGTGGGCAGGAGCGAACTCACAAATAAAACGCCGTAAAACAGAAAACGTTCATGGGCAATTAACTTTTGCCATTTTCTCCGATGATATAAATACACAAAATTAATGCGCAGAAAAATATAGCCCATCATTACTTACCAATTGCTTTTATTGTCATTACTCAAAGTGCAAACATTTCTTGCCTCAAACATGTGCACTGAGGTGATTTAGCAAAATTAAATTGCCGTAAAATGTCACATTCTGTTCTTCCGCTCGCCGGCATACACCAAGACACCATGGGAAATGTGACACGTTGGACTTAGCACTGAATGTTAGCCCCTCAACCCCATGGACTGCCTTAGCCACAAATTCAATATCTTTGGATTTGCTGGAAACGGCAAAGTATTCTGCAATATTCAGTACGAAGAGAAACTAAAAGAAATATCCATTAAATCTGTAAATACAAATGTAAGCACACACGACCCCACAAAGAAATCTGCACAAATAGAAAAACGCACACATTTCACAGCTGCATCCACTGCAGTGTTTACGACTGCGCACTCCACGCCCATACGCAAATACGCAAACTCATTTCAAATGGCACCGTATCAATATTCTGCATTAAAAGTTAAGTGCTGACCCATAAAGCAGTTACACGATGGCTACGATTCAAACATCACTCAAAACCATTCAAAGGCAAATCAATAGCCAATAGCAAAGTGAATCCGGTTGTAACTCAAACTATAGCATAACCCCCCCCCATATATCCAACGCACGCAGTAAGTCACCGATATGCTGATATGAAATGCACTCTAAGACGATGCTGTCAGTGCCAGTGCACTCCTAAATGGCTCACGCGGCGTTGTTTGTCATCTCGGTAACAGATGAACAGGAGGAAGTCAGCGGCATTTAGCTGTCGACAGCCAGGCCAGAGAATCTGCAGAGTGCAGAAATATGTCACCGTGGAAATGGACTGCCAACCATAGAAACGCATTAAAAAGTCAACGCAGGTTTCAGCCACATCTCAGAATATCTCTCTCTCTCTCTCTCACACACACATACACTGAAGCGGCCACAGACAGTATAAACCACAAATGAAAACACAGCAGACTATCTGATCCCACATGCGCAGAGGCAGTGAGGTGGACGCAGACACGGTTGCTTTCTCTTCAAAGACATTGAGCGCTCACGCAGGACGGGAGGTGGGAGGTGGAGGAGAATGGAAGGTGGAGGACAACCGAGGAGGAGAGAGCAGAAGGGAGAGGAGAGGGGGAGAGGTAGGAGGTGGGGGGAATGAGAGACTGGAGGAGGAGGGGGGGGGGGGGTGGTGGAGATGTAAACCTACAGGAAGGACATGTTACTCCCCTCGATCGTTCGGATCGATGAAAGAGGGAAATGGATTCTCTCCCAGAACTGCACTCTCAGGTGGAATCCAGTTACCGAGAAGGGGGGACGACGTAGTTTGGATATATTACCTCTAACTGGACAATGTAACTGTTACACCACCCTGCGGTCGTCTCAAGGGTAGAGAAGAGAACGAGGGAACGAGGGTACGGTGGCTAAGGGGAAAGGACAGAGGGATGGGAGAGGAGAAGTGGAAGAGAAGGGAAAGAGAGAGGCCAGAACACAGGCACGGAAGTGGAGATAAGAAAGCTGGCAGAACCGAAAGGAAAGAAGAACAGGGATAGGAGGAGCTGGCAGAAGAAGAGCGAGACTAAGACATGAGTCAGACTTGTGATTAAGATCATTCACATCCCAGAGCTTTTCTGCCGTTCAGCATTTCACACCCTCATCTGCCGCTTTCTGGGCTGGGTTTCACTGCACAACATGGCCTTCTCTCTTCGCTATCTCCCTCTCTCCCTCTCTCCCCACAACCCGCCACCTCCGTGCCCTCCACCTGCCTCTTTCAGGTTTCCAACTGCCCACCCCCCCCCCCACCCCCCGACAGGACCCCCCACCAGTCCTCTCAGGTTCAATCTGTCCTCTCCTCCATCTCGATCTCTTTCTCTCCCCCTCACGTCTCTCCCTCTTCCTCTTTCTCTTTCTCCCTCTCTGCAGGAGTGTTTCAGAGAGAGGTTGCTTGCTGGTTCAGCGAGGCTTAATGTAATGCAATCCCTCTCTCGCCCCGCGCTCCCTGGAGTGCTCTAGTTTTACTCGCCCTCAAATGCAGAAACCCCACTGACCCCAGTGCGGTGGGCTGCGGCGTGCCATTGTGTGGCAAACTGCGCCGCACACGCGCTGCCAATCATATGCACACGTTTCATGCACTATAAAGCACAAAGTGGATGACGACGTGGATGCACCGCTGTGCAGCCCGCTTTTCTATGGCATAGGCTGGTTTGTGACAGCGATGGCTTGACTGGACCTAGGGCATGAAGGCAATCACAAGGGCGAGCATGCATGTGTGCACCGGCGTGCACACACACACACACACACACACACACATTAAACTACATGATACACAGAGAGCATGTGACAAAATTACACATGACTTTGTGATAGAGGCATCGGTGCGGACCAATATGACATGCGTAAATCTGTCTATTGTTTTGTAGCCGTTGTGTTATATTTGAAAAATGTCGTTCTTTTAAAGGAGGGAATGAGGCAGGAAAGGCTAATCTCTTCTGCTGTTTTCTGTGTTTCTCTCCAGGTCTGTGGATAACCCCCTTCTACCATGCCACACACCCCACCCCAGCACCCCTCCCGGAAATTACACCCGTCCCTTACTCAACTACAAAACCTTTCCAAAAAAACACAGCAGCAACACACCTCCGTGGCTCATACCCCTGCTCCACAATGTCCCAGCCCAGCCCTCCAGGAACCCTCCCCCAAACTGCCACTCCACCTCTGTGCCTATCCGACTGCGCGAGGCTCCACTAGGCCCCTCCCCCCCGTCCCCTGGCTGACCCTGGTGACCTGTGCCTGCCTGCTGCCCGCCCTGCTGGGGCGCGTCCCGGGCGCGAGCGCGGGCGAGACCTGGGGCATGGTGTCGGCCTGCCCTTTCCACTGTGTGTGCCGAAACCTGTCCGAATCGCTCAGCACCCTCTGCGCCGACAAGGGCCTCCTCTTCGTGCCGCCCAACGTGGACCGGCGCACCGTGGAGCTGCGGCTGGCCGACAACTTCATCCGCGAGGTGGGCGGCGACGACTTCGCCAACATGACGGGCCTGGTGGACCTGACGCTCTCCCGCAACACCATCCACGCCATCCGGCCGCTGGCCTTCTCCGACCTGGAGAGCCTTCGCTCGCTCCACCTGGACGGCAACCGGCTGACCACCGTGGGCCCCCGGGACCTGGCCGGGCTCCTCAACCTGCAGCACCTCATCGTCAACAACAACCAGCTGACCAACGTGTCGGCCGAGGCCTTCGACGACTTCCTGATGACCCTGGAGGACCTGGACCTCTCTTACAACAACCTGCGCAAGGTCCCGTGGGAGGCCATCCAGAACATGGCCAGCCTCCACACGCTCAACCTGGACCACAACCTCATCGACCACATCATGGACGGCGCCTTCGGGGAGCTCTACAAGCTGGCCCGCCTGGACATGACCTCCAACCGGCTGCAGACGCTGCCGCCCGACCCGCTGTTCGCTCGCTCGCAGACGGGCGTGGTCAGCCCCACCCCCTACAACGCGGTGACCAGCCTGAACTTCGGCGGGAACCCGCTGCACTGCAACTGCGAGCTGCTGTGGCTGCGGCGGCTGGTCCGCAGCGACGACATGGAGACGTGCGCCACGCCCGCGCACCTGGCCGGCCGCTACTTCTGGTCCATCCCCGAGGAGGAGTTCACCTGCGAGCCGCCGCTCATCACCCGCCACACCCACAAGCTGTGGGTGCTGGAGGGCCAGCGGGCCACCCTCAAGTGCCGCGCCATCGGCGACCCCGAGCCCGTCATCCACTGGGTGTCCCCGGACGACCGCATCGTGGCCAACACCAGCCGGACGGCGTCCTACCGCAACGGGACGCTGGACCTTCTGGTGACGCGCGCCCGGGACGACGGCGCCTACACCTGCATCGCCATCAACGCGGCTGGGGAGGCCACCGCCCTGGTGGACCTCAAGATCATCCCTCTGCCGCACCGCGGCAACGGGACCGTGTCGCTCGTCAACAGCCGGGACCCGGGGTCCTCTGACATCACCACCGGGAAGACCGGGGGCAGCGGGACCGCAGGCGGGACCGGTGGGACGGGTGGGGGCGTGGCCCCGGCTCCGGCAGATGGGGACAGCGGGGCGGCAGAGGAAGCACAGGAAGAGCAGCAGGAGGAGGAGGAGGAGGAGGAAGAGGACGAGGAGGACGCAGGGGAGGGCAGGAGGGGAAGCGCAGAGCACAGGGTGGGGGTGCAGGGCGTGACGTCCACCTCAGCGCAGGTACGCTGGGACCTGGGCAGGGCTTCGGGGGCCTACCTGGTGTGGATGTACCAGATTCAATACAACTGCACTGCCGACGAGACACTGGTCTACAGGTGAGCACCCCCAAAGGCCACTTCGGCACACATCACAGTTATAGTGAAGTCACGCACTAATACACACTCAAGACAACTGCACAGGCAGCAGTCCACCAGCAGGAGGTGCTTACTCATCATACATACTACAGTACATGAAGCATTGGCAAAATAAAGACAAAGCAGTTAATTACAGACTTGAATATGGCAATTAGCAGTTCCATTCATGGTTCTTTACACACAAATAATGGTGGCGGTACTACTCAAGATTAATACGATTAACTAGTAAACAGAAGATGTTTAGGCCCATTTAGCTAAAGGACGTGCATTTTCATAAACAGTTGGCTCCACAAGCACAATCACTCCAAATCTGAGCCTTATAGTGTCTATTACACTAATTATAAGTGACTATGACTGCAGTAGCAGGGGACTGGGTGTAGTCCAGCAAAAAAAAAAAAGAGAGACACAGATTCACAGTAGGGTTTAATACCGGGAAACGGGATCCCTGCCAAAACTATATTCAACGTTTCCCGAGAAATATAACAACGGGGAAATGGGAAAACATTTTCTCATTAGATTACACCAATGCCGTTATTTGTGCGGTTTAATTTCATAACATCTGCAACAGCTGTTTGACGTGCTTGTCACGATCCAGGCTACATCCGCGCAGACAGAGAGAGCGTTTTCAGACCGCAGACAATTCGATACAAAGATCAGAAATCGCTTGAATGCAGAGTCCATCGATGCACATTGAAAAGAAATGTGAGTAATCAAAAAAGTAATCTCAAATGTTTTATAGGCTATAGCCTATTTACTTCGCTACAATGCGAGACCTTCGCCAACGAATTCGAATTGCGAAACAAACTATATCAATATTATATTGTTTTGCTGAACCTACCACATCGTTTAACGTTAAAAGAAACGTTCTGTGATCTGAACTGTATAGGTATAGTATAATTATTTGTCTTAAGCTCGCACCACCACGTAACTATACGTTAACCGAACATGGGTTCCGTCTCGGTTTTTACTAATGTTAAGCATCAAGTCAATGAGGCTGTTCTTGCACAGACAGATCCCAGACAATGAACCTTGGCTAGCGAAGTTCAAGCTGCATCCGAAGTTCATATTATTTGCATTCTAATATTAACATTATGTACATTTTAATATTAATAAGATAAATTGCGTTCTTTTTCCTTAATAATGACACCACATGTAAGGTTGGGAACCCATTGCTGTATGCATATTTTCCATTGTTTTTCAGTCCTGCTCATTGAAATATGACCAACCGGTTTTTACTTGTATAGCGTATGCCTTAAAAACAAGCCCGGTTTCCTGGGATTCCCGGGGCAGCGTGTGTCTATTCCTGGGAGAAATAAATGTTTTATTTTCGTGAAAATGTTAATCCCTTATCGACAGCGAGAGAGAATTCAGGGCATGGAGGCCACTGCAAACTAGACGAGCGCCGGAAAGGGAAGAAAAGAGAGAGAACAGAGAGAATCTGACGGACGACTCTGGGGGGAGAATAATGAAGTCCTTAAACGAGCTTAAACTGCACGGCCAATGAGGGTGTCACAACCTGTCCTGCTGACAGACCCGGAGAGGCAACAGGGAGAGGAAGGGGGGAGAGACAGACAGAGGGAGAGGAAGAGGGGAATGAAAAAGAGGCCCCCCTTTACCCTTTTCCGCTTTTTAATTTATTTCTCTCCATCTTCAGTTTGCATAGTCACAGGAAGTAGAGGCTTTTGGGGACAAAAGAAAAACATTCCCTCCCAATAACAATCTAAATGGAGGGAGGGAGGGAGGGATGGAAGGAGAGAAAAAAGTGGAACTCAAGAGGGTGAAGAGATGAAAGATGAGAGAGATGAGACTAAAGAGGTTTCGGTGGATGAGAGGATTGAGGGGAAGAAACAGACGCACTGAAGAAAGCATGAAAGGGAGAGGCAAAAAAAAAAAAAAAAACTCCAGCCCCAGTTCATTTTGACTCCCAGAACTCACGTTGCCGTCTGCATGCATCTCTAATAATCGCTGTTTCTCTGTCGCCAACCTTGCGAAGCATTCCTGTCTCTCAGTAGCAGTCAGTCAGTCTCACACACACACGCACGCGCAGTCACACGCTCGCGCAGTCACACGCACGCACAGTCACACGCTCGCGCAGTCACACACTCGCATGTTCTGAGCAATAGCAGAGGGAGAGTTGAAGGTTCTTTCTGGGAGCACACAAAGCGGAGGGATGCAGGGTTTTTAATTGGATGGCCTCTCAAAATACGAGTCTGAACAGCGAGTCTGAAATGCATGAATACATACACACACACACACACATGCATGCACATACGTTTATATACTGCCTTCTATTAATCTTGTATAGATTTCTTCCCTTCTTAAGAGCTTGTGCTGAAGCGACAACATTAATTGACACAGGAAAAATACATTAAATATATGAAAAATAATAATACGGGTAACCTTGCCTGCTGACTCATAATTTACAAGCAGTCACAGTTAATAGATTCCAACTCCAATGGCAGAATTACTCTGGCAGAGAGAGAGAGAGAGAGAGAGATGGGGAAGGAGCGAAACAGGAATAGAGAGAGGACGGGGCAGTGGATGTGGTGAGGGTTTGGGGTTAATGCCAGGACGAAAATAACTCAAGGCCTTAGAGTGAGAACCCGGCAATTATACTTCAATGCCAAATGTACTGTGAGCCATGAATCACGCTGAGTAGCCCAGTATGTTTTAATTTGCTTTTAAATATCCGCGTATGATCAGCGGCGGACCTGCGCACCACATTTATGGCGGGCACTGAATTTAGCTGCACTAAGAGCATTTCGGTGAAAGAAAAAAAAAAAAAAAAAACACATTTCTAGCGGTGGACACTCAGGTGCGGCAGGACAGTAATTAAGTTATTACTGGGCAAATAGCTGTGTGTGAATAGGAGATGGTTTTTCGGATGTGGAGCCATTGTGTTTGAAAGTCATCAGCACCTGTCTTCACATTCCCTCCACCTCTGCCCTCTCACCTCCACCTCCCCCCCCCCCTTCCCCCTCCCTCAAACGCCTCTACCCCCTTCTGCCTCCCTCTATTACTGGTTATTCCTTTAATCATTTTCTCCTTCATCCACATTTATCCGACTAATGCAGTTCCTTCAAAAGAGCAGCTCTACCCGCCCTTCCTTCTCCCCAAGCAATTAATTCATAATCATTAGTTATTAGGAGCTGCGTATTTTCTCTGAATTCCATTTCGCTTCTGTAGTTCGTAGGATTGCTTTTCCTCCCCCTCCCCTCCCCTCCCCTCCCCCCCCTCCCCCCCTCCCCCCTCCCCCCCTCCCCCCCTCCCCATCCCCTCCCCTTCTCTCAGCACACCAACCACCTTTCTGTTCTTCCTCCCTGTCCCTCAGAATCCTGCCGTCCACCAGCAACAGCTTCCTGCTGAAGAACCTGGTGTCGGGCGTGGACTACAGCCTGTGCGTTCTGGCCATCTTTGATGACACCGTCACCTCGCTGGCCGCCACCAAGGTCCTGGGCTGTGCCCAGTTCAGCACCAAGGACGACTACCCAGAATGCCGCTCGCTGCACGCTCATTTCCTGGGCGGCACCCTGACCATCATGGTGGGCGGGGTGGTGGTGGTGACGCTGCTGGTGTTCACCGTCACCATGATGGTCCGCCACCGGGTCTGCAGCACCGCCGGTGATGGGTGTGACGACAACGACGAAGGTGGCCTCCCCGGCTCCTCTTCCTCAGCGCTGGCAAAGGGCACCAACGTGTACTCTCAGACCAACGGGAGCGGGGGCGTCATGATGGTGGTAGTGCCCAACGGGATTCTGCCCCAGCAGAGGGGGGGAGGGCGAGGGGGCGGTGGAGCACCTTCACGAGCCAAGCCCAAAACCCTCCCCAAGCCCAAAGTGAACCTGGATCTGTACAGAGCAGCGGGGGGGAGTGGCTCCGCCCTGACGGTGGCTGTTTCGGAAAAGCAGCTCCCCCCGTACACCCCTGAGACTGAGAGAATGGCCCTGTACTACACCCCTTCGGGTGTGTCCTCCACGCTGCCCCGTCAGGTCAAACTACGGCACGTCAGGGACAGGGACAGGGGCCTGGACCCCAGGACCCCCCCGCTGCGCGGGTACGGGGAGGAGGTAACAGAGTGGCGGTCCAGCGTGGGAGGGGGCGTGGTGGTCAAGCGGGGCGGAGGGGGCCGCTGGAACTCCTCCCACGCCTACCAGAGCCCGCCCCCCCACGGCCCCAACCCCAGGCACCTGCGAGCCAAGCGCAGTTCCTCCTTCGACATGGGCGAGATCGCCACGACCACCTGCTACAGCTACGCCAAGCGGCTGAGCGTGATCTGGACGCGGCGCAGCCAGTCGCTGCACGGCATGCTGGTCCAGTGCGCCTCCGCCACCAGCGCCTCCACTGCCGGCAGCGACGACTGCCACGCGCAGCACGCCCGGAGGTACCTGCACGCCTACAACACCACCAACTCCAACTCCAACCCCAACCCCGCCACGCCGGCCAACACTGAGGAGCTGGAGGAAAGCGTGGTGTAGAAGGGGCAGAGGAATGGAGGAGAGCGTAGAGGAATGAGCAGGGAGGGGAAGAGAAGAGAGGTGACGAAAAAGAGGACCTATCTGGGCGGGTAGAGCCCAGGATAAAGCGCATACTGTATGGATCTGTATGATGCCTTTTCAATGGTCTGCTGATGTGAGGTTAAAGGTGGAACACAGCCAGAACGAGGCGAGAACACTGGAGGAAGAAAAGCACAGGCTGAATGTGTAAACTTGAGAGACACACAAAGATAGAACTGGAATGATAAAAATAGATGGGAGACCATATAAATAAGTATTTCATGAATCCAGTGACCGCAGCAGATGCTTGGGGCAAAACAACCAGAGCTTAAACTACCACTATTGTGAACAACAGACACAAACAAAGATAAAGGAAGGACCTTCAGAAAAAAAGAAGAAAGGGATCAGTGCCGATGGGATTTGCTGTAGGGTAGATGTGCCAGCACATTTTGGAGGAAAACCACGGGGAATTAAATACCGGACCTGCTGAGTCATCACCGATCATTCAAAAGTCTATCAAATGAATCTACTGGCTAGGATATTGCACACGCGTGTGTGGGACTTCCAACTGCAGAGAACGGCAGTGCAGGGAAGTCTAGCTCTAGCGTTGGCTAAAAGGGATGAGATTCACAGCAAATTTGACAGCGGAAGAGTGGATGAACGGAGAGGATATGTTGGAAATGGAAGGCTGTGATCAGCGAGAGAGCCGCAGTGGGGAGAGGAGAACGTGAAGAAGGTGGGAGCGGATTGGAGGGGACGTGGGGACCGCTACAGCCAGCTTGTCTGGTGCAAAAAAGGAAACAGGAAGTAGGGACAGGAAAATGTGTTTTCGAGGGAGAGCCGGCGGACAGGAAACCTACGGTCAATCGCGACTGAAAGGAAATGACATGAGAATGGGAAACGTCTGCCCTGAGGGTGGGAATCGGAAAGAGTGATGGGAGGCGAAATCACTTCATGTGCGTTGGGGTGGAAAGAGTATTACAATGTGACCTTTGATGTAAGAGACGTGATGTTGGGAATGTGGACGTTGAGCGGATGATTCAGGGTGAGGGAGCGTTTAGGGAGAACGGGTTCGTTTTTAGACGCCTTTCTCCCACCCAGACCTGGCGGGTGCTCAAACTGAGTCATTACTCCCCAATGCAGGGGTAATCATTCCGTGATGTCACACCTGGATGCTACCACCATAGAGAGACGCGACATTCACAAACAGGCACGAAAGAGCAGACTTTGGAGATACTTTACTTTAGGTTGTCCTGTGTAGCATACATGATACGACATCATGTCTACAACCATTCACAGATGTGTGTATAACTGCTGACAGGCATAGAGCGTCAAGTGTTCTATGGAAGATGTAATAAGCTGCTTTGAATGTTTATGTACAGGTTCAAAGCAGCGATGTTGTTTTAAGCACGTCTATTGAAAGTAAAGTACACCCTGAAGTAAAGTGCTATTTCGATTTCTTTCATGATATTTTATAATATATTATATGAAATAATGGGCACCAAAAATCCAAATTTCCCCCCAAAAATAAAAACACAAATAAATATATTCTTAATAAAGAAGAACAGAGGCGATACACACTTGAAACATTACAGATGAAAAAAAACTTGATGAAAAATGGACTTTTGATGGATGACATAAAACATGGAACTGTAATATGTTGTTGCCATTAATATTTTTTTTTATGTTTTCGGAACTCACTAGATAATGAAGTGTGATTTGTTTAGATAATCTTCAATAAAGCAATTAATATGATTGTTATTACTATTATTGAGGAGAGATTGTGCACACAGTATAGGAAAAGCCAGACAAAGAAAGGCCAATAATATTAATAATCATCCTAATAATTACGTTTTGTTTTGATCTTACTTTGCCAAAGTAAATATTGTTACCTTGACTTGATATTCTAATGAATATGACAACATTCTAAAAATGATCAATTATCAAGGTGCATTCAGTGTAAAAGCATTAAAAGATAATGTACATACACGCAAGTGCCAGTGAATCTTTTCTTGTCATTCCTGCCATAACTGACCTTAGCCAAGGACAAATAACAAAGACTCTCTTTGCTTTTTTAAAGACTGCACAGTCAACCGCATACGACAAACCCACAAGTCAGAAGTCGCATTGGTTTGGACACAGCAACGTGTCAGCTGCCAACAGCTGAGACATTCATGTATTTATCATTCTGACCATGAATTAATTTTGTGTCGCGTCTGCAGGTACTGACATTAAGAGGATGGAAGGGAGTGTGACAGAGAAGGAGAGAGAGGGGCAGAGTCTGACAGAGTGCTGACAGACCGAGGGAGAGGAAGAGGAAAGCAGGAGAGACAGCAGGGGAGAGTAACGGAGAGAGAGGGAGAGAAATAAAGTGATAGAGAGAGAAAGAGAGATAAAGAAAGAGGGTGGCAGAGCTGGCTCTAAGCATTTTTGTGACCCTAAACAAGAATGTTTGGGGGGTTCATGCTCAGGGTGCAAATTGGGAAGAAGAACTGGGCGTTGTGGACTGGGAGTGGGGGGGGGGGCACACATAAATAACAATACTGTTCATTAAAATGTTTTCCAAAAAAATTTAATTTTTCTGGCCAGGGAGGGTTGTGGCCCTGAACGGCTGCATAGAGTGTCAATGCCAGTGGCCAGCTCTGGAGGGTGGTGTGCACAGGGCCCTGTGCATGCGCTAATGTTCTTCATGACATGCAAGCACTTTGCAGCAATTTACTGCAGTGCCAATAAACTCCGTTTGAGCTCGACTGATGTGAAATGAGCTGGAGAAAATAAGTGCGTACACACTGTTGCTGCCTCTCTCCATCGCCGATGCACATGACCCATAATGCTTATCACACGCTGAGCGTGTGCAGATCCATCCCCCCCCCCCCCCCCACGCACACTTAATTCAGCTCATTAATTTATTATAAAAGGTATGCGACAGCACCAAAAGCAAATATTATTTGTTGTATTACCAAGTATTACCAAGGCTAGTGAATAATTCAGGCGGCTCTGCATCATTTATGCCAATCTGTGTTCAGAAAGATCAGGTGAGGAAGGTACAGCACGCGGAGAGGAACAGGGAGGATTCTTTGTCAGCTGTAGCTTTAACAAAGATCCAGATTTCTGCACTGAGGCTTTGGGACTCCACATGAAAGGTGATTAGAACAAAACCTTTTCATTTGATGTCAAGAGGAAAACTCACTCCCTGCTCTGTTCTTCAGAAGCTCAGCTCATGCCCAGCATTCTCTAATTAAAAACTGCTGATTGGGTCTCTCTCTCTCTCTCTCACTTGCTCTCTCTCTCATTCTCGCCCTCTCTCTCTCTCTTTTTCGCTCTCTCACTCGCTCTCCCTCTCTTTCGCTCTCTCTCACTCTCACAATCACACACACTCTCTCTCTGATATTCACACACACACTTAAACAAGAACACACACTCAAATTCAGAAATTTAGCACAAGCAGCATCTCTGCCTTCACAGTGATGTCACCTGCTCAGCGAGGGAGTAGAAACAAGCGGTATCACACCATACCATTGATAAAACATGTTCAATATGATTTGAAAATCACCGGTCACTGGGTTCGTATATCTCTTAGCTGAACTCCCATCTGAGGGTTTTTGTTGGCATTACCAACATTAGCTTTATTGAGCCAGCAGTGGCACAGATTTAGCAGTCTGGCAGTGCAGAACTGACAGGAACTAAATGGGAAATAATATCATGGTAATACTACCACTGCTTCTACTGCTGTTACTACCATTACATTACGGATCATTCATTTAGCAGATGGTCTTATCCATCTGCTAAGTGCTAAAATGCTAGAGAACCCCCATTATTACCACAGTTACTACTAATGGGAATAATAAAATAAAAATAAAATAAATCTATAAATAAATAAATCTATATAATTTCTGAGTGCTCATAAAGAGACTATTCACAATACAGCACTGGTGTGTCTGTTAAGCCCACCCCACCCGCCCATCCCCACCCCCCCCAACCCCGCACCCTCACCTACCCTTTCCACCAAGCTGTGGAGCTTCGAACCCTCCGCCCCCCTGCCAACTCTTCGCCCTCTCCTGTCAGGTGACGGGGGCTTCTCAGGAGGGCTCATAGTCTCAGGCTTTCCCCTTCATGTTGATGGAGGACCGTACCCAAACCTGTGCCCCGACACGCTGTCTTGAGCCACTACGGCCCCATCACACACACACACACACACACACACACATGCATGCAACACACACACACACGCACACACACGCACGCACGCACGCACGCACGCATCACACACACACGCATGCAACACACACACACACACACACACACACAAACACACATGCGCAATCACACATCATGCCTCAACTTCATCAAATTAGTGCTTGCCGCCACAATGGACCAAGGCCGGTGAGAGCAGGCTATCAATACCCTGCCAGCCCACCATTAATCTACGGGTCTCTGATGTGCTCCATGTTCTAAATCTGAGCAGTCTTCATTGGCATGACAACAATGCACTGCTCTGCGCTTGCTTGCCAGGCCTTTGAAAAGATACTGAAAGACTGTGCCTATGTGGGTTTGGTGGGCCAGAGGCAAAGTTGATCCAGCTCCTCCACCCAAATTATTTAAGGGGCTCCATTGAAAAAGTTATTTATAACTCATCTTTAGGAGGCATTATTAACTAGATGCTTGGCCTTTAAGGTTGTGCTCCCTCCCCATTAACCTTGCCCCTCTCTGTTGAGCTCAATCATGCTCCTGTTCTCGTGGGCCTTGAGAAGAAGCTGTGAACATTCCTCGGCAAAACTTAGCGATCTCATCTCTGCAGCTCATGCCAAAGCAACATTTAAAAGTCTCTTGATGGCGTATTCCAGTCGTGGGTGTTTTAGCTACCTGCGATCTTATGATACCAAGGGAAAGGGCTGACTTCCTCTTGCTGATGCTGTTATCAACACGTGGAGTTTTGCTTTTCCCCGGTTTGTGAGTGGTGCCTAACAGGTTCAGGAAAAAAAAAAAGAAAATGTTTTTTTCCATTCCAATGAGAATTTCTCATTAAATGATGATTTCGCTGGTGACTGCAGAACATTGCTTGTTGAAGGAAAGTGTGTGGTGTGCATGTGTGCGTGCTTGTCGTGGGGTGGCGGGATGAGGTGGGGGAAGTACTGAGGCAGGACGGGGAAGGAGCGGAAGAGGGACTAGAGATAATGGCTGCATTACACCATTGTAAAAAAAAATGGCCCCTTAATCCCTTTTCCTCTCGCTGTCTCAGTCAGCCCATGGCTCTCAGAGGGTTTAACTGGCTCCAGAAACAATGGGCAGTGTTTACCAGCCCCTGAAATGCTGGGCAGTCAGCAAATCCCAGCCAAGTGCGCGAATCCCTTACTCAACACCACAGGCAGAATATGATCGTATCCCTGTTCTCCCTCCTCAACCTCACACTAACCCTTATTACTGGAGAGAGTGTGAGCCTGGCTTCATGCTGAGACAGAAGGCCGGGGGGTAGGGAGAGAGAGAGATAGAGAGAGATGGGAAAGGGACACAGGGATCATGGGTGCATTATACACATCAGCGTGTGTGTTTGTGTGTGTGCGCGCATGTGTGTGTCACAGAGAGACAGAAATGTCACACAAGTGCACTTGTGTATGCACATAAGTGCTTAACACTTTTCTTTGTTTCTATGTTCATGTACATGAATGAATATATAAAGACACCAGACCTTCATTTCAGATGCCATGTCCCTCTGCTCCCAGCTCCATCCATGCATGATGCTGCAGGATAAGCATTCATTACAGCACTTTTGTAGTAGCTGCTGCATGAGAGATATTTTCGGGTGTAGTACAGTATGAGTAGACCTGCTGTATGAGAGAGATGGTTGTTGATATAGTATGGTATGAGTAGATCTGCTATATGAGAGAGATGGTTGTTGATATATTATGGTATGAGTAGATCTGCTATATGAGAGAGATGGTTGTTGATATATTATGGTATGAGTAGATCTGCTATATGAGAGAGATGGTTGTTGATATATTATGGTATGAGTAGATCTGCTATATGAGAGAGATGGTTGTTGATATATTATGGTATGAGTAGACCTGGGCGGGAGATGTAGCAGAGGTGCAGTGGAGTTCATGAGTATACCTGTAGGTACTGCCCAATGTAGGAAACATGTACAATATGGACAAGACGTTTCGCCCAGTCAGACTAGGGACCAGGGGGGAGGTTCGGGAAGGGGCGTGACAGAGTTTGCTTTCAATTCTTAATCAGATTTCACATGCTCACACCAAGGTCACTCTCTCTGTCTCTCCCTTTGTGAAAACCGTGACTACATCTCTCTCGGTCTCTCTCTCTCCCTTTCAATCTATCTTTGTCTGACAGACTTCAAGCAGATCACCTTCCCTGGCTCCCGCTCTCTCTAAAATACAAATTCAATAGGACAAGCAGACATTTCACACAGTGAAGAAGCATGGTACACGGCACACACACACACGTATGACGGGTGATGGGTGACAGTTGAAGGTGGAGGAGGGGATGAGGAGAACAGAGAGAGTAAGGCTCCAGTAACAGAACCCCAGCTGTGAAATAGCCATTTTCAAATCTCACTTTGCCAATTCCATCTCCTCCCCTTTGAAGTCGAGTGGGCTAAAGCACATAGATTTCCTGGTCTGATATGCACTGATAGGCATTGTTCATTACTCTGCTTTTAGATCAGAATTCACAAAAAGGAACTTCAGAAAAAAGGGATCCTCTGCCTTTGTTTTTTCCAATTTGCTCATTTTCTACCCTGCTCTTCCTTATCAATCTTCCCCCTTATTTCTTCCTGTTCTACCTCCTATCCCCCTGCTTTCCCCTCTATCACTCCCTTGAAAGCCAGTCACACTGATTCAAACCATTTAATCCCGATTATGGCTTCAAAGACTCCCCCAAACCCTATCACACTAATACATTACACAAGTACCACTGACTGTGCGTGCGTTTTCGTGTGTATAAAGGAAAGCGGAAACAAGATGAAATACTATGCACTTTACATCAAGATAAGAAAACCTCTGTGGCCTTAAGAAAATTAATTGCTGAATAAATATTCAGAAGTTTTACGCACACAAGCAAACACCCACACAGCATACACATGCACTTGCTTTGTGTGAATAGACCCAACAGGTGAAAACACACTCTATTAACACAAAGTTTGTAATTACTGATTAGCAGGTGGGTCAAAGTTTTGTTTTTAATTTCAGCCCTGGGCACAGTTCCAGGGGGAGAATCACAATTCGAGCTCCGTACGCACTCTGAATCACAAATCGCATATGTGCCTTCTGTCCATAGGACAAATAAGGTAGGTGAGCGACTGGCTGAGAGACTGGCTGTAGTATCAGAAAGTATCATAATGTCCACCTCCCTGGTACTCAAGCACACTCCAAACTGGAGTTTAAAACCCTGGCACACTGTGAAGAAGTGTATGAGTGAATGCATGGGAGTGTGTTTAGCTTGAGAGCATGAAAGTGCGCAAGAATGCTTCTGCGTACTTGTCAGTGTGTGAGTGTGTGTTTATTTGAGCGTGCATGCAGATAGAAACCTGTCTGACAGCTCAACCTTTTTAAGTCCATGCTCTGCTGTGCAGCTTGAGCAGACTGCGGTGTGCTCGGAGTGTAAATCGTGTCATTACATCTCTCAACATCACTAATACTCACTCAAGACTCCCTTTCTTTCCCCCCCTCATCCCCTCCCCGCTCTCCCTCTCTTTCTCTCAGTCTGTCTTGCTCCCATGTTCATTCTCACAATTTGTCTACCTTTCCATTGTTTTGTTTGCACCTAGTTAGGATTTATCTGCTTGCACACTGTGGCTAAGCTATGGACACACATAATTGCTGCTACAGTGAGCTGATTAAAGAAGCCTGCAGTACCAGAATTCCACGGGGAGCAACATTTTAAAGAGAACAGAGGATGATCTCCTGATAGCCAAAGCTGATAGTCAAGAGACTCCTGGCTAACACTGTGAAAGCACTCATTCTCCCAGGAGAGAAATGGCTCCTGAGAGAGCGCTACTCAATCCAAAAAGCAATGCATGGTAAAGCATGTCCTCCATTACGCTACAAAGGTGAGAGTCCAGGTTTCCAGGGAGGAAATGGACTTGATTTCTTCACCGCGTAAAACAAACAGCCTGCTCCCTTCTTTAAGCTGTGTGCTTAACCTTGAAGTTAATGGTTACACACGGTGTGAAAGACCGGAGGGCAGGAGAACCGAGCAAACAGCGGGAGAAGACAGAGAGAGCACGTGCAGAGCGGCATCCATGAACCTGGTCACTCAGTCCAGGAAGCTTTCTCCCACCAATGCCCGTGTAATATGATACAGGCAGATTGTGTGACGTTCCATTACCTTGGAAAGTTCACAAGTGTGGACAACACAGGCCCTATGGCCGTGGCTGTTAAGGTAGCCACAGAAAAGAGGGCATGTGAAAATTTGAGGGGAAGAGACATCGCTGACGGGGGAGGAGGAAGGAGACAGAAAAAGGGGGTGCAAACGTGAGCGCGTTAATGAAAGAGAGAGCAGGGCGGAGGGAGACCAAGAGGCCTCAAAGTGATGAGACGAGCAAAAACGAAGAGAAGCGTTACACACTTCCCCTCGACCGCCTGCTCTGGGAAGCCCAGCACCACCACCTCAAAGCAGCGGCCTCTGCGCTCGGGCCCCATACACCCAACCCCACCCCCCGTCCCCCGCTACACCCCGCTGGACCTCCACCTCCGCTCCATCCTTAAAGGGGCAGTCCACTTTCAGGAGCTTTCTTTAATATCATTTCCGTGCATTGGAAGCCATTTTAGATGCACCTTTCTGAGGACCTGCAGGCTTTAAAATGTCTGGTATGGGGGTCAATAACGGGTTCATGGTTTGTGTAACTCCAAAGCCAGCAGGTCATCAGAAACTAACGTAGACATCTAAAATACAATTTATCATATATAAAAACCTGCCTGGACCAGTTGGAAACATCCACAAAAACTGAAACAACAACGCGCGAACGATATACAAAAACCCCAGAAGGCAAAAACAATCCCTTTTAAGTTCCAATCCGAGTGCTGCCCGCATCGTTTGTTAACAAAAGTAACACAGAAGACGCGAAACATCGCACAAATCACACTGCAAACAGACAGCCTAATCTCTCAACGTGTTATTTTGGCTAGGATGACGTTAGCGGTGGAACGACTGTGCTGTGTCCCCTAATTCCTGCCTTCTCCCTTTCCCGTTCTACCAGTCTTGTTTCTCCCTCTCTGGTCTCATCACTTTGTTTTCCCTGCAGATTTGTTCCATTTGTTTTCTCCTCCCTCTGTGGCGGCTGTCTGATTCGCTCCCTTTCCGTCCCTCTTTAGCCAAGAAAGTGGAAAACGCAGCAACAAGATTACCAGAAAAAATTGCGTGTGTGTGTAAACGCGCCCGCACGTGCGCAAGACGAGAGAGACGGCGAGGTAGCCGAACGCAGCTCAGCGGGCAGAAGGATGGCGGCGTACGTGCACACGCACAAACACGCCGCACGCGCGTCTCTCCAGCGCGTCGATGCAGCGAGATGCGTACAGCGGCGACAGTTGCCACAGGCCGTACCACCTCGCTTGTCGTTCAGCGTTAAGGTCTCTCGCCACCCCCCCCGCCTTCCGATTGCTCTTCTGCCCGTTCTGCCCGTTTCGCCCGTCCTCCCCGCTGCGATCATTCTTCTCTCTGACCTTTCGCTCTCGCTCGCCCGTTTTGTCACCGCGTGAGCGTTTTTCTGTCCTCGTCTCGGTGTCTTCACGGAGGTTTTGTTCGACAAAAAAAAAAAAAGAAAAGACCACGGGTAGCATGACAATGAAGCGGGCCAGACGTGAACGGGAGCAGCCGCCACCCGGCTCGACTTTCCGCCGCGCAAATTGGAGCACTTTAGAGCGAAATTTCCCAAACCTGACAGCCGCATCAATCACGGGGGATTCAACGCTTTCCCCACAATTTTCTTTTGATGAAAAACAGCAGCACATCGGCCAATCCCGCGCACAAGAAAACATCTGCATTACATTATTTATCAGCTTAACGGGGGCTATTTATGCCCTTGTAAAATGCTACACGTTGCCTAATGTACTTATGCAGCTGAGCCTCAGCTCCAGCGTTGGAGGGGGAAGTGCTTTGTTAGCTGCCTCTCCTCCTGGGATCCGACGTGTTGATGTAGTGTCTACATTCATTCAGGTACTGGGCACGAGCTCAACACAAAGTGATAAAACGCGTTCGCCCGTCAGGGTTTCGGGAGCGTAGAAAGCGCGCAAGCACTTCTGTCGTTCGGTTCGTTCCTCCTCCCACGGTTTGGACCCGGAACCATCCGGGCTTGGGGGGGGTCCGGAGCGCTGACCGCTGGCTTATAAAACCGGGTTCATATGACCGTGACGCCGTGAGAGATTGGGTAAGGGCGACGGCTAGCGCACAAGAGGGAACCAATTTGCTGACCAACACCGTCCACTATTTCAGAAAAAGTGAAAGCCGAGCGCGGTCGATAACCACCTCGGCGACCATCAGGGTGCCTTATCAATCAGCCCATCAGCCTCTTAATCAATTATAAAGAGATCCACATTACCACACCGCCGGCTGAACGGCTGCATTTAGCGCTGATCGCAGCACTTCAGCCGGGCTCCAGCACTTGAGCTACGTCTGCATTCAAAACATCACGCTTCCTGCAATTGCTCTCAAAGTTGCTGGTCCATCAAATCCTTTATATACTGTAAAAATCTTTGCTGCGGTAAAGACGAGAGCTTATAAGCCAAATTATTTCTGCCTAGCAGTTACATACGATGAGTCAACATATAAACTATGCATTAAAAAAAATATATATTTTTTTAATGAATCAACTGCATTCAGCGAGCTGACTAAGCAGGAGCCTGAATATTCATGCGCCGCTCGGCGTCGACGCGCCGAGCCGGGCCGAGAAAAGGAGGAAGCGGCCTACCTTGACGCCGCGGACGCGGAACTCGGCTAGCGCGCGGTTCATCTTCGCGGCGGCGGTGGGCAGGTCTTTGCCGCTGGAGATGACTTTGACCAGCAGCGAGTCGTAGTGCGGCGAAATGACCGCTCCTTGGAACGCGGACGCGCTGTCCAGTCGGATGCCCATGCCCTCTCCACTGCGGAAGACCTGGGGGAAAGAGAGAGAGAGAGAGAGAAAGTGAGAAGCCATTTACCGATCCATGCAAAACGTCCATTACAGACTGTTAAGAAAGTGATTACCACAGACAATCAGTGTGTGTGTGTGTGTGTGTATGCATGAGTTCATGCCCGTGTGTGTGTGTGTGTGCGCGCATGCGCGTGTTTCCAACAAAAACAACCCCTCCAAAAAAAACAAATTGGAGGGATGCGGAATGGACACGGTTGGCTTATGTTTTATTAAAATCCATTGATTTGGGAGAGAACAGACTGGCACATACATTTGAGGGCAGCCAGCTGCCACTTCCTTTCAGTCTGCCACCCAGCAGCTGAGCGGTGCATGGCTCTGCAGGCCTTCAGATGCCACACAGTTGGCGCAGGCAGACTGCACACACCTGATGCATGAGGAGGGATGCGGTCGTGCAACAAAGAGAAACGGGAAATACACGGCTGGCTGAAGAGCCCTCTCTTCCGGGAAGATTCTGGGGCCAATTATGCCCTACCCCAGCGAACAGGCCAGAGGCTCCACAGGCACGGACGATTCCGTGCCACTGCGCTGAGAACCAGCGCTTTAGCTAGGCGCGCCACCAGAAACCCGACGGGCTGTCGACCCACGGGCTCCAACAAGCAGTTATACCCCCGCGGCGCAGAACCGAGTGTCTGTGTCAGAAATGTGTCGCACGGGTCAGTGAAAGGTGTCTGAAACGGGCAAACCGCACATCGCATGACAAGCCTTTACACTAAGCGGAGCGAGATCAGCCGTGTGAGAACGCAGCTGTGTGCGACAGCGCAGGAGGAATAAGGAATAACCAGCGAGCGCACACTGGCATACTGACGCGCTGTCCCCCATACCCCCGTGTCGCCTTGAAACCTGTGGGCACCCTTCGGGGTTGAGAAAAAAGCAAGAACGAAGGGACAGGTGCGGCATTAATAATTAAAAACGGTGGTGTCAGTTCACACATGCACGGTATTCTGATCTAACAAGCCTTACTCTCTCTCTGTCTGTCTCAATCTCTCTCTTTCATTCTCTCTCTCTCTGTCTCTCTCACCTGATCTTCAAGGGGTTCATTTCTAGAAAGCAGGACTGACAAGAACACCAAAGAAAGAAGGCAGAAAAACAATGAACAATGGGGAGCTCTGGAGAGTCACATCACCTGCAATGAGTGTCAGAGCAATTGTCCTTCTTAGCCTTCTGTCAACAAACATCGAATCCATATTATTTTCCACAAATAATTTGTCAAACACCATCAGACAATCAAGAAAGTCACATCTAAAAACTAATCTAAGCTCTCACTAAATCTCATCTTTCTGCTCCCTCTTTCCGTCTTCATCACTTGCTTTACCAATTTCTTCCCATCCCACTGATCCCAGACCAATTACTATGACAAGGTTTATTTCAATGGGCTGAAAAATAAAGCAGCGGCGATATAATGAACAGACATCCATTTTTATAAAAGCGAAAGGGTTTCTAATCCCTGAGTGTCCTGTCCACGCAGGTAAATGTGAAAAAGCAAATTACTTAGACGCTGCAATTTTTCTGTATTAATGAGCACAGCGAGATTTACGGTAAACACACCCGGGCTGGTTCCCAAAACAGATACAAACAACGTTAAAATACATTAAATATCCCCCAGGGCCATGTGAATCCTCAGCACTTCCTTAGAAAGAAGTCCAAAACCATTTGAAAATTAATCCTGGGTCTCTCAAAAACACTCTAAACGCTTTTGTGCGGAGTAACCCGGTAATTTCTCCTGATGCTCTTCATTTGTTTAATTATTTTAAACTTATTAAAATTTTCAAGTGGATCTGATATTAACCCGAAAAGTTGTGTTGGAGGAAAAAGAAATGATAAGGTTAAGCATCGATTTAATCAGGCAAAGCCCAAGGCAATTTGTAACTCGGTTGTACCGTCATAAGTGCCATTGTATCAGAGGTGGAATCCAAAACACGTTTAATTGAAGCTATTAGGATGCATCATTTCATTCATTTTCTGTTTTCATTAGAAAAGCTACTCTGATCAATTTTCAGAACCACCCACCAGGCAAATGAGCGCACAGCAATAAACAAGTGAACTGATGTCAACCCGCTTAGGAAAGAACCGTTATCTGAGCGGCTTTGTTCAATTAGGATGCCTTGCAAGTCGCCTCGAGAAATCCGCACCTACCAGGCTCCTCCAGACCACAGCCGAGACCTTTCAGGGAAGAAACGGGCCCCACTAAACAACAGAAATCATAAAAATCGTCCGTACACTCGTAACCCGCAACGGTACTCGCTCAACGAGCCAGTCCCGGCCCTTAATACCCAGATTCATCATCCGGAAGTAATGCCGGGAGAAAAATGCCTGTCCTGAGGACGGTTTAATTTCCCGCTCTTTTCTCCTGGGCTCATTCAGAGCTGGCGCGGCGTTGCCGGCAGCGCATCCACTCTCCTAATTAAAACCGATCCCGAGTTCTGGTGGCAGGCGGGCCTCGCACTCTGTTTGTCTACCGCCGGTCGCGGTCAATTAATCACTCGTCGGATGTACCCGCGAAAGGGGGGGGGGGGGGCAGATTAGTTCTGTTTCCGTTGATTGAGAGTGAAGCTGCTCCTTCTCGTGTCTCCCTCCCTTTGTTGTTTATTGCAGACGGCCCTCTCTTTCTACCTGAACGAGCCGGTCACGGCATTCTGGCTCCACTGCTGGGTACAGCTCTAATCACAACAAGATGGAACAGAGGCCTTATAAAAGCATCCTCTCCTCTCCTCTCCTCTCCACTCCCATCCTCTCCATTTTCTCCTCTCCTCTCTTCTCCTCTCCACTCCTCTCTACTCCCCTCTTCTCCACTTCTCTCCTCTCCTCTCCTATCCCCTCCTCTCATCTCCTCTCCCCTGAACTTATCTCCAGTCCTCTCCTCTCCCCTCCTCTTTTCCCCAATTAAAACAGGAGCTATGTATGAGACCGGCGTGTCTTTGTGGGAGTCACCAACCTGCGAGTAATTCCTAATGATCACAAGACAGCTCTCTTTCCTCATTAGGAGCACCTGGTACAGGTGAACCACTCTACTGTGAAACTATTAATTTCATCTGCTTCACATGGTGTCACGGATATTCAAGCTACAGGAGGAAATAAATGGCACAAACAGTGGTAGAGGAGCATGTTAGGGTTTCTCATTATTAAAAAGGACCTTGTAAGAGGTCCCACTTACTGTTGATCTAGAGTTTTGGCATTTAGTCTTGAATACCGAACTGTAATTTTCTCCTTCAGACTTCAGAGACAATGTGCCGTTGTTAAGTTATTTCTTTATTAATTACCACAACTGAAGTAGATTGCACCAGTTTGGAACCGGTTCAGCCCATGGAAATGAAGGTTCATTTATTTAACCTTGTTATGGATAATTACATGTATCTGATTAATCACGCCATTAGTCTGTTTAGAACAGTAATGGCATGGAGTTTGTTTTACCTCTCCAGTTTAAATTTCAAGTCATTTAAAAAGTTTTCAGGTAAAAAAAAAATAAAAAAATTAAAAAAAAACTTTTGATGATACATGGATTCCGGGCTGCAAGAAAAATTAATTCTCTGCTACAAATCTTCAGAGGTTGGTTTCCTCACATTTTAATATTCTCATGAACTGCGCGTTAAAAGTGCCACCTGTGTGGCCCGAGGGGACCTGTGACATCGCTTATTACCATATGGCAGAATGCCTGACAAATAACGCGCCGACAAAATGCCTGACAAATCAGTACACTGAAGAGCAAGGCCTCCCCTGCCCCAGGCTAATGGCAAACTGCAATGGCCGTGAGGAGCGAAGATGAACAAGCCCGGAATGAGCCCTGCTACATACCCCGTGGGGCCTGCTACAAAGTCCCACCGCAACCTCGGATTAACAGCGGGCATCGATTTACACGATCGACGTCGAAGCATCAATGTGAGCTCTGTGGCCTGAGAGGGGCTCAGCCCCACAGCCCGGATGGCCAAATCTCCAGACCACAGCATGCAGTTAGCAACCTGAGCCCTTTACGTTCTACATTATACACAATTATCCTGGAATCGAATAAATGAATGCGAAATGAGAAACATAGTGTCTTCCTGGTCCCGAAAAGGGGTGACATGACAGTTGGCAACTTCAAGAACTGGGGCAGCACTGGTGTCATCAGCAGGCGGTAGATTAGACAAATTGGCTTTCCTCTGCCACCCATAGCAGAACAACTGGAAAAAAGCCAATACCATTTACACCCTTACAATGATTGACACCTCGGGTGAAATTCATGCAAGTCTTGAATTGCTTGACGTCTAGGAATTAATACCAATGTGAAATGTGTGAAATGTCCTGGTGTGGGCATGCTCACCATGAGACAAGACCCACATGAGTGTGCATTTGCATGTATGTGTGTGTGTGTGTGTGTGTATGTGTGTGCCTGTATTTTCTTTATATGTGTGTGTTTGTGTTTGTGCGCCATTCCCCAAGCATGAGGTGTCTGCTCATCCATGGTCACCATAGCAACCAGACAATCCAAGATGGCGGCCTGCCAATCTATTACTCCCTCCCTCCATCCCTTTTTCTCCATTTCCCATTAAACGCATCATCCCTTTTTCCAAAGTAGGTCATTGTACCTACATAGCTCCCCAGCCTCTCGGTCTCTCTGATCGCACTGCAGTATCTCTTCATTATCCAGCAATCCTCCCCCTTCCCTCCCCTCCCCTCCACCCCTCTCCCTCTCTCACCCCCCTCTCTCTCTCTGCCCAACTGCTTCTCTCGGTGCATTCCCTTTATTCATTTCCCCCAAAGTTGAAGTTCAAATGCTTTATCAGCTTGACAAGTTGAACCAGCGCTACCACAGCTACTGTGCACTGAAAAATACATGACAAGGTGATGTTGAGTGTGCTTTCATTACTAAACCCCAGCCTTTCTGGCTGAGATTCAACAACTTGATCTTTCTTCCCCTCTTACTTTTACTCCATTTTCAAGCTCTCCCTCCCAAAACAGAGGGACAAAGTTTGACAGATGAGCACATCTTTATCATTTTCAACCCCCGCTCTCAGCCTCTTGTATGTAGATTATATTTGTAGCTTATTTCCACAGAGTCTTCCTCTCTATACCTCCCACCATACCACACTTTGTCTCACACCCTCCCTTCAACTCTCTCCATTTTCCGCCCTCCCTCTCTCAGTTGGATGTGGTCTGGCGGCAGGAACAACATTTTTCCGCAGAGCCACAGCTGTGACCCGCACAACACCAAACACGTCGGTAATTAACAACATCAGCACCCCCGGTCGCTAAGAGGATTTGCCGGAGAACAGCAGCCTAGCCAGTTGCGTAACCGCTAGCGAAGCTCAAGAAAGGCGCAATGGCAAAAAATTCCACGGAGTTAAAATACGAGCGCTCAGAGAACAGAGAAGAATGTGAGGACGAGGCCTGTGTTTGGGCTCCCGCCCCGCCCCAAAATGGAGCGGGATTTATGAGCCCGACTGCGGGTGCGGCGTAGCCTGGCTAAACGCCCGCGCGAGCGACCGAGCAGCCGCAGAGGCGCGGGCGGGACGCCGCGCTCCGCATCACACCCGAAACCCCCGGGCTCGTTCGCGGGACTCTTCGCCAGCGCTCCGTCGGAACGCAGCTCTGCACAGGACTAATCCTTTCCTTCATCTCTCTCTCTCTCGTCTTCACTCATTCGCTCCTCCAGGAAGCCCGTCTATCTCCCTCCCGCCCTCCTTCCCTTATTCTTCAAACTGGAGCTCCTCGCTTCAGCTCCCAGCCTCTTGCTCAGTCTAGCTCTGAGATATGACAGCGGTTTAGCCAAGATTTTGTGTGCCAAATACGCCGCAACTTATCCCCCACCCCCAACCCACCCACCTCCTCTCTTTCACTCCCCGCTTTTACACTCCCTCCCTACTCTGTTCTTCCTAGCTGTATTCTCCTGGAGGTCTCCATTACTTTGGAACGTTTGCAGAGAAAGCCCATCTGTTTGCGCTGATAACCGCCCTCTTCCTCCCTCAGACCCTGTCGCTCACGACACACACTCCGCCGCGCATCGCAAAGCTCCGACTCAGACCGGGGGGGGGGGGGGGGGGGGGGGGGGCCAAGCAAGCCGGCGGGTAGAGTGGGACCCCGTTTGATGGAGAGGGAGCCGAGAGAGAGGGAACAGGAGAGAGAAAGAGATGGAAAAACGAGAGAGTCAGAACGAAGATGGGAGTTAATTTAGTAGAGAAACCTCCAGAGTGATTGAGATGCATCGAATGGCTGTGTCATATGCAGGGGTTTCTGCATGATCATTTCATTTTCACTTTAAATGGATAAAAAGGATGGGGAATAATAGAAATACGCAGACAACGGCAGAACACACACTCTTACACGCACGCACGCACACACACAGACAGACAGACACACACACACACACACACACACACACACACACACACACACACAACACACAAATGCATATACATGGCATCAGTGATAAGTCTGGCAATAAGCCTGAAAAAGATGCACAGATGCACAGAATTAAACAGTTGAACACCTAGAGGTTCTCCACTTCCAAACGTTGTCTGTGTGCATTAGAACCCCTTGTGCCATAAACTGAATGTTACCAAACACTGACGGAATAACATTCAAAGCTTAAGTGCCGGTGTCACAAACAGACAGACAACAGGTAAGCGGCTCTAAATCATCATTCTGGGGTCACGGGCATAACAGCCAGCACGCATTTGAATGCACCGTCCTCGTCGGGTATGTAAATGCCGTTTGCAGAAAGTCTACCAAGCAAAACGGATGATACAGCGTGTGGTTTTTAGAGACCTGGCAGACAGGCCCTCCATTATAAAAATGAAACAATGCTCATCTTTCCTCATTTGTATACACGATGAGTACCTGATGTATTAAAGCTGACACTCGGGGAGATAAGTTAGTTCACCTCGTCTCGCCCGCTGACAGGCTCCATATTCACCTCCGTCACACACCGAGCTCTGCTCTGCTATAGCTGGCTTTTGATTCCCCCTCCTCACCCGGCGGCTTTGGGTTCTTTTGAGCCGTTCGTTCCTGCAGAGCTCATCTGCAGCACACCAAGGTTGTACAGTAGGTGTGCGTCAGCATTAATAAACGGCGCTAGCCGGTGGGAAAAACACAATTTAATTTGGGTTACTTTGTTGTGCGGCGCTATTGTATTCCCTCGAGAAGTGTTCCGCGGGGTTCGTTAACTATAAAATTTGCCAAGGTCGATAGCAAAAGGGGACTTTTAAAGTAAACCATAATCACTTTTCTTTGCGTGATAAATAACAATTGTCAATTTTTATCCGAGTGTAGTTTCAGACACTTAAACCTAAATTAAATTTTGGTTGTTATTCTTTTCTTGCAATGACTGTGCCAAATTGCTTGATGAAGTATTAAAGGTGAAGCGGGCAACATCCTGCTGGATTTTCTTCACCATCAAAGGTTCTTACTGTTTTGCAATTCTGGACAACAAGTCCTCTCTCGCTGGCCGGGGCACTCTGTAATTCCCGTGCAGAGTGAGAGCATGCGATTTTTAGTGCGCTGCAGAAAGCTGCTGAGTCAGGGAGAGGACCAAGGAGACTCGGGCTCTGTAGATATTACCCTGAATTAGATCACATTACCATGGGCACACTCACACTTTGAGAAGGAGCAACGGGAGAGCAGAGAGGGGAGAAAGAGAGACAAAGGAAATATGTGGGGAGTAAGAACAGAAAGACAGATGGAGAACCTAAGGGAGGATGTGGGGTATAACAACACAGAGATTAAGGGAGGATGTGAGGTATAAGAACACAGAGATTAAGGGAGGATGTGGGGTATAAGAACACAGAGATTAAGGGAGGATGTGGGGTATAAGAACACAGAGATTAAGGGAGGATGTGGGGTATATAAACACACAAATTAAGGGGGATGTTGCATATTAGAAAATAGAGATTAAGGGAAGATGTGGGGTATAAAACACACAGACTAATGGAGGATGTGGGGTATAAGAACACAGATTAAGGGAGGATGTGGGGTATAAGAACACAGATTAAGGGAGGATGTGGGGTATAAGAACACGGACTAAGGGAGGATGTGGGGTATAAGAACACAGACTAAGGGAGGATGTGGGGTATAAGAACACAGAGACTAAGGGAGCAATTGGGGGATAAAAACACGTGGGGGAGGGGTACAGGTACTGCATTATGTTGACAGGGGGATAACAGAGAAAGAGGGGTAGAGAGGAAGAAGCATCCGCGAGGAAGAGTCAAATTAGACAAGAATGCAGGGGGAGTAAATGAACAACAGGGACCAAGGAATGCAGAAATAATAATAGAGGGAAGAAAATGAGAAAATTACTGAGAATATATGGGGGGAGGGAAGGTAGTGAGGAAGCTACATAGGTATAGAGGGTGAGGATAGAGTGAGAGAGAGAATGACAAATATAAAGTGAAAGAAGGAGGGGAGAAAAAAAGCAGGGAAGCATATATAGAGAGATACTGAAAATCTCGTTTAGAATAAATGTGTTAGAGAAGAAGCAAGACAAAGGGGAAATGGAGGGAGGGAGAAATGAACAGTGACAAACAGAGGAGAGGAAGGAGATAAAGAAATGGAGGAGGACAAAATTATTTTCAGAGAGAAAACAAAATGGAAAATGAGAAAGCGAGAAAACAGATCAGCAGCAGAGAGCGCGAGAGGTCAGGAGGATGGAAGGAGATAAGATAGGAGGAGAGGAGCACTACCGAATGAGCAAGATACCAAAGGAGGAAGCGCACAAGAGGGAAGGAGAATGGGGTAAATGCCAAGGAAAGATGGGTTAAGAACAACAGATACACTAAAGCATTTGTTTTCCATTTGGGTCAGTGTTATAGAGAAGGGGGGGGGAGAAGAGATAACGAATTCACAAAACAGACCCGGCTTGTTGAATACATTACATTTGATAAAACGGAATGACCTATTAGAGTTTTCCACACACTGAGAGCATGCTTGGGTGTGGGGTGGGGTGTGGGGGATGAAGGAAGAACGAGGGAGGATACATTTCTTATTTCAGCCCAAATCAACAGATAGGAATTTTCCAATTTATTCGGGGACACCAGACAAGATTTTGTTTTCAGAAAGAAAGTGGTTTTCCACATCTGCCTCAAATGGCCAGTACTGCAGCTGTTCTGAGTGTATTACAGTACCCAAAGGCATGGCAAAGGTCTCTATGCCTGTCGTTCTGTGTAATGGCCTGCCTCCTGGAAAATAACATTGGATGCGGGCATTCAAAGACACACACACTGTACATGCGCACACACATTTTTCTCTCTGGCATACAGTAGACACACATACACAAGCACGCACGCACGCACGCACACACACACACGCACATACGCACGCATGCGCACACACAGGTACACACACACACACACACACACGCAGTGATACTGCCCTTCTGACACACGTTAGATTCCATCAGTAGTGCCCTTTCTTCCCTCTGAGACCGTGCCCTTTAACTTCTTGCTGAAAATTAATGGACAGACACACGCACACACACACACACACACACACAAACAAACAGACACCTACATATGCGCAAACACACACAGGCACACATACATGTGCACGCAAACGCAGTATGTGCGCAAACAAACAAATGCACAGGCGTGCAAAGGAACACTCACATGTGCATGCGCACGCAGTGCTCTCTTGCACAGACGGTAACGCGCGCTGACAAACACGCGCGTCCAGCACACACCCACGTGCACGCACGCCCTCACACAAACGCAAGTACAGCTTCTTGTAAACCTCCAATTAGAGGAAAAGGAGGGGGTGTACCGCGTGCCGCTGCGCTCTAAATGCACAGAGAACGAGGGAAAAAATGCCTTGCGTCCGAGATGCAGGGGCTAATTTGCCCATATAATTACCGCCGTACATGGAGCCGAGCGGGTGAGAGGTGGGAAGCGGAGAGCAGAGGGAGACCAGAGGGGGGTGAGAAGAAGAAAGAAAAGAGTACGATCATGAGAAAAGGGAAGCAGAGACAAAGGTGTAAGACTGCATGAGAGGGGGGATTAGAAGAGGGCGGGGAGGAGGGAGGGAAAGAGAAAAGGTGGGGGGGGGGGGGGGGGGGGGGGGGGAAATGGCAGAGGGAGACAGAATGAAGACAGAGCATGGATACAGGGGCCGCCCGGGAAGATTTACGGAACACTGTCTAACAAGCTCAGACACGTTCTTCACCTTTTCGTTCACCCCTCCTTGCCTTCCATTTCCCATGTTTCCCCCTGTTCTCCTACTACACCCACCCCCCCCCCCAACCCCCACCCCCCACCCCCCCCACTTCGCACTCCTTGACCCTGCTCCTCAATTCTGACAGGATAGTATTCAGACTGTAAAAGGCACAGAGAATGACAATGTCCATCCCCTAGCCCCTGCTGCCACGGCAAGGCAGCGTAAACAAGCCAGCACACATCCCGCATGACACACGTTCCTCCATTTTAATTCGCCTCCAAATCCGGCAGGTTTCAGTCTGGGGGCTAGACGCGCGCGTGTACAGTGCGAATAAATAAGGGGGAGACGACGGGACATCTGACACCCAGGAAGAGTGAGAGGAGTGAGTGGCTGCATTGAGCCGGAGTGCGGATTAATATGGAGGTCCTCACACAGTCCCCGCCCCCCCCACACCCGCCACCTGCCTTTCAAAGCTTTCTAAAAACCAAACGCCGCTCACCCGCCATGAATAATGCATCATTAATTTGGGGACGCCCCTGCATTGGGGATGCTCTCATGTGCTTTTACAGCTGTGCCTACAAATTTACACTGCCACACAGCTCCATATTTACTCACTCTCTCCCCACCCCCCCTCTCTCTCACTCACACACACACACACCTATACTGTATGTAAAATGCCTGATTGTCTGGATAGATACACATATGTATACATAAATACGCAGATGAATGCGCACATACATTCACTGTAGAGTTATACTATTAGGGAGAGGGAGACTTTTCTCTCTCTCATATTGTACATACACACACAATTTTCTCTCTGTCATACTAAAGACACATACACGCAATCTCTATTTATCTTTCTGATGCTGTACATGCACATGCACAGACAATCTATCTTTTTCTCTCTCTCTCACACTACATACACACAAATTTCACTGTCATACTGTAGGCATATACACACACCCACACACACATGTGCACACACACACACACGTACACACAGGGCCGGCCTTAGGATTTTGGTGGCCCTAAGCAAATCTGTTCGAGGAGGGGGGGGGGGGGGGGGGGGGGGGGGGGGGGGGGGGGGTTCGCTTGGTAAAGTCCTTCTTACATTACGTTGTTATGAAATGTTCAGTTGCCGTTCCGTTTAAAATTAATACCGCTAGTTCCGCGACAGGGGATGAATAACGTAATTGCAAAAATAACGTTTTTCACCTTAGATAAACATTGGATCGTGTGGCCCCCCCCCTCGTGGTCGTGTGTCCCCACCCCCAGCGGTTGTGGCCCTAAACAACCGCATAGACCGTTTACGCCACGGGCCGGCCCTGCACGCACACACACACACACACACACACACACACACACACACAGACACACACTAAGTGAAGGAAAGGCAGTCCTACGTGTTCAAGCATGCAGAACCTTCAGAGTCCACCTCCCTACCCAAGGGCTTTGAAACATGTAATAATTTGCTACCTGGGGGTCAGAAGTGAGAGATCAGGACACCGGGGCCACAACCTCTTTACAACAGCTGGCAGCTCCAAACCGCAGTGGAAATTCGCGGAGGAGCCGGCCGCTCTCAATCTCTCCATCTCTCTATCTGCGAGGTTTAATTTCAGCCCATCCTGATTCTATTCCCCGAGACTTATCGCTACTGAGATCAGCATCATCGGGGGGGGGGGGGGGGGGGGGGGGGGGGGGTTTGCCATAGCCACACAGATAGTGACCTCGGCTAATCCCTTTCTCTCCCTCTCGCTTTATCTCCATCCCTCGCTTGTGGAGCCCCGTGAATTATTTCTCACGGTTTCAACACTGACCGCCAGCGCGCGTTAGCAGGCGCCACCTAGCGCGTTTGCGCCCCTAATTACAACAGGGTCCGTGACCACCCCCCCCCCCCCCCCTAAGCGCCGGTGCAGGGAGAAGATTGGAGAGGGAGGTGGGGGGGGAATTGTGGGGGAAGGGGGGGGAGGTGGCAGAAGCCGAAAATCAGATGAGGGTGTGTCATGGTCTTTTTTTTTAGGGAGCAGGTTTTCATTGGGAACGTGATGAATGTGGGTGTCAGGTCACAGTGCATTGGGTATGTACGGGGCAGCCAGCTGTGGCCTAGCCGTGTTCAACAGAATCTCACCAGCCTCCCTCGCCAGAAAATTGCTTTAACCCTCTGCTAGTCGGGTCCCTAAGATCCCCCCCCCGCCCCCCCGCCGTACACGTACACACCGCCAAGAGGCAGGCTCTGCGCCTTGAAAACAAATGAATGCAGGAGCAGCGACAGTGACAACTTCAGCAGCGCTTTCAAGAGATGCACACTGTACAGAAACACCCCCAAAACAGACAAAAAGACGCTCGGTTTTACTATGCAGTCTCTATAACGTTACAGCAGCGTCTTTACAGTTTCCCAGAGTTAGTCTGAGACGTCCTGTCACAGAATTAGGCCCCCTGTGTGTGTTGCAAATGACTGCGGTCTGTTTAACGAGAACGTAGCCACGCCGCGCCGCGCTATACCTCTGCGGAGGCAAGAAATTGTATCTTCATGCTGCTGACACACAAAAACCGTTATCTAGTTTCCCTCCCGCCCCCCCCCCCCCTCCTCCCCCCTTCCCCTCTCCTTCCCCCCTTCTCTCCCAACCATAATCAACAACACTTACAACACATGCTATTACGTACGTAAGGGGAAGACAGTGATTTTCCGAGCCGTTTGTATAATGTTTTGCCTGTTGAACCCGTGAGAGCCAGCCCTCCAGAAGCGCCCGCCGAAATCTCCCGCGGCGAAGCCCCTCGTTCACAAAGACCCCCCTGACACAGAGACCCGGGGGGTCCACGCGGGAGTCCATCAAGGAGACGACTGCGAGAAGCCCCGAGCTTCATCTGCTAATCAATGCAATCACTTTATCGCACGCTAGCATTTCCCGCGCACTACTGCCTTTTTTTTCTTGACCAATTATGAGCCATTAGGAGTGATTATAAAAATCACTGTCGATATTTCCGCGGCGATACCATTCCGTTGGAGTGTTTACTAATTCATAACCGGTGGTTACTGGGGGGCTTTTTAGTGTCACGATGTCCGCCTGTTCTATCACCGGAGTCGTCTCCCGTTTGCATCAGCATATCGTTAAGGTGACTGATAAAATGAGCACAAATAAAGCGCGACGCTACATAAAACACCAGCTGCTCCTCCATAGTCGAAGGCAAAGAGATAACAGCCATTTCATCAATCAGTGTGAAAAATGTACACTTTGCGGACTGAACTGGGTTCAACTGTGTCTACTTCGGAAGATTGAGTTTTCCGATACTGAAACAGACCGTTTCGGAATACCTACATAAAGATGTTGTTTCGACTGTTTTCGTGTAAACCAACACACAGCAGAATCTAATTGTTGTCGAAACTCCTGTAATTCAATAATGCAATTTACGCAAAACAAGAATAAAGAAGTTACAAGATGTTCCCAACAACGTCCATCTTCATCAACCAGATTTGCATGTGTATTGCGTATGTACCATGTTTTCTACAGCACTGCACAATATTAACAAAACTACAACTACGACTAATGATAACATTGAAACTATTTCAGGCGGCATGCACAGGCCACAAATCAGTCACTGCCAGCCTGCCTAATTTAGTCCGTTTCGGACAATCGCCCCCAGAGAAAGAGGCAGAGGAACAAGGAGAAAACCATTCAAAACAATAGGTGCACCCTAATAAAGAAATATAGACACGGATTCACAGAGCATATCCACTGTACCCGGCATTGACATTCCTCACATCGCCCCGGCAACACAGCGGGGGCGGGGAGGGGGGGGGGTGGTGAGACGTATAAATGCTACAACTTAACCGATTTGAGCAGACGACCTCCTCTAACCTTCCTCCCTCTCTCCCTGTCTCGCCGCTCATTTGATATTTCCTCGGCTGGGCCCGAGCCAGAGCTGCAGCCGGAGGAGCACCGGTCGTTTCGCGCGCCCCCCGCGCCCCGTGCCCCCCGCGCCTCCGAGCGGTCGCCGTCGCCGTGACAGACGCGGTGAAGAGGAGGACCGCGGTGGCCCTTCGTCCCCCCCCGGCCCCCTGGCCCCCGCCTCTTAATCACGCTCTCTATATTTATAAGGCAATACAGTCTCCCTGACAAAACATATCCATTTCCTTCCCCCCCCCCCCCCCCCACCCCACCACCCACCACCCATATATTATTCATGTGTGTATTCTCGCAGTGCAGCGTTGTCGTACAAGCCGCCGAGCGGCACGACGGACGCCGCATCTGCCCACGACGGTCGCCACGGTGGCGTGGCCGACCCTCTCCGCCATCGCGGAGCCTCGCCTCTTCCCCCCCCCCCCGGTCTTTTCCCCGATTCGGCGCATGCAGTGTCTCCCTCCCTCATTCCACCATCCTCTCAGCTGTCCTCCTCCACTCAGCCTCTCTTCTCCTCCCCCCCCCTCCCTCCCTCTCTTCCACAGCAGCATATGCTTTGCATGTTAATGAGCTGAAGCACCTCGCTCTGTGGCAGTCGCATGCCGCTCTTCCCTCTCTCAATCTCCCTCACTTCCAGCTGGACTGTTAAGCTCCTAACACCCCAAAATCCCACAAGCAGGACAAGGTGAGCCCAAAAGATTGTGGTGCCCATGGTAAAACTGGAAGCCTCTTTACATCTTCTTGTCAGTCTCCAACTTCATAATGTTTTAATTTTTAATATTAACGTTTACAAAATTTAACAGAGAATATTAAATTAATTGAAGTACGTTATTGATGTATTAAATATTTTATTAATTAAACAAATTCATTTGCTGCAATTTTTTCCACGTTGGTCTCCATTATTTTGGGCATATGTCACGATTAAAAGAGTTATCGCGTAATAATAAATAGGAGGACAGCACACATTGATAAATGATATTTTTATTCCCAGACTAAAATGTTATGGGTTAGAGTATTCCCTCCCTCTCTGTCTCCTCTCCTCTCCCTCTCCCTCCATCTTCAGAAGAGCAGATAGGGGATGTCTGCATATTTATTAGCTCATCACATGTACAGCGTGCATGCTGGGAGGAAGGAGAAAATTCACCCAATACCGTCAGCAACCCTCCTGTCACCTCCTTGGCTCCCCCAATTCCTCCCCCCTCCCCCCTCCCCCCTCCCCCCGTAATGCCTGCCAGCGGCTCCCCACCGGAACGAGGAAATCTTCAATTCAGAAGGGGGGGGGCCGAGACCACCCCCACCCACCTGTTTGCCATTACCGTGCCTCTCCGCTACGTATTTCAATTTGCCACAGGCTTGCTCCCTGTCTCTGTCTGCGCGTAGCGCGGCTGCAGCGAAGAAGCAAAGAAAAGCGATTTCTTCAAGCGCAGCACCTGAAAAAGGTTCGGACGGGGGCGGGGGTGGGGGGGTGAGCGAAAGGCGAACAGCTGCGCTTAGCCTTTGAGTCACGCCGGCCCGCTCTTGATTTTGGACCCCGTTCCGGCGCTCGCTAACGGACGCGTGGCTACGTGTCCGAGCCCGCGGGAGGGAGCCGCGTTTGAGAGGCAGGCAGAGACCCGTCTCTATCCCCTCTCGTCCCCCTGGTTGGAGCGCGTTCTCCTGGAGCATGGGACCGCCCGGGGGGGGAACCGGATCTACATGGTCTGTCTATCTATCGATCTGTCCATGAACGCATCCACAATGTATCAATCTGTCTCTGTCCGCCCGCCCGGTGGTCTGATCCATCTGTCCTGTCCCCGCCACCCTATCGCCCGTGCTCCCCAGGTACCGAGCGTAATGGAAAAGCCTCACGCCGCCAGGTTTTCCCAATCTGCAGCCAGCGCAGGCCCTGGCAGTGAAAAATCTATCCCCCACACCTCTCCCTCCATGTCCCCCCCCACACCTCTCCCTCCATGCCCCTCCCCCCACACCTCTCCCTCCATGCCCCTCCCCCCACACCTCTCCCTCCATGCCCCTCCCCCCACACCTCTCCCTCCATGCCCCTCCCCCCACACCTCTCCCTCCATGCTCCCCCCCCACACCTCTCCCTCCATGCCCCTCCCCCCACCTCTCCCTCCATGCCCCTCCACCCACACCTCTCCCTCCATGCCCCCCCCACACCTCTCCTTCCATGCCCCTCCCCCCACCTCTCCCTCCATGCCCCCCCCACACCTCTCCCTCCATGCCCCCCCCCACACCTCTCCTTCCATGCCCCTCCCCCCACCTCTCCCTCCATGCCCCCCCCACACCTCTCCCTCCATGCCCCCCCCCACACCTCTCCTTCCATGCCCCTCCCCCCACCTCTCCCTCCATGCCCCCCCTCACACTTCTCCTTCCATGCCCCTCCCCCACACCTCTCCCTCCATGCCCCCCCCCACCTCTCCCTCCATGCCCCACACACCCCCCCCCCCTCCTTCCCTCCATCAACTTCTCTCCCCAGGACTGGCTGTTCCGTCACACCAGGAGACTGTCCCTCAATCTCCACTCCTTTATCCCCATCTCTCCGGTCCCTCGTTCCCTCGCTCTCATTCGCGCTCCCCCGCCAAACACACAGATCTCATGATCTCCACTGGGAGTGTCACGGCTTGCATTATAAAGGGTCCTGAAAAAGATGTAAAACCACATTTCCCAGTGCATATCTCTTAAGCCTCTGACCCCGAAGATCAGTCACGCCATGACTTATTCATCATTTTTTTCTATTTACGCTGTTTGTCAATGCATTTTTTATTGTTTTCATATATTTTAGGAGTCGGTCAGGCTTCTATGAAAAATGCATGACAAAAGAAAGGGGGGGGGGGGAGGGGGTAATGGCACAAGCGCACTGAGTGGCTGAAGACTGCTGGGGGAGGGGCTGACAAAACGCTCAAGTAACCATTCTTCAGGGAGCCAAAGTAATTTCCAAACATCTCCCTGCTTATTTATCTTGTAGCAAGCAGTCTTGCAGCATAAAAGCACATTTCTTCCCTTCAATAAACATCATTTGTTCTTGTGTAAAGCATATTAATGCTGCCTGGCCAAAACTTTTCTAATGTATGCAGAAAGATGAGAAAATGCAATTTATGCTAAAGAGGCAAAAGGAGAGAAACGGAGGGAGCGAAAGAGAGAGAGAGTGAGAGAGTTGCATCAAAGGGCAGCCTGGAGAAGCGGACCCTCGCTTGGGGGCCACGGACAGGAAGACAAGAGCGCCCCCCCCCCCCAGGGACACACCCAGTGATCGACAGATACAACACAGCCCGAACTGCACTGTGCAGTGGGAGAGACGGAGAGGACAGAGAGGGGCAGAAGGAAGCACTCCAGTAATGGAGAGTGGCATAACTGCGGGCCTGTTTTAGCCTTTCTCTGCTGAAACTTGGTTTGGGCGGAAACCGAGCCCCAGCGTAGCCGAGCGTCCCTCAGCCCAGCGCTCCCCATCCGACGCGAGGGCGACACCAGATGGCGTGTCACGTCTAAATTAACTCCGCCTGTAAAGCGGATGAGAGCGACGCGGAAATAACCCGCTGAATAACATGAATAATTATCCGCCGTTAAAAATAACATCACAATATTGCACCTTTATCATTACGCGCTTCTGCCATTTGTGCTATTTAGAATGCAGCAAGGTCTTTTTTTCAGGCTGCTAGTCATCAGCGCTGATTCGATTACTCATCCCATTAAGAGCCATTTGGTTTTAAACTCCTGAGGATGTGCACTTGGCGGATTTGCAAGGTGGAAACGGTACGAAAGCCAAAATCCGCCGATCCGTCGATAAAAACGAACAAAACACCGGACCGGCCAACTGAGCGGGTAAGGAGGGGCCGCGGTCAGGAGCGTGAGGGATGAAAGGGGTGCAGCCGCATTTGACGGAGTGAGTGAGCACAGTGACGGAAGGGGGGGGGGGGGGTGCGGGGGGTGCGGGACGCACCTCCAGGCGGCCCGTGTCGGGCTGGAAGCCGCGGGCGGGGTCCTCGGTGGTGACGCGGCACTGGATGGCGCAGCCGTTGAGCCGGACGTTTTCCTGCCTCAGGCCCAGCTCGGTCAGGCTCCGCCCCTCGCACACCCGCAGCTGAGCATGCACCAGATCCACACTGAGAGAGAGAGAGAGAAAAAAAATATAATTTAGAGAGGTAAGTGTATATGTACAAATATGGGTATACATACTTATTTAATGTATATATTATGCATATACTATATATAAAGACAAGTATTTGTATGTCTTTATGCTGTATATATAGGGTCGGGTCTGGGGCTGCTTTTCATGGTTTGGTCCCTTAGTTCCAGTACAGGCAAATCTTAAGGCTGCAGCATACAATGGCATTCTAGACGATTCTGTGCTTCCCCAACAGATTTGGGAAGGCCCTTTCCTGTTTCAGCATGACAGTGCCCGCGGGCACACAGCAAGGTTCACATATAAATGGTTTTGTCAAGAACGATATAGAAAAACTTGACTGGCTTGCACAGAGCCCTGACCTCAACCCCATCCAACACCTATGGGATCAATTGGAAAGCCAACTGTGAGCCAGGCCTAATCGCCCAATCAGTGCCTGACCTCACCAATGCTCTTCTGGCTGAATGGAAGCAAATCCCTGCAGCAATGCTCCAATATCTAATATAAATCCTTCCCAGAAGAGCGGAGGTTGTTATAGCAGCAAAGGGTGGACCAGCTCCATTTTAATGTCCATACAGTAATTTTGGATGAGATGGTGGATGTCACATGTCCATATACTTTTGGCCATTGTAGTATACATATATAGCCCCACAGACTTAAATTTTGTGAAGGTTTTATGGTTGTTGTTGTTGTTTTTAATCCTTGCTTTGCCATCACTGTGCCAATAAAGTACCTTTAAAATTGAAAAAATAGAACCGTAATTTAATTCAGAGATTCGGAGAAGGAATAGATGCACACTGAATGTGCCAGACAGACAATGCGGTACAGGCATAGAGAGAGTCAAACACAGACGGGGGTGGTGGGGGGGGGGGGAAGGAAACAGAAAGTTCTTTGATTTGAGAGGTGGCTGGATGCTCCATTTATTGCCTGCTGGAGGTTTATGTGTCTGACAGGACACATGTTTTCTACAGCATTAAAGAATTATGTATCAAACAGATGAGGAAAAACAGATGGAAGGGGAAAAGAAAAGCTTTCAGCTCCTGGGACTGAAAGACAGAGTTAACGTGCATCAATTGTATACTGAAGACACACTTGAACCGAACGCTATACCATACTGATGTTACTCAGAAAGAACAGTACATTTACACAGGCTACATGAATATAGTGTGAGAGAGACGGCGTTAATATAGAATAAAGTCTTACTTGACACGAAACCAAATTGACATTATACTGACAGAGGATTAACACAATACATCCTACTAATAGAATTAATATGCCACTTAAGGACGCAGAAAATACCACATACACTGTGCATTGGTATGAAACAGTGCACCGAAGCACAAAGTAAAGAAGAAAGAATAGCGTACCATATACATTGTGACTGGACATTACAGAGCGCTGACTTCACAACGAGAGCGATGGTTAATAAAGTATGCAGCGCACACAGCCTGCCTGGACTGGACTGTCCATTAACACCGAACAAAGAAAGTGCATTAGTATTGCACATTAGCATCCCCAGAGAGGGAGGCAGCGGCGTGCGAGAGAGCGGGCAACATGCAAGCGCTTGGTCTGTTGCCGAGGGAGACACGCATGCACACGCGCGAGCATTCGGGGAAGTGGGTCATCTAAAACTTGTTGACTTTAAATTGCGTTCAGGAGCAGGCAGAGTGCAGAGCACTGCCAGAGAGCCATAACTGACCTGGGGAATTAGACGTCATATTGTTTCTTCTAGCAGCCATTATCCCTTCATGTTGATGTACATACTGTACCCCTGAATATTTAAGGGGTTAAGAATAGCGTAGATCACTAAAATAGTTTCTTCGGAAGGGCCGCTGGCCATTGTGTTGATGAAACACATAAAAATCACTAATGTATCACTATAAGTGTTTGTATGCTTACGGTAATTCCCTTCATTAGCAAGTCAAGGGAGAAAATGGCAAACTGCCTAGAGTTATTATCTGAATACAGAAACACGGGGGCAAGATGCACTGAACGGGAAGAAAATGCAGAAAAGCACCAGTATATTTTTCAGTATTTTCTGTATACACAGTGCAATTCTCATTTTCGGAGTAAACAATTTGCAAATTTGTGTGTGCGCGTGTCTGTGTGTCTGTGTGTGTGCGTGCGCGTGCATGTGCATGTGCATATGTATGCGTGGGTGGGTGCTTCCTGTAAACACAATTTTTAATAGCTCTCAGGCACCCTGAGACTAAATGATTTTTTATGTAAAGTATATTCTCTTTTAAATAAATAACTTAAATAATGTGTGTGTGTGTGGGGGGGGGGAACTCCTCTTTGTGTGAGTGCCTGCGGGGCTGGTAGTATTTTAATGTATTTTGAGACAGAGAAAGATAAAGAGAGAGAGGGACAGAGAGACAGAGAGGTGAGTTCTGTTTACTTTAGTCTGGGCCATAAATAATGCAGGGAATAAAGTGTGTGTCGGTGAAGTTTAAAATACACAGATAAAAAAAACAAAGACACACAGACACACAAGCATGCTAATTCATTACATCGACTGTACAAACACATCTACAGTACTGTTGATAAGTATGTGAATAAAGTTCTGCGTATGCATAAATCTACAGCATAAAGCCACTAATACCTTTATTTCATATGTTGAATGTTGATATACATACATGACAACTCACAAATATATTTAGAGTCAAATATGAATACTGCAAAAAAAGAAAATACCCTGACCATGACCACACACTACAAACACAAACACACGTGTACACATGAACACAACCACAGACATACACACACAAACACAGATGCATAAGGAGTAACAAACAAACACATCCAGCCACACACTCTCACACATATACGGATATCCCTGCCTCCCGCATCTTCAATTTTCTATCCTTAATTAATTTCATCCAATTCCCTGTTCAGAGGGAGGGGGGGAGAGAAACAGAGAGAGAGCGGAGAGAGAGACAGTGAGAGAGAGATGAGACAGGGAGAGAGGCAGAGAGAGAGAGAGAGAGAGACGGAGAGAGGTGTAGAATATAAAACGTGTTGGCCACCAGGAGTATGAAAGTGAGTTGGAGGTGGTGGTGGTGGGGGGGGGGGGGGGGGGCTGCAATGCATAAAAACCTAATGCTGAGAGGAGGAAGAGAGACGGCAGGGGGTGAGGGGTGAGCGAAAAAGACTGTATAATTTGCAAGCTGATTAGCTCCTCAGAACAAACTGCCAACATGTGAAAGCCTCCGCAGAGGCGGCTCTGAAGACGGCCTCCGGTGGGGCTGGATCTGGACGGCCGGGGGTGGGGTTGGATCTGGAGGGCCCAGATTCCCCAGACGGACAGGACTGGGACCTTGCCACGGGTCCAGAGTCCAGACACGGCTCAGCTTTCTCTACGCCTCGCCACTGTGCCGTATTTGTAGCCTACTTTCTGCTACCCTTGCGTTTGCTGTGTGTCGGTGTTTTCACCGTCTGCATGTGCTGGGAGGTTAAAGAGATAACCTTCATTTCCGGGTTTTTTTTTTTAAATTTTATTTTTATGTTTTTGATCGGTCCAGACAGCATTTCAGTGAGATGGAGGGTATTTTTTTACATGGAGGTTTCTGAGAACCAGCTGGCGGCATCCAGGTATCACGGTCTAAAGCAGGAAAACACATTTCAAGTAACTTCAAAGTAAATTCTGGTAATAAGCTCACAGACAACCACTGGAGGCATTAGCACACAAATCCAAAAAGCCCCCCGAACCAGCAAACTGTACAGCCATCAGAAAATACAGCAAACAGGCCCACCTTCACATTACAAAGTAAGAATATTCTTGTTAAAATTGACTGAAATTAATATATCAAAGGAACTCTATAATTGCAATGAAATCTCCAAGCCTGATAACAGAGCTGGACTACAACGATGGTGGCTTATATTCGTTTTAAAGGGATTTATTCATGTTAGGTAGTAGTATTTCTGCCTATACGAGTGCTTGTGCCATGCGCTCTGGATCAAAATGAAAGTTCTCCAAAGCTACCAAACCAATGCCACTACTGCAAACATTTTGGGCAAATATTGAGACATAAGATCATAGCCAAGCCAGTAAATCCGCCCTACATCCCCTGCTCCCAGTATACACAGGCAATATGAATGAATAAGTATTACAGGGCAGGAGAGAACAACAGTCCACATCCCATAATAGACTGCTACCATGCCAGCCACATAAGCCATCAGTGCACTTGACTAGTGAGGAGAGGACAGGAGAAGATGGGTTTGATATGTATTCAGAAACTGTCATACTCTGCAAAACTACAGATTAGACAGACAGACGCACACACACAGCACACGCACACAGGAACATATACAGTACATACACAAAGAGGGAGAAATAGCACAGCTGGCACGACTGTCTTTTTCCCCCTCCCAAGTAATTTGTGCGTGACTAAATTTACAGTGTGACGTTACGTGTCATTACTGAACAAGCTTCGCTATGATCCATATTTATACTGCAAAATATGCACATGCACAGACTGTGCAAAGCGGAGATAGAAGAGCAATACAAATGAACAAAAGTCCATCTCTTCATTGGAATATAAATGTGATGCCGCTGCAAAAAGATTCTAGACAATCCATAAAAATGAAAAACATTTTCTCCCTTGTTCATTCATTGAAGCGCAGAGAAAAAAAATGTCTTTATTTAAAATGAAGAATGAAGGCTCCTGCTACCATCTCAGCACAATTTAGCATGCTTCTCATTTCAAAAAGCAGACCAGATTTGGCCAACATTCTTTTCGCTATGAAATACAGCTTCGTGTCCCAATGTAAAACCTAGAAAAATTATATTTGAAGGTGAATGGTAATAAATTAGTCCATGACCTCATCTATCTATCGCATGAATTTCTGATTGTGCGAATTCATTGCTTTCCTGCCATTGTAAACCCTTGAGTGGTAATTATTGGTAGATTGCTATGAATCAGAATTTAATTAGCCATCCCAGAAACGGGGATAAATATTTGCACTGCAAAATTACTGCATGCACCAATGCAGATCCATGGTGGGAGAAATGGAGGGGTTGGAGGACGTGGCCGTATGCGAGTGCTGTATGTAGACCGTATGAAGTGCATATGAGGCAGATAGACTTCCACTCGATTCTCAGCGCCCCGTTTGAAGTGGACCACTCGCGGCAGCTTCTGGATTGCAGGGTGGAACACAGACGAGGGGAGCACGGGAGGTAATGAAGCTCTGAGTGCATGAGTCTTCGGGGCACTGGTGTGCTCCCGGGGAGATGTCTCGGAAAAGGGGAATTGGAAGTTTAAGCTGGTCATCCTGATCCAGCACTGAACGTCTCCTCATGAATTCTAATCAGATCTCCGCTTTGAGAGTAACAGCGGTATCAAGGATCTGCAAATTCAGCCTCATTCCACTTCAGACGGGCGGTTCTAGCATGCTGGGGCTTCAAAGTCATCATCAGGAACCAGCTTAATAAATGCTCTTTAAGTGACTCACCACCAGGGGTGCCACCAGGGACTTAGGGCCCCAAGAAAAGATCGCACAGAAAGTCGTATATAGTCTAATAATTTTGAGAGCCCCTGACAGTCAGGGCCCTTGGCGTTGCCTGGTATCAAATCCCGACGCTGCTAGTGTCGAATGTGGCCAAAGGCCCTGCCGGAGGCTACACATGGTAACAGTCCAAAGCGTAGCCCAGTGAGGAGGGGATCCAGTCAGCAGTATGACCATGCCTCACCAAACCCCAGTGATGAGCGGGTGTAAAATCAGGCCTGCGCAAGCTGCACATACAGTGTACTCCTCTGATGTAAAAAGTATGAGCACTCAGCCTGTTGCCTGACAAACCTGCAGGCGCCAGTTAGCATCCCAAATTAGGCAAAAAAGAAAAAAAAAAAAAACAGGTACATATTTGTTAATCAGGTAATAAATTAAGTCAGAGACGGAAAAGTAGCTAAAAAACCTGCAGGTCTCCTGCCCCCTGTCCGCGGATTTGTCAATGCCTCGTTCATGATGCTCCAGTGCCATGTATATAATGGTTAGGCAGTCGTTTGCCTTATGGATCTGTCCATGATACATAAGCTTTGTCAGACCAACGAGCCGTTTTGAATTTCAATTACAATTTATTGATGTTGATGATCCCAGGGTCGATTACGGTCTACCGCGAAGCCGAAAAGAACAGCCTGCCTGTTCGCCAGAGTTGGCTCAGCCAATCACAGGCTGTGGTTCTATGAGGAACAGCGATGGGAAGCACAGTTAACGTTGGCTATGCTAATATGGGGTCTCTGTAGAGAGAGAGAGAGAGAGAGAGAGAGAGAGAGAGAGAGAGAAAGAGAGGGAGAAAGGGAGAGAGAGAGAGAGAGAGAGAAGATGAATAGAGAGAGAGAGAGAGAGAGAGGAAGGGAGAGGGAAAGAGGCAGAAAGTTAGCAGGGGTCAGGAACTCAATAAACAGAGCAGAACAGAAAGCATGCAGGAAAGCAGGGGGTGGGGAAGTGTGGGGGTGGGGGGGGGGGGGGGGTGAGGCTGTGACCCCCATGACAGGGAGGAATAAGATTATTAGTGTGAGCCTCTGGGAGAAATGACTTTTCACAGGACTTGGTCAGAAACACAGAAATCATCCCTTTGTACATCTCTCTTTTTCTCTCTCCTTCCTCATATGTCTCACTCACACACTCAATCTCTTTCTCTCACACTCTCTGCTGCACTCTTTCTCTTGTGGTTATTAATCTATATACAGAGGGGCCTGGTTTTCTGTCGTTAGTTTTGAATTTATATACAGTGCATTGTAGCCAAAAAACAGACGCTCAGTAACACATAATGCTAAACCATATGAATAATTCACATTACATCACTCAAATGTAATGTGAATGATTGTCAAAATGTACTAGAGAAATACATTAAAAAGTCAGTTTCGTCATTCCACAGTGCCAATTTGCGGTACAGATTGGATGCCGCTATTAAACAGTGAAGGACAACCTACCATCAAATGGAAGTGAATGGCGAATGTATGCAATGACACTTGCCTGAAGCGAGCCCATGAATTACATAAATGACTCTGGAAATGAAATAGTTTTGTTAACGAAATGTTTTCCTACACATGCACATACACACACACACGCACACACATTGCCTACCCTCTATGTATACACACATACATACATGTACACATACATATGCAAGGATATTTTTGAGTGTGTGCATGTACGTTTGTGTGCATGCATGTGTTCATGCATGTTTAAAAAAGCAATAATTTTTCATAGCAGGATGATCAAAAACAGACCTCATTTAATTTTCATCTTTGCTCTTAAAGCTCATACATTGCTTCTCTGTTTCTCCCCAATCCCTGTCATCCACTTTCCTTTCCTGCGCTGCCTTGTACCACCTCCTACACCTCCTCCTCCTCCTCCTCCTCCTCCTCCTCCTCTTCCTTCTCCATCTCCTCCTACTCCTCCTCTCCGTCGCACTCTGACAGGCCTTACAAATAAAGATGAACTGCAGCAATTTAGCAGCAATAACTCAGAGTAATTAGCCACCCTGTGCAGGGTCAGCCACACACACCCTCCAACATCAGGGAACACTCAGTCAGAGGTCTGCACACGATCAGAGAGACACAGCGACACATAGGTCAGTCACAAAGTCAAACACACACACGCGCGTACGCGCGCGCACACACACTCACACGCACATACACACACACATATAAACAAACAGTATACACACTCTCACGCTCAATCACTGACTAATTTACACACACGCCGGTACAGATAACAATTCTACAACTTCACACTCTGTACAAAAACATGACCGACATTTAAGATGTAATCCTCCAGTTACTCTCCCATACAAACTGCAAATATTGCTATGTATCTCTCCTGTAGAAGAGGAGGTATGATTACATTACTCAGGCACTTTACAGTCTGCTCCCTTAAGCCCCACTGTGATTGCACCCGTATTGACGTTTTTAATTTCTGCAGTATATATTCAAGAATCTATCATCCATACATCTTGGTAATACAATTGACAGTAATGCATGTGCACACACACACACACGCACAAACGCACGCACGCACACACACACACACACACACGCACAGCAGAGGCACTCTCTCTATAAACGCTGCTCCCTCCCTGCTTGAGCTGTGTCTGCGCTACTGTTTTCATTAGTCCTGCTATCAGCACCACAGACCCACTAAGGGAGATGGAGGGAGCAGAGATGGAAGAGAGTGAGAGCGATAGAGGAGTAAACTGGCAGATAGCACTGACCGGTTTTATTAGCAAACCAGAAGCCTGCCACAGATTCAGTGCTACACACACGCCTCTCATTCAAAATAAAAGGGAGAATGAGGATGTATTAAAAGAGAATACTGACCGAAATAAAGGGCACACAGAGAGAGAGAGAGAGAGAGAGATGGAGGGAGATGCAGGGAGAGACGGATTTATCAGTTCGTATAGATACACAGGTATATATTCCAGGGCAAACGAGAAGGGCAGTAGCACAAAGGAGAGAAGGAGAAGAGTTGAGAAGGAGACAGCAATCAGGTTGAATAGATAAATACATGACATGAATTCAGTGGGAAGCAGGCAGTTATCTCTATTAGGGGAACATTGGTGAGAGGGGAGAATGGAGGTAATTGGGCTAAATCACGGTGACACAATGACGGTCAGGTTGGAGTGGGAGAACCAGAGATACAAGACAGAGAGAGGCAGTGATCTCACTTCTCCCATTGTAACATATCCCTCCTAATCAAGCATTTTGTCATTCACCCAGACATTAGCAATTACTAGCAGCAGTATAAAGACAATTACAAAATAGGGCATAAATGGATGCTTTATAAATTGTATGTGTGCACTTTTTTTATTTTTATATTACATCTTACCTCCGCAAGGTAAGAGCAGTCTTGCCAGTTAATGGCAACAGTAGTCTGACAGCATCAATTCAAGATGACAAGACTGATATTTATAATAAATGAACCTTCATTTCTTTCCTAGGTGCAGTTTGTTCTTGTGAACTTGCACAAAACTGAAGGAGGGAGTGGAAGAAAATCAGAGCCATCAATCAATATGATCATCAGTCAAGTTGTGTGTTGTGCGTGTGCGCGTGTCTGAACAGGTAACAGGAATGTGTGTAACTGGGCATGCATGAGCGTTGGTGTGAGGGTGAGTGTGTGTGCGTGCGTGCGTGCGTGTGTGTGTGTGTTTGTGTGTGTGTGAGTATGCGTGAGCAGGTAACAATGTGTGCAACTGTGCGTCCGTGTGTGTTGGCATGAGAGTGAGTGAGGGTGTGAGGGTTCAGGGTATGTGAGTGTGTATGCGTGTGTGTGTGTGTGTGTGTGCGCGTGTGCGAGTGTGTATGCGTATGTGTGCGCGTGCGTGTTTTTGTCCGCTTGCGTGCGTGCGTGCGTGCGTGCGTGCGTGCTTGTGTGTGTGCGCGCGTGCAGATTAGTGTCAGTCTATGATTAAATCAGGCTCATCTTTCTGTCACTATAGTACTGCAGTGCTCACAGGTTATCAGGGGATGGCTATTTTTAACTTTGGTCTCCGTCTCTCTTTGTCTCTCTCTCCTCTCCCCTGCTCTCTCTCTCTCTCTCTCTCGTTACGCTCTTCTGATCTCTCCTGCTGTCCCAGTGTACCACCCCTCTCTCCCCCTCCCTATCCCTATCCGTTTCTCCCCTTGACCAGTTTCTCAAGGTGGGTGAAGCTGGGTCATAATCAGTCACACGCGCGCACACACACACACACTCACACAGAAAACTCAATTAAAGTAAGGGGGTAAATAATTAGACAATTATAATTAACGATTACATACAGTAAGAGTAATATATGGCAGTTCTCAATACTTTTTGTATCAGTGATCAGCGGAGACCAGAGCAGAAAAGGACAGAGAACTAAAAAAAAATAGCAGTATAAACATTTCAGTGTAGACGTTGTCGAGACAGAAGGATGGATTCAGATTGAAAAATGAAGGTACTCCACACAAAAAATTAATGCACATGGGCAGGTGTAAATGCATATTGAAATATATATAAACATGGACTTAAAACAGATGGGAAAGACAGTGAAAAAGACCAGAAGAGTGGCGTGAAGGTTTAGTCCAGACATGTACAGTAGCAGACAAACAGGTGGACAGGTGGCTGGGACTGACAGGGGCAGATGTAACGTGACTCACTCTGTGATCTCCTCAGTGACTGTGTGCTCCACCTGCAGGCGGGAGTTCACCTCGATGAAGTAGTGCTTCCCGCTTTTGTCCACAAGGAATTCGACCGTGCCAGCGTTCTCGTAGCCCACCTGCAACAAACACGCACACGGGGGTTTCACGCATTACGTCCAAAATTCTCTCAGCAGTCCGAAGAACCCATCCAACCCATCCAAAACCCACCTGTAAGCCGAAGACACAACGGTACATTTCAGATTCCACTGCAACACATAAACAGGTTTGGTCGAGGGGAGATTCATTCCTCCATGCAAGGCAAACTAATCTGCTTCTTGTAGCCAGCATGGTCATTAGAGATGATGTAGCACTCATTATAGATACCCAGGCAGACAATTTACAAATGCATCTATCTAAAAACTGACCACGGGCACAGGCGTCTAAAGTATAAATAGCAATATTAACAATTAGCACTGCATTAAAATGGATGTGACTGGTGTTCTGAATGTCCCCTACCCCCCTCTCTCCCCCTCCCCCCTCACCCGCCCGTGAAATCTGTGACAGCTCCCCTAAACCAGAGTAGCAGACCGGCTGTCAATCTGACCTAACATGGAGGTCAGCATCTTAAATGCCTTCACTCAAATACATCAACATGCAAACAGAAAGGTCCCGGATAAGAGCATTTACCAAGCAAATTAATTTTAAATACCGCACACACACAAACAAACACACACACACACACACACACACACACACACACACACACACACACACGTGTACACACATATACACACGCACACGCGCACACACAAATTCTCATTCACATGCATATGCGTACACATACAACTACATTCCCACATGCTCACACACGAGCACACACAAAAACACACACACACACACACACACACACACATACAAGTATACACAAATGCGCACATTTATCAGTGAGCCTCTGGGCACAGGGAAAATAAGATTGTCTACATAATGTAAGGTAAGCCGATGATCTCCAGGAAGTTCAGGGCTATCATTATGATGAGGACAGCAATTACGAGCATGGCCGTTTAGAGCGGGTTCAACCTGCCGCATTTCAGCCAAGGAGCGCTTATTATATTCATCTCCCGCCCCTCCTCAGGCTCCCTCCTCTGTAACCCAGCACAGAATGGAGATAATCTGGTGCCAAAATTCATTGTAATCTGATCCAATCTCTTCTGCCTAATCCCATCCCTGGCTCTGCCAAGAGCAGACGCACACAAACAGTCCCGGTACAGACACACTAGTGAGACACAAGTGTACACACTACGACTAGTGCAGACAGCTATACTGAAACAGAGCTCCTTCCCTCCTCCCCACACCCATGCACACATACACACACGCACACACCCACTCACACACACAAACACACACACACTCGCACACACTTACACACACATGCACATGCGCACACACTCACATGCACACACACACCTTAAGGCTGACAGAGACAACTCCACAATTCCTTCATTTGTTTATTCTGTCTGCATTCTTCTATTCCTCCAGTCACCACTTTCTTTATTCATGAAGGATTAAATTCTTTAATCTTTTGTTCTGAGCGGGTGGTTTCAGTTGGCTGAACTGATGACACGGATACTGCTTATACGGCTGTGTACTACTTTCAGAAAGAATGATGGGACATGCGGCGGGGGGGGGAAGAGAGGACAGCGGGGGGAAGAGAGGGAGAGGAGAAGGTGTGTGAGATCACGGGAGAGAGAGGCAGGATGAAAGATAAAGCTAAACTTGAGGAAGAGATGGTGTTTCTTGAGAAGACGGAGTAGCCAGACAGCTGTTACTGGACGGAGAGGCAGGAAGGGAGGAGGAGAGCGAAGGAGCAGAGGAGACAGATGGCACTCCACGGAGAGAGGGAAGATAAAGAAAAAATAATAAAGAAAAAATGAGTGAGGGATGAAGCAAAAAATAAACTTTCCTATAAAAAAAATAAAACCAACACAATCACTTTGATTAGACTATAGCTGTTGTTTTAATAAGGTTTAACACCATGCTTTATTGAAAATGTTATTTGAGAGAGTTATCACATGATGTATGCCATCTGCTTTGGAATTATTGTGAAGATCTGCCAATAGATATGAACTTACAGAGCACTGGATTTGGGTTAGGGAGATGAGAAAATCAAAAGGCAAGGAGTAACAGCAGGTGACACAGCAAAGGCTCAACTATTGTGCCACTATACCTATGCAAGCCATACATTTGAAGTTGAGTGGGAAAAGGGGAGGAGGGGGGGGGTGGCAGAGAATGCGTGAGAGAGGGAAAGAGAAAGAAGGGTGAGACAGAATAAATCAATGGCACGATTCTGAACCTGTGCTTAAGACTGGTGAGCAGAGCTGGCCGTCGCCATGGAAACTGCTGCCGTAAAATAAGACAAAATAAAACAGTCTTCGCGGTGACAATCTTATTATGCCATATTATTTTCCTGCTTCTCCTCCATTTGTTTTCATTTTTGACCCCCCTCCTCCTCTCATTCATTTCATAAGTTATATCTTTGGAGAGCTTTGTTTTCCTCTCGCCTGGTTAAGTGCAGATGAGTCAGTGTTCAACACTTCCACAATGCCAGCGAAAGCCTCTGCCACCCCTCCCCCCTGCATGTCATATCAGAACTTGCGCTCTGCCTGATGCCCAAAGTGTCTTAATGCACACAAAAAAAACTGTTCTGCAGGTGGGCGCCATTGACACACAGCCACGCAGAGGAGGGAAGCGTACGGCTCCAGCTTCAGAAGTCAGCCACTCGCCCAGCGACAACTTTAAAACGCACTTGGCGTGCAACCGGTCACTTCCTCCTCTGCACTTCTCCTGATTTGCCCTCTCTTGGTTACCATAGAGCGTTATGTTGATTTCGTTTTGATTAACATCCCTACCTCTCCATTAAAGTAGCTGTGCGACAGTACAGGACAGCTGCGTTGGTAAAATCTCAACTGGTGAATTATTCACCAACAAACCCATAATGAAAATATATGAACTCAAATAAGTGCAGATTCACACAGAGCAAGATAGAGACAACACTAGCATTTCTGACAGCACAGACCTTCATTCTAAAGAATGTCACACAGTGTTAGGCTAATTTTACTCCGTACACCACACAATAGCCTCTAGGCCCAAATGTCAGCAACCTTGTTAGTAAAAGGAAGATTCTGCAAGATTATTTGCTGGAGTGTACGTCTTTTTTTCCATTTAATTACTGGTCTCACATCTTCTCTCTGCTTCTCAAACCTGACATAATGCAGGCAGTTGCAAAAGCTGCAGATGTCAATTTTCTGCCTGTGTGTGTGTGTGTGTGTGTGTGTGTGTGTGTGTGTGGGTAGAGGGGCAATTAACAAGTGGGAAAAAAATCTAAGTGGAAAAACGTAGAAAGAAGGAAATCTCAAGTTTGCCATGATTCCCTCCCTCCAAATCAAGTTTCCCATTTCAGGCCCACAGTGAAAATGACACAAAAACAACTCAGAGGGGGATGTGACTGAAAGAGAGCAGAGAGAGAAGGTATACAAGAAGAAGGGAGAGTGTAATTGAAGAGGATGAAGAGGATAAAAAATGAGCTGGCAAATGAGAGGGCTGAGGAGGAGAGCAAAATAACTGAGGGAAAAGAATATATATGGAAAAATATCAGAAGGAATCTCTCTGAGAAGGTGTCTCTCTGAGAAGGTAATACAAATATATTTTCAGTAATTCTATGGTGATGAGAAGGGCATTTCATAGTTAACACATAATAAGATCTTTTTTACATTGCACTGCCAACAAGTATTTGCAATGTTTAGCCCTGTCTCTCAATCCATTCATTTGCATACTAGCCAGCATATTTTTAAAAAATGCTAATATCTTAAAATCTGTTGAGTCACTGGGAAACAGATGGAGAACAAGACTGGTGGCCACAGTGTGTCTGTGTCAATGCATGAACTCTGTGTGTGTGGGCGTTTGTCAGAGCGCACACGCGTCTGTCTCTGTGTGTGTGTGTGTGTGTGTGTGTGTGTGTGTGTTTGCGTGTGTGTGCGTGCGCAATCGTACGTGTATGTTACGGAACTGTAGGTGTGAGTGCCTCTTTGACCGTCTCCACTAGCTTTGCTGGCCTGTGTTGTCACTGTTAGGACTGTTCTGCGTTTTAGAGGCTGTTTGTGCGTTTGTGTGAGAGATTTGGCAGTTATCTGGGCAGCACCCACACTGCAGTGCTGTACACAGCCTAAGGGAAAGAAGGGAAAGGAGAGGAGAACAGAGAGAGAGAGCAAGAAAGAAGGGGGAGAAAATAAGAGACAGAGAAGGTGAGAGAGAGAGGAATAAACAGAGATAGGGAGGAGAGGATCATTCAAAAAGGGAAAGCAGAAAAAAATAGATGGTGAAAATCTGTAGACTGTAGATATGATTATATGTTTGGATTTAATCAGGTATTTGTTGTATATATGTGTGGTTAGCATAAAGGGTAGCAGTCAGACACAGTTTTTGTGTTTATGTTGTTGCAATATAAATAATACATTTTGCCAAGCTAACAAAAAGATGTTTGATTTCTCAATGTGACAGTATTTGCAAAAAACCAGTTAAGCACTCATTCTGGCAAGAAGAAGTATATCAGATTAACTGGAATTTAGAGCAGGGGCTCAGGACAAGCGCACACAAAACAGACACACACACACACACACACACGACGGGTCCACAACTGAACAACAAGAAAATAAACGCATTTTTTAAAAACGGGCTGGATGAGTAAATGTGAGGTGTTTCTTCAGATTGTGTACGCTTATGCATACAATGTATGAGTAAACATGTGCGCATGTGTGCCAGAGAGAGAGTGACAAAGAGACAGAGACTGAAACTAAGAACAAATTCGAACGTTAACCTATTTCTCTTTCACAATGCCCCCCCCCCCCACTGTCCCTCCCTGACCTCCCTTCCCTCTCTTCCTCTGTCAGCAACTGCTTCTGCAACTTATCAGAGGCCCACAAAACTGTGGTTGGCAGAAATATGAAAGGGAGACAGAAAGGGAGCGAGCGAGAGATACAATGAGCTGAAGGCGTTAACAAGGGACGGGTGAGAGCAGATTAGTGGAAGGGGACAGAAAATTGAAGAGAGAAAGTGCTGATTGCGGAGAACACTAACCTTGTTCGCTCCCATTTTATTTCTGTCTTTTCCTTCCATTTATTTTTGAAGTGTGTTTAGTGCTTTATGAGGGAGGAGGGGGGAGGGAGGGAGGGAGACAGAAAGTAATGCAGATCAAAAGAGGCAAAAATAAAGGGAGCAAGAAAGGATGACAGCAAAACAGAACAGAGGCAATCTGTTTTTGAGAATAACACTAAGAGTAAAAAAGCACAAAAATACAAAGGGAAAAAAAGAAGAATCACTTATGAAAGAAGCACCTTTTTGTTCTTTTTTGTTTTTTTAATTCCTACCCAAGGGATGCTTTTGGGAAAATGTAAAGTACAAAGCATGTACTTACCTACCTTGTGGAGGCCGGCGGTAATATTGAATAATGCTATTCAGCATGGAATGCTTAATATGAAAGCTAACAGTGTTCAGATTTGCTGTGTCATGGGCAAAGCCAGATCATTCATAGGTATATTGTCCACCGACTCTACAGGAATGTCCTACCAGTAAAAGAATGAATCAGGAAAGGGTTGCAAAGCTGGCAGCTCTCTGCTGTAACATAGTGTGCAAGTGACTGACTACAACGACCATACACTGTCCTCCAACGGCATTTTTCCGTAATGGACTTCAAGCTGCAATTAGACACAGCCTGTTCATTGATTCAGTGATGATGAGAAAGCAAAGCACAGGCTAACACTGCAGCAAACTCAGGTGCCCTTGAAGCATTTGTGATCCCAAACAGAAGACGTGCGGTGGTGGAAAGCACCACACGCAGCTAAAGCAATGAGCCTGGAAACTCGAACAGAGGTGGGCGAGGTTGGGCTGTCCAAGCGTAGCCCTCTGCTGTGCACTCATTTCAAGGGGTATGGTGCAGGTTGGGAGGAATGCAGGTCTTGTATAAATATAAGGTAAGCTATTTTTCTCTGTTCACGCCGGATTCAGTTCATTCTAGCAAAAGATTCTTCCTACAGCACGTATACAGTGTCCTGTGTGACTATGAGAGCTTCTACCCTCCACAGATTTATATTTATGTAAATCATTTTTCCTCCTTTCCCTTCTCTCTTTGTTTTTCTTCCTCCTTTCCTCTGTTTTTCTCTCTCAGTAACAGAGACGTCCCTGGTGGTGTGGGGTTTCCTTCAGCCAGAGGGTTATCGAAGATCTCTCTCTCTTTTCTCTCTCTCTGTCTCCTCTTGCCTCTCTCTCATTTTTTTTATCTCTCTTCATCTCCTCTTGCATCTCTCCCTCTATCTCTCTCACCCCCCCCCCCTCTCTGTTTAATAATCTGTTTAAAATTCCTGTGCCTCTCCCATCGTTACACACTGGATTCTTGCACTTGTGCCCCGTGAAAGACACCCTCTCATCAACATCCTATTCATATCTGGCACCCCCTGCCGGTGGAGCCCAATCAATCATCAGCTGGTCAATACGTGGGCGTGACACAGATAATTAAATATGCGGACATTCAGGGGGGGTCGTTCACTCCAAAAGGATGGGCGGGGAGAGAAAAGTCAGACAGGAGCGAGAAGGAAGGGCAAGATGAAAATGAAAAAAAAAAACAGAACAGAAAGTTATTGAAGGGGTGTAAAAAAAAGAATCAACTGAAGGAACAAAAAAAGAAGTGAGAAGTGGAGGGCACAAAATCCACACTGAAGCAGTGATAAGAGAAATGGGAAAAAAGTCGTAAATGAGGTCAGCATCTACCATAGAGAAACTGCACCCCATTCCACTAACTCCAGAGCTAACCTCTCCCTACCCTCTCTGTCTCCGAGCCCCATGTCCTCCGAGCTAATCATCACACTCAGGATATAAATTCCGGTGGATTGACAGGGTCAGCAAACTCAGGACTGACCCGAGGCCAGACATCACATGATGAGGCTCCCGGGATTCCTGTTAAAAGACGGAAACTGTAAAGGCTGAGGGTTTGATGGGGCCCTGGATGGCCCTGGACGTCCAGCTGAAGTGCTATGTGGAAACAAGCGTCACAGTAAGTTACTGAATCCTGACTGCATCAGCGCTGACAGTGTGGCCATACTGTAACCCGGAGAGGAAGGACGTGCTTCTTGCCTCATCGCACAGTAACCGCTTCGCGAGTGGTGTAAGTACAGTAGTCCTCCAGCTCAATGAACCTGAAGCCCAGATGGTGGATAACTGTAAGATGTCAAAACTTGAGCAAAGTGACACTCGTGCACTTGGTATAGTGCTCCAAAAAATAAAGCTGAAATACAGCACAGTTAAGGTTTTGGGCTAGCAAGCCTTTATCTGAACAGTAAGTGTGCACCATGTTCGTTAGCACATTTAAAAAGACTAGCTCAGAAGACCACGCAATCTGACAGGTGTTACATACGACATGCCCATAGGCTGACAGCAAATGTCAGCATGTCAAAATTCTAGTACTTAAAAGATTAGGTTATGTCGCACACTTTATACATTTCCTTCATTAAATAGTAGTGGGACAACAAATAACAAAATTTTATTTAAAAACAGTGTTTTGACCATAGATTATTAGTACTGGCTGCAAAATACTAAGCCTTCAATGATGCTTACTAATATGTCTTTAATACTGAGCACTTCTGAGTGTGAACATATTATTTAAATGACAGAAAATTGTCTTTTACCATGAATTCAGAACTAAAAGTATAAACATACCTGCTGGTTCAAAAACACATATCAAAACGGCAGTTCAGCTGCCCCAGTCTCCACCTACACTGCAGTCATTGTGACAGCAAGTAGTGTTTGAACAAGTCTACGATTTTTGTGCATACATCCTATGGTATTTACACTTGAAAGCTAGCTTGAAAATGAACAACAAACATTGTAATTGCAATGATAAGATGATTACACAACTGCTAGTCAATATTATTTTGTGTCTGGCAGGTGCTTTGTGTTTACTGATTCTTTTGGTCCTCTTATGTAATTTTAGTTCACCTGGCAACATTAATACACATTTGAGTGTAGACTGAGAAAAAAATGATTTCAGGATATGATCATGTATTTAGGTAATTACCTACAGCAAATCAGCAATTAATGACATGTTCGTGATCACATGGAGATGTACAGTACATGCACTCTATGTATTTCACAATGTCAGGATAAACATGTTGCTTTTCTGAGCCCAAGTTCGCTTTCTTACAGAGCATCGGACATTCAATCGTATTTTCCTTTCTCAGAGCCAGCTATTTACAAAGCAAAAACTGACCTAAGATCCGAATGTACATCTCGTTGTGTTTTAAAGGCCAGATCCCAACAGTGTCACGACCACAATCCATGACCCTCATCTACTCTCCTTACAAGAAAGGGGGAAAAAAAGTCCTGACCTGTCAACAGACCCTGACATCCATTCTGTCAATGTCAACATGTACCTGTGACTCCTCTGCCCTGAGTGTTAGCACTAGGGTATGATGGAGAATAAAATGGTGGGACCCAGACTCCTATGAATGAGCCAGTTTCCCTGTAAGCATACTCCAACCAACAGAAACTGCAATGGCTGCAAATAAACATCCATACAGTACAGCATAATGCTGTGGTTATGCTCTGGTTGGCTGTTTAATCCTGCCCATTTTCACAAACCGCACGTCCCCCTTACCCAGCAAACACCCGTGCACCATCATTTTCCTATCTCTTGCACCAAAGGAGACCAATGGCCTCAGAATCGCCTTTCAGACTCTCAGAAGTCACCCACCTCATACGACTTCCGTTAAACTAAGCCTAAAAGCAAGAATTATCCTCCTGCTTTCATGTAAACCAGCTCCCGTGAAATTTTACTACTGCCCGTATTTTCGGTGTTTGTATAATTTTACTACTGCGGCATTTCTGCTGATGTGCGCTGCTGCTGTATTGCCGTGTTGTTCTTAAGTGGTCGCTGCCCCACGGTAATGCTCTTATTTAGGCCTGCAGTACTTACTCGGTCTGCGCTTAATGCATCGCTGCACTGCTCCCGTTTCTCCACTGTCAATGCTGCACATGCTGTTGTGCTGCTCTCCGATCCACTCGCCTACACCATTCTCCTATAATGTTATCACCGAGAGTCTTACGCTGATAGTGTGTGCTCATTCCTCTCTGCCAGTGCAGTACCTTCATCTGGTGTCATTTTATTGCGGTGTTTCTGCTGTACTGATTTTCGGTGCCGCTTTGACAGCACGCGTCCGTTGTGCAAAACTAACTTATTGACTTCTGGAAAGCAGCACAGGGAGATATCTCTGGTGACATGGTGATGTATTAATTATTGTTCTGTCCTACTTTTTTTATGAAGTTGAACATCGCATTTTTGAAGTTCAAATCATGATTATGGAGAAGATGGAAAATGAAGCATCTAGACAGCAGTTCCAGTTGTGAATGTTCTAATATACGTAGAAAACAGCACTACAACACTTGCCAAAAAAACAGCTTCACAGTTACACAATATCCAATGTAACAATGTGTTCATACACAGTAGGTATTGTAAACTATATCAGCCACTGTAGATCCAGCAAATTTACACAGCCACTTAATTACACAGGTATGAGGGTCACTTAATGTAAATGTGAATCCAATTTATGAATTTACTCAAAACATGCTGACGGTGTCAGTGGCAATACCAAGTCTCAGACAATGTCACAGACTTCTAATTATTTTAAAGAACTATGTGTTCATTCCACCAAGTAATGGATTTGGAGTGCATTGGATTGGAACATTTTCCAGCCAAAGCCTTTCAACCTGCGGTGAGTGTATTAATGACATTGCAATCATATCATATTTCCAGACGCACGCCTTATGGGGACACAGGGTCAAAGCTGGAAAAGCAAGGGAAGCACTTTCATTAGTAAGAGGAGGGAATGATCAAAAGATTCTAATCAGTCTTGAGCTCTACCTTTCAGTGTAGGATGCCAGGAGTGTTGCCTTCAACTGAAGAGAAATCAATATGCCACAGCCAGTAGAGAGGATACCAATCTATATATCAGTTATGTGATGGCAAAGCATCATTTTTTGTTAGTATTCTAGCTTGTAAAAAAAAAAAAAAAAGAAAAGAAAAAAAGAAGAAATTTCAGACTTCTCTTAGCCATACCACCTCCTTGAACCGGCCAAAAAATATGGAGCTAATCATCTCCCGATAGGTCGGACAGCATAGAAGGTTCTCCTCCTAATTGAATGTACAATGATTAAGTATCTGTATTGCACAGAGACCTGTTGTTAATGGACTGTGACTTACAGCAAGTTAGCACCTGAGAACAACAGAGAACACTATGGCAGAGATGATATTATGGGCTACCTTGTGAATATTATGAATACATGCACACTAAGAAAAAAAAGCTGAAATAATATTTAAGTGCACTAGACTTTATGGTCAGTGGGATTGCATTTCTGTTCTCCTGGAATAAATACAACATTTAAAATGCATAAAATCAGGTGATATGCAGTAAACAGCCACCACCTTCTAAAGGTTCCAAAACATTTTAACAGTGCTAATTAGAAATGAAAAGATCACGTCAGTTTTGCTTGGCTCTTTAGCCCCATTCAATATGACTGGCAGACAATATTCCTCAGATTTACAGTCCTCAGAATAATGGCGAGACATCTGTGTTCTACTAAACTGGCATAAAACACTGTCATCGCTGGGCTAACTGATCACTCTGAGCGTGGAATTCCAGCTAAAATTGCAAATAGACCTTTATGTGCTAATCACATCAGCTGTTAGTTTGCTGAGTTTTGGGAAAGAATACTATACCATCTGTAGCATACAATCACTTTTCAGAATAGGAATATGACTGTATACTGCAAGTACAAATCCTCCAATTTTAATAAATACAGACTATATATATATATATATATATATATATATATATAATGTAAAATATATCTGTGATATTTTACTTTCGCAACAATCCAGGTTGTATACACCACTTTGAGTAACTGGTATACTATATATTAAATATCAACATAATATTTAATATATAATATGTATGCATACTATGTACTGCTTCTGTATACTATTTTAACAGTATGTTGCCATGCTGTTCCATAGTTCAAGAAATTGTATTGATTCAAATACATATTGCCATTAAAATCATCATTTTCGTAATTTTGCAGATTGTTACTGTGCATGTGTGCCTACCCTGATTGTGCAGTGGGAGGTGGGGGCGGGTGTGGGGGTGTCATGTTAGTAATGAAATGACAAATATGAATGTATGTTTATTTTTGGGTCATTCTTAGTCATACCATATTTCAATTTTAAAGCAACACTGTTCAATGCACAATATACTACAGAATCAAGCAACAAAACACTGCACATTCATTTACAGCTCTGTGCAATGGCTGATTATGTTCCTAGCTCCTGCATTAACAATGTATTTTTATGCATCTTTTGCTGAATTCATTGCCATTTTGAATAGACCGAATCCCAGTGCATGTTTAAATTGAAGACGAGTCACGGTGTCCTTTTATAAATCAGTCCATTTATAATTAAAAACCAAATAGCATGATAACACAGTACATACGAGAGGAGCTCATGTGATGTAATTAATCTCATTAAGTTAAGCCCTGTGAGCCTGCTGAAGTACTTTAGTCACATACGTGCTGCAAGTAAAATGCTTTTCTTTTTTTTTGTCTGAGGATGCAGGTCAGGCCCAATATGACAGCCTTGTAAATATAATAATACCTTTTCACTTCCATCATTCATCCCACATTTGTCACATGATTAAGCATGAACAAACAGCGCACCGTGACACAGCTGTCCCTGTTATGACCAATGTGCTTACCCTCAAATATATTTTGATTTTCCGGTCATTTTATTGCCATTTAGTCATTTAAGTGGCGTTCACCGTATTTCTCAGATATTGCACGTCGGTGTATTCTTGAACACTGCTAAAAAGTCACCTGCCAATTGGATTAAAATCCTCATGCTCAACTGGAAACTCTTTTTCACTCCCTACAGTATGAAACCTGAACTAAAACAAGAGAAAAGACGGTCACGCTGAACCTGGCGATGAATCATATTTTTCTTTTTTTTCTTTTTTTATTAGATTTTGTCACAAAGCACTTATAAAGCGATGTCACTAACGAGATTCAATTATTCACTTTGATTTTCGTTCTTACGTGTCCCATGATGACTTCCACTTGTCGGTGAGTTCTGTCATTGCTAAATAGTCCAATTCATGAAATACCTTGTCTATGGCAGATACAGTAGGGCATCTGAGCACTCTGAGCTTCTTTAAGCTTCAGCACTCCTGCCTAACAGAGCTGTCATCACATGGAGCGATTTCACAGCAAACAAAAGCCACAGAGTCCTCTGGGCTTGCATGTTTTATGCTGCCCTTCTTAAGTGATGATTTAAGCTGGTCTTTTTAGCGTCTTTTCTGCTCCCCCTGCAGAGCACTGGTCCAGGTGTAGCCAGCCATGCAGGGCCTTTGGAGACAGACATCCCTTCGGCAACCCGCTGACACGGCCAATCCAGTGTGATTTTACCTGGCAGACCGTGTCCTCCATAGTTCAGTTGGTTTTTGCAAGAATGGTAGTCTAAGGGACAGGGTTAGCCTGGTGATCCCCAGGATGCACTGAAGGTATCCTATGTGGAATACCTCAAGCAATTTGTTGCGGCAGCTGCAGATGGTCCATGTTTTCCAGCTATACAGGAGTGCCGAGATACAGACTGCTTGACAGGTGAAGGTGTGGGTCTTCATTTTAAAAAAGAACTTCTTCCGCAGTTTGTCAAAAGAGACAGAAGCTTGCGTGAACCAGTTATTTTATTTCATTTAATTTATGTCAATGATCATTGTTGCAGTCCTCAGAAAGCATACCTCCAAGGTATCTGAATCATGAGACTATTCAGAGTGGCTCATCAATGATAAAGATGGCCGCCACTTATTGAGGGCTAGACCGCCAATGGCAAACTTTATTGGTCTTAGCGGCATTTACTGAAAATCCGATCCTGTTCTAGGACTGAAAAGCAGCTGCAAGAGTAGACTGCAGGGCCTCTGGTGTTTGCCGCAAGTGCACAGTCGTCAACATGCAGCAGATCAAGCATATGCTCTGACAGTAGTTCTGTTGCAGCTTGAAGTCTCTTGATGTTAAAAAGGTTTCCATCCAGACTGAAATCTACCGTGACCTCACTGTCATCTTCTAAACCCTTGTGGAGTAGCAGCGGAACACATAAGGAAGATACTGAAAAGCACTGGTGCAAGTATGAACCCATGCCTTACGCCAATGTGCACTCTAAAGGGTCTTGACACTTGTCCTTCAATGATATGATCACACAGGCAATTGTTCCCTTGTGGAACTGGCACAGACTGTTCAGAAAACTTTGCTGGGAAGCCAAACTTGAGCAGGACTTCTCAGAGGAATACTCTGTTAACCGTGTCAAATGCTTTAGAGAGTCCACAAAGGTTATAAACAGGTCTTGGTATTGTTCCCGGAAGTTGCTGTTCAGTGAATATCATGTCCACAGTGCTCCTGTTTTTCCGAAAACCACATTATGAATCTGGCAGCAGGTGTTCAGTGACGCTCTGCACCAATCTGTGTAGCTTCACAAGCACCTTGCCACCTGCAGCTAGGAGTGATTTGCCCTGCCTTTTGCCACAGCTGGACTTATCCCCCTTGTCTTAAAATGGTGATGCTGTATCCCTCCATTATTGGGGTACAGTTTCAAATTTCCACACATCAATGATAAACTGGTGTAGTCTCCTAGTACAGAAGAGGCCATCCTGTTTGAGTATTTTCAGCAGAGATGGCATCAAGACCAGGGGTCTTTTTGCTTTACAGGGACTTGGATTTTTAAGAAGGTTGGTGGGAGATCCGGCAATTCTTTCACAGTCAAAGGGTTGATTGGGGAAGGTCGATTGAGAAGGGCTTCAAAGTATCCAGCCCATCTCTGTAAGATATGCTTTTCATCTTTTACTGTATGAGGACCTGACCATCAGCCGATTCGAAGGGGGGATGAGCAAGAAGCTTTGGGCCATGAATAGTTTTCACAGCATAAAGTGTGTGCTATGCTGATTAGCACAATATTTATTTATAACAACCAACATAAACCACATCCCTCAGAGTATATCATTAAAAGGCTACACTACTACAGAGGCCTGGCCTGGGATATTGATCATTATCACTGAGGTATTACATACGGCACTGCGGTGTGAGGCTGCTAAGACTGAGGTTAATAAGGCAACATTGCGCATTTACAAGGACCTTATAACCTTGGCAGTATAGTCATTTGGCTGTGCTGTCAGCTGGGAGACAACAGGTCATGTGCCAGCATGATTACTTTTTACCACACAAACTACACGATTTAACAGCGCATTATTTAATTACCTGACCCTATGTAGAATTCAGCTGAACTAAAACTAATTATCATAATATGTACATTCAATTATTGATCTGTAGCACATGCACTGGTGTATGATGAGACATTGGGAAAAACCCACAGTTTTAGCTTTTCTGAATTTCACGTGTTGGTATTTAATTTCATTGGTTTTTTTCATAAATGTAAATTACATTTCTGTTGTTGCAATCCAATCACAGCTAGCTCCCAACAAATGCCATTTTGGCTAATTTGCTTAATTCAAAACAAACATTATGTGCTCACGCCTGGCTTATAATGATTTCTTTGTTCTGCTGTGATTTGTGCATTAGCATACTTGGTGCTAATCATTTTTAACATTTTAAAAATATGTCTAACATCTTTTAAATGGTTTCATTTACTGTATAGTAAGAACACAATAAAGACAATTCCCAGATTATCAACTCATTTTTCTCAAAATGAAACCCTGTACAGGGTCAAATGAAACCCTTTAATTCTAAGCTCTCACAATATGAATCAAAGTAGCATGGGCCATTATGCTTAAATTGTACTGTATCGCAGTATAGTTTGGAAAGAATATTATTTTATCAAATGTGACAATTTTGCCATATAAATGTGTAGTAAATAGATATTCTACAACACTCTAATGTTTTGGTAGTGTGGGCCATAGACTCTGTCAGCTAACCCATACACAGGACGACTGCCAAAAACATAGGCTGGCAGAGCAATGGCACAGTCCAGCACATTATAGGCACATTATAGTGCTCATTATGTATCTTTCAGTCACCATCACAATTCTAATTAAATATACAGAAAATAAGAGAGGGACAGCTTCATTAATTATTAAGGTTAGCTTTATCAAAAACAGTTCTAAAATTTGCTAAATATGAATGTATTTACAAAGTGAATAGTACTGAAGCAAAAGGTGACATCTGGTGTTTGACTGCAGAGATTACAACATGCAGGTGGATTTGTACAGTGATCTGATTATCGCAAGATCCACTGTTTTAATCTTCAGACTTTATAAACTATAACAAGGTGTATGTTCACAAAAGGGGTGGTTCCAAGTGACTTGTGTACCTGTGTAATTACACTGTAAATGTGACAGGAGGTACAGTATATCTACTGTATAAGAACACAATTCTTACTGTTAAGCCTGTATGCAGTTACAGTATAATTCTGTAAAAAGTGTTGCTTTCTACAGCAGGTCAGTCACCACACTGTAACAATCTTGCGTTAATAGCGAGCTGAATCATTCTTCTGTTATTCCACAATCATCATACAAACTTCTGACCTTCAAAGTTCAACATTTAATGTTGAAATACAGTTTTAACAGCTGCACGTGCACTGACGCAATATGTATCTACAGTCTACTTCAGGTACACTGTAGTTACAGAAGACTAAAAGATGTTTAAGGGCCACTCCATTAAAAGTGGGACCAAACTAAATTGCATAAATGTACTGATTTCATCTTTCATGTCTGCAACCCTGCTTTGTCATATAGACTCTGTATCTTCTTTTTCACTCAGTCTATCCTTTCTGCCTCTCATTCTTTGTCAACACAGGCGATTCCACATGTTCTCCCAGCTTAAAGTGACACTTGACAAAATGAACAGGTGATATTTCATTAATAGGCACGCTTGCCCAACCCTGATTGCATTGTTCTTCCTCCCCCTTAGCAACTGACCTGTACTGAGAACTCAATCAAATGAATGCAAAGCGATTATTAAAATGTCAAGTCTCACTCTACTTAATTGAAGAATACTGTACACACCAAATGCTCAAATGAACACTCAAGAAAGGAGGTAATCCTTCTTTTTGCTATCATACTCATTTTAATGCACAGGCTCAAACAATGAACCAAAAAATCCTAGGTATATAAAACAAACCGATGACAACAGCAAGAAGAAGAAGAATAAGGGATAATGCTAATAAATCACCATCATCATAAAAAACAAGAATCTGAAACTATGGCTACAGGCAACAAAAGCAGAAAATTGGTAACCTAACTCTTTTCAGGAACTCCTAAACAAATTTAGAAATACCCTACCATGACATCAGCTGCAACCATGATTTACAAAAGGATGATGATAGAGGCTATTTTGCAAACATAACATCCAAATTAAAGTTGCTTGGCTTCCAGAATTGGCCTATAAAAAATAACGCCTTAACCAGAGGGCTGTGCTAGAACAGTACCCACAAATTCTGCCGCACAAACCCTTTCGAAACCTGCTACATTTTTAATCAAATCCACAGCAACCAAAACATTGGACTGACACTATATTTGTCACCAAAAACCTTCATAGTAATATCTCAGGTAATACAGTCAAATTATCTGACGTCGTTCAGATGACAATGGTATTATATACCTAAAGTAGGGATATAATATCTACTATTAGCAGCTCAAACGGAAGCGCTTGTCCACTATTTAAAAAAATTAAAAGGGACTTAAACACAGTTATTCAGTACTTAAAAGCATAATTTCATACTGAAACATCAGTGAGTGGTGGGAGATTATGGAGACTGAATACTAAAGAGGTTGTCACTGAAAAAAAGGTTGTGCTTCATTGAGGGAAAATTGACTAATCCTTTTCTGTTCAGGAAAAAGGGGTGATCCATGGTACATCTGGGCACATGGAAGTCCACAGTGTGGTTGCTGCTGGGGCCTGCGATGAAAGCACTTAAAAACCCCTGATGTTGATGCGTTTCTACAGAGGGCAGGAAGTTTTCAAGGGCTTACTGACTCTCAGGAGATGTAAAGAGCCAATCTGACCATCTTAAAGTTACTGTGCCCTGTATTAAAGGGAAATCAATGTTCCACATCCATCAACTGAAACAAGTCAAATATTCTCTGTATAGACTGATGCATAATATTCCTCAGGGTTGAGGTCAATTCCAGCTAATTCACAAAATTAACTGAAATTCAATTAACAAATTGTAATTAATTAAAAATTGAATTTCAATTCATATCCCAGATTGTAAATGGAACTGACACCAACTCCAATATCCACTGACTTCATTTAATTTCAGGATAGATATAGGATTTACCAGTAACTGTAGGTACCATTCATTTCAAGTTCAGAGTCAAATTATGTCAGGTTAAACATCACAAGCATTGGCCAACTCCAGAAACATTTTATACACAAAAAACTACTTCAGGGAAAGGATGTATGGCAACAACAAGGCAACAAATAATTGCACAACCAAAAAAGACAGAGGCTCTCAGGTATTCTGGACAAATGGGGTTGAGGAGGGGGGTACCAGCAAAACCACTGTAGAGGTAAAAATACTGTCTGCCTGCACTAACTGATGTCAATTGCTGTGCATTTGAGCTCATATAATTGTCAATGTTCTTACAGAAATAACACAAAACATGTCAGCAAAATATCTCAGCAGGTCTCATAATGAGATTTATTCAAACACACAACAGCTACCTGAGACATGACTATGTGTCGTGTCAGCTGTTGAAAACCAGGTGTAAACTTTGTGTCAGGAGAAACATTCAAGAGATGAAAGAAGAGAAGACAAGAGTACAGAAGAGAACAGAATGGAGGAGAATCAAATACAATGACTGTGCACATTGTGTGTAGCCTCTAAAGAGCCATAACGAAAAACCCAGGATCTGTATATGATTAATTCATCTGAAGAAGCAGCCGTTTAAATTACAAGGGATGAAAAATGGTGAGCAGTCAGAACAACCGTACTATTTGCATTTCAGTTCTAAATGCACGGATTACTGCTGTATACGAAGGCTTCTTGGGACTTGCCGTACCACTCTCTTTAACTTTTGGGGGATTGTACCAATGGCATACCACCAAGCCATGGCAAGAGAGCCTCTTCAGAACCTGGTCTCACTCAAAAATAACCTTTTAATAATGTTTACAGCGTTATTTAAAATGATGTCTTCATTGACATCATTTTTAATACTTAATTAGTAATACCATGCGAACCTGTGAATGCAAATGCACATTTTCACACTGACTAGTAATGCTTCTAATAAATTGGTCCCAGAGTCAAGATAAAAAAAACAAGAGCATTCAAATTAAGCACAAAATAGTTGACAAGCTATGAACAAAAATAGGTGCTTGCAAAACAAGATCACAATTCCAGATAATTTATAAAAACAGTGTTTTTTCCACTCTCTGTCACGCAAAATAAATATACTAACTGGAGACATTTTCTGCATTCCAAAAGCAGGCGTACACTTTAATGCCCAAGTGAAAATGTGTACTGTTTCTGGGTGTTTCAGAAAAGACGTAAATCAAAGCATAGCAGTTCAGTCCTGACAGACATTAAAATCCGACTGCATTTTCCTGTCTCACTTTCTAAGGGCCAGCCATCCTGCTTCTTTCATTGAGATATTACAGCATTGAGAAAGTGCACTTGTGAAGAGGAAGCGGCTGCAGACAGAAGTCTTTTTGTTTCTCTCTATCTAGCAACATTAACTCCTGGCAGTCTGAATGTCAACTTTCAAGCCAAGAAGCATTAATTATGAGAGTTCTTTTATATAAAAGAACACGCATACAAATGTACAGTTTATCAGAAGTACTATTAACACACGGGACAAAAAAGACAGAGTGACTGTGTGCTCCTGCATGTGTGTGTGTGTGTGTGAGAGTGTGTGTGTCTGTGCATGCTTGCGTGCGAGTGTGTGTGTGTGTGTGTGTGTGTGTGTGTGTGAGAGAGTGAGTGTGTGTGCGCGTGCGTGCGTGCATGTGAGTGTGTGTTTGTGTGTGTGTGTGCGTGAGTGAGTGAGAGTGTGTGTGTGAGTGGAAATGTGTATGATAAGAAGGCATTCAGTTGTTCTTTTTACCTCTTTAGCCAGCTTTACGGAATCAGAGGTCAGCCTGTCTCTGAGCTGCGGGTCGAGCTGAACGGCTGGAGCAACTTCTACTACCTTCTGATGTCTCCTCTGGATGGAGCAGTCCCTCTCATACAGATGAATCACATTCCCATACTTATCGCCTGAAACAGAGAAATAACAGAGAGGTAAGACGGTGGATAAGAGTCTGAGGGGAAGGAAGGGGAGGGACGAAGAGCAGGAACGTCAGAAGAGAAAGAGCAAGATCAGAATAAAGGAGGCAGTATGGGAAAGGGAGAGAAGGGGAACATGGAAAAAAGAAGAGAACTGAATTCACGCCACGTGCTTGGTGCCGAAACGTCTGAAATGTTTCACCCAGCCTTTTACAAAACTTTAACAGCAGTGCTACCCAAAAAAAGAGCATTGATAACAAAAGCATTTGTAGCACTGAATGACTAATACAGACTGATAGTGTGCATTGTACCCAACATGTTAGATAACATCCAGATGATTAATGACAGATCTATATTTAGCATCGCATTCGGTGACACTCTCAAAACAAGACGTGTTAGAAACAACACGTAACGTGTCATTTTGCAGCACACCTCCATGTATAGCTAAAGCAACACATTTTGTGTTATTTTTAGCATAGTCGGCGTTAAAAAAAAAAAGTCTCCCCTTGTAACACATTCATTGCTTATTCGCAACACAAAGTAGTAACTTTGACACAAAATGTGTTGAAGGTAACACAAGAATAGTAACACAAAAAGTGTGTTGGATATCAACACATCCTCGTAGAGAGCGGACTGTCAGAGTGTGTCATCACCCTCACAAACTCACCCAGAATCTGCACTTCAATGTGTCTGGGCTTCTCTATGAATTTCTCCACAAAGAGAGCGCCATTCCCGAAAGCAGTCAAAGCCTCAGAGTATGCACGCTGATAATTTTCCTCAAGTTCCTGCATATAAAACAAGACCAACCAATCAATCAACCAATCAGTGAGACCATGCACGCAAGCTATCAATTTAGCAATCAGTCCCTCTCTATCTCTTGTCCTGACCGAAATCACTTAAGCAATAAACTTCATAACTGAAATACAGCATCAACAAAATCATACTGAGAGCAAAATATTTTTCAAGTAGCACCCATGTACAAAATTGAATTTACCAACAAAGAAAATGTATTCTATTAAACCACCTCTTTCATTGTTCCCAATACAGAAAATATTTTTCATCCTCATTATATTTGCAGACCTATGGGATGCATACTAATATGCATGGTAATATGCCCATAAAGAGAAACTAGAAAAAAGGCTTTTGAAAGCTTACAATTGAAAGGACTAGGAGACAGTACAAAACTGTGGGAGTTATGCCCCCGCAATAACAACGATCAGAGAGTATATTAGCTGGCCCTGCCTTAGGCAAGCGGACTAATTATCTTATGAATGTCATGAAAATATTTGACTATAATTGGTGACCGGGCAGAGAAACCGGTCCCTGTTAGATAGTTGTATACTGCCCTGCCCGATTAATGAATGCACAATGTATTTAAAATGATATCATCATCCTCAATGTAAAATGTAATAATTCAGAGGATATTTCTAATTTTGCCATCGTCCTCTTTCACCTCACATGCTGGCCTCACCCCACACAATGACATCATGCTACCTCACATCCTGTCCCTTGTCCCATAGGCCCCTCACCTCATACTCCCGCACAACCCTCATGCCCCTGCCGCCGCCCCCGTAGGCGGCCTTGAAGATGATGGGGAAGCTGTAGGTTTGGGCGAACTGCTGGGCCTCCTTCAGGGAGGAGATGGGGCCGTCAGTCCCTGGGACCACAGGCACTCCTGTGCACAGAGGGACAGAAGAACACAGGCGCTGTACTGTATGTGCGATGCCTCACAGAGCCAAGCCAAACTGATAAAAAATCATTCAGCATCAAAGACGATATCTGTGAGTGCTTTTCATTCACAGGTCTGACTGGACATTTTAAAATAAGTCTGTCACCCCGCCACCCCCGCACAACAGATGGCACGCAGCAGACTACGCGAGCTAAATGCTATAGCTGTGTTTTTTCGCATTTTCTGTTATGACATTTTGTCATGGTGTTGAAGGTTCAGATATGATGTGTTGTCAGATGTCTGTCACCTGGAGCAATTTAAAAAGTTTCTCAAGAGTGAACAAGATTACTCTGTAGTACATTGTTCTTGCTACGATTCAAGTATTGAATACTATTTCGCAACTCCCTTAGGGTATACATTCAACACCATGTAGAAATTCAGTAAACATTTTCCCTTCACAAAGGAATCCCTCTTTTGTCATTTATTTTGCAGCATTATTCCATTGTGTAATTGGGGTATGAAAATTCTCAATTGTAATAAGAATACTCTTTAAATAATAATAATAATAATTTTATTTATATAGCGCTTATCAGAATATGGGGCTCAAAGCGTTTTCCTAACCAATAGGGAAAAAAGAGGATAAAATAAACAAAAGTAATAAGGTAAAATTAGACCAACAGAGACAGTATTGAAAAGGATAAGAGAATATTGAAAAACACAATAAAATAAAAATAACAACAAAAAACTGAAACATCATTCACCCAAAGGCCAATCTTAAAAAAAGGCATTTTTAAAAGTGACTTCAAACTTTCAAGTGTCTCTGCCTTTCTAATGTTAACAGCGATTGAATTCCAGAGCTTGGGAGCCCTCACAGAGAAGGTTCTGTCAACTTCAGTTTTTAGTCCAGAGAACAGTAAGGAGATCACTCTATGAGGGCCAGAGCAATCTCCCAGAACTATAGCACTAGAAGATCAGAAATAGGGGTAGGTGCTAGGGCCATGCAAAGCTTTAAACGTCATTAATAAAATTTTTAAAACAATTCTAAAAAAAGACAAGAAGCTAGCAGAGTTTGGCAAGGATTGTGGTGTTATGTGTCCTTTTAGTACTCTTAAGCAAAACTCTAGCTGCTGAATTTTGGACGAGCTAGAGCCTAGACAGGGCATGATTACATAAACTGGCACAGTTTCAGTAATCTAACTGAGATGAGATAAAAGCAGGAATCATTTTCTCAGTATCGGAAAGAGATAAACATGGTCTAATCTTAGTTACGTTCCTGAGCTGAGGGAAGCAAGATTCCACTACCTTCTTAATACGAGACTCGAAATTTAGATTAAAATCAAAAATAACCTTGAGGTTCCAAGGATTCACATTCAATCTGAGAGTGTTCAAGTTATGGGATGTAAGTTCAGACTCAGTGTTGGGATCAATAATTAAAACCTCAGTCTTATCTCCGTTTAGCTACAGATCATTTTGGGCCATCCCGCAACTGATGTCAAATACGCAATCATGAAGAGTAGCTAATCTAGCCATTTAATTCAGCTTGACAGAGAGGTAAAGGTGTGTCATCAGCATAAAAAATGAAAAGATATGCTATGTTCAGAAATGATATGGCCAAGCGGGAGCATATAAATAGAAAACTAAACTGGCCTCAGAACAGACCCCTGAGGCACACCACATGTAATGGGGGCTGGTGAGGCTACAAACTCACCAATGGGGACCAAGAACTGTCTGCCGGTGAGATAAGAACCAAACCACTTCAGGGCAGTATACTTAATACACATCCAGTCTCTAAGGAGGTTGATTAAAATAGAATTATCAAACATATCAAAGGCACTGAGATCTAGCAAAACCAGTACTGAGCAAGCACCATTATCTGCATTTAAAAGGAGATTATTAGTTACTTTAAAAATAACTGTTTCAGTGCTATGAACTGCACAAAAACCAGATTGAAATTTTCCAAATAGATTACAATTCATAAAATAACTGCATCAAAACCACCTTTTAAAGTACCTTTGAAAGAAATCCTCATTTTGAGATTGGCCTATAATTGTTTAGGACAGTGGAACCTAGATTAGGTTTCTTCAAAAGAGGCTGAACAATGGCATATTTACGGCAAGTAGGAACAGAGCCTGTCATCAGAGAGCTGTTAATAATTGAGAGAATGTCAGGGTAAACAGTTTCAATAACCTCCTCCAAGGAGTCTAGCAGGGACAATGTCCCTAGGCCATGTGGATGGTTTTAAGTGTGCTACTATATCCAGGAAATCCTCAGGTGATAAAAACTCAAAACAACAGAATTCAGTTATCACCTGGTGAATAACATTTATATTGTTTGGAGGGGAAGAAATCTGACCTCTGATATTGACAAAGAAAGACATAAACATTTCACATAACTCAAAAGAAGATTCCATTTTGATGATGGATTAACAACGCTATCAATGGTATTGAAAAGGACTCTTGAGTTGTGGCTATTTCCAGACATCGAATTGGAGAAGTACTTTGCCCTCGCACCCTTAACCGAAGTATTAATTTTAAGTATACGATCCTTCAAAAGGCTGTAATGAACTTGGAGGCTTTCCACAATCCCTTTTTAAGGAGCGTATAAGAGTAAGATTTAGTCTTGGTTTTGAATGGTGCAACTGCATCCAGGGTAGACAGGCAAAGATCATTAAAACCATCCACTAAATCATCAGTCAAATGAGGCTGGGGCAACCCAGCATGTGAAGCTGCAAAAACAGCCGTAAAACGTTCAGCAGTTCGAAGTTAATGAGGCGAGAGCAAACAGAGCTTCGATGATTGACTGGAACAGAAAGATGAATATCACAGATTACACATATAAACAGAAACACATATATCCTTTGTGATTACATTGTTTAGGTTCAAGCCAAGAGACAAAACAAGACTAAGGATGTGACCACAATAATGTTCTGTCACATTTACAAATTCAGACACAAGTGCATTAGAAGTATCATCAACATAAATGCTGAAATCACCAAAAATCTTTTGTCAGAACCCCATCTGACATACATACTTAGAATTGTGCAAGAACTGTTTGGGCAGTCTGTACACTACCGCACAAAAAATTGGCAAAAAACCATGAAAACTGAATGCAAGTAATTCAAAGGAGATGAAATCATCAAAGGAGCCAGGGCAGCACTTCAGGTTATTCCTGTGAAAAATGGTCAGACCCCCTCCATGACCAAGAGTTCTAGATTTGCTCATATATTTAAAATGTGGATGACAGATTTCAATGAGCTGTGTTCATCAGTTTTTAGCCAAAATTTAAAGAGTTTGAAAAAAGTCTGGATCTTCAGAGATCATATAGTCATTAACAATAAAAGCTTCATTGCTCAATGATCTGACGTTGAGAAGTCCGAACCTGGTTTTGTGCCATAGTGCTTACATTTACCCAATTGTTCAAATTAGCACATGAAACCCCAAAAAACCCTTTTATGCCTCTGGGTAATTATAGTTTTGATTGGTAATAAATTATCAGCAACACTTAGCAGTGGGACTCAGTGCAGTGATTAATCGCTAACAACCCAGAAGAGCTCATGGACTAAGCAATGCTCGACAGATTTGAACGCATTCATTTCTGTGGAGAGAAAATAAGTCTGTTCTACACTACTTTATGCAATTCTGTTGTTCGCACTCCGTGTCAGGACTCAGGAGGACGAGCCGGTCGGTGCGCCGCGTACATACCGGCTCGGATGGCGATGGCGCGGGCCTCAACTTTGTCCCCCATCTTGCGCACCACCTCGGGGGTCGGCCCGATGAACCGCACCCCCGCGTCGGCGCACGCCTGTGCGAAGTCCGAGCGCTCCGACAGGAAGCCGTATCCAGGATGGATGGCATCGACGTTGTTGGCCTAGCGGAAGGGGCGTGGGAAGTCGGGGTCAAATAGTGCATCGGTATGGCGCACCGGTGGCGAGAAGACAAATATGCCGTCAGCCGGCGATCCATCATTCCGTCAATATGGCCAATTTGTTGTGCAGATAAGGCCTCATTATGCAGAGAGCCGGTGTAAAAGGACAGGGGGAGCAGCAAGCAGGCATCGGCAAGAGCATTGAAAAAGAATAAGGAAGAAACCGGGATCACAGCTGCTCAGTCCTTCAGGTTAAAGGGCACACTTTTGATCTGGGAGAAGAAAAAACTAATGGTTTGTACCTCAGACTCACAAGGGGATTGAACTAGATGTGTTTTTGACAATTTTGCTGATTTTAAGGGTCACATACTTGTGGGCTTGAAATTATTACATTAAATTTTAGAAAATGTGTACATGTCTAAATATAAGTGTGACTGACAGCAGTGCATATTTGATATGACAAACAGAGGCTTGTTGCTATGATGATAAGACCAGGTCAAAACCTAGTATATGGCTGGACCGGCGACCAATGGTGTAACTTCATAACTCGGCCGACCAATGGTGTAACTTCATCACTCAGTGACTTAGTCATAGACATTCGCGTTTGTAGGGCTGGTCCCACTGTTGCGGTCCAGCCAAAAATAGAAATATGGAGGTAAAAGTAGAGGTAGAAGTTAGACCAACAACAAAAAAAAAACTGGCTGAGATAAATATCACAGATCAGAGCATGGTTAAACGGATATGTGGACCTGTTATAAATTATAGCTATCATGGAGCAATGGCACAGAGATTTTGCAAGTTAAATACTGACGCCAAATATAATTTGGACTGGTTTATGATTTATAAAGAAAGCACAAACATGCAGACATTTTTAGAGATTTTAAAGTAGGTTTAGAAAACATTTTGCCTTGCCATGTCTAAAATGGGAAATTATTACTAACAAAGATATCCAATTACAGGTCAGATTTATTACAGGATGTTCCATTTAGAATTATTTCATATATTGAAATGCACAGCTCAGAAAGTGCATTTGATCACTTCAGACAGACATACTGTCTTACTGTAATTCAAACTGCCAATGTCCCTTAGTGTAAATCTAATTTCATACATCAGAGCTACAGTATGTCCATAATAGATGACCGTACCAGTTTCTCCAATAAGTGTTTTATCTGAAAAGGAAAGAGCTCTAAAAACTCTTGGTTAAAATAACTAATTGTACTGTATGAACCTGAAAAATGAATAAAAAGTAATTATAGTCATTGAAATGCTTTTCTTTTGCCATTATTGGCTTACGCAAAGTACAATATAATCTACTCCTGTAAAATTGTAGATAATACACGTTTCATTTTTGACAGTATGGTTGTCATTTGATTTATCATAAATATAAATTAGATTTTCTGCAGTAGTGAAATACAAGGATGGCAGGATGATAGGTTACTTGGAATGTATTAGCTTATTATAAATTGATATAATTACACTGCTTCAGTGTGGCTCTTGATTACAGACTATCTTTGAACTTGTCATCCTAATGGCAATGCTCCCAGACAGATGAATATGTTATCGACAGTAAAAATTAAAAACAAAAATCAGTAACCAGCAACAGCTACAGTATTGGGCACATTGTGGCCAAACACCATTTAAAAATTAACAATTCAGACAAGGTGTATAAAATTGACTTCACTTGTAAGGTCAATTGCAATAAACCCCAGCATAAATGTATTAACCTGCCCAATTCTGTTGAGTTCAGTACAAATACGGGCACACAGACGGCTACAGGAGAGAAGTGCACACACTGCAGCAGCACCATTATCAGCAGTACACTAGTGCGGAGGCCAGGGCAGTAGTAATTTTACCTTAGCAACTCTGATGATATCAGGTATGTGAAGGTAGGCAGCCACAGGCGGCAAGCCCTTGCCAATGAGGTAGGCCTCATCGGCCTTCTGCCTGTGCATCTGCCCCGTGTCCTGCTCGGAGTACACAGCCACCGTGCGGATCCCCAGCTCTGTGCAGGCCCGGAACACCCGGATGGCAATCTCACCTGCGCGGGAGAGACAACGATAACACACGATCATCACCCAGGGAGGCAACACACTTACTTACAGCCCCTCCCATGTGACTTTTCCCTCTAGGTTCCTCCCCCATTGTGAGAGGATTGTCCACTCCTTTTTGTGTTCGCTAGTGACTCCTGTCGCTGTGTCAAAAGCTTGCAGTGGAACGGTTATATACAGTGAGCTCCGTAATGTTCCGCACCCCACAATTTTAGATTTGTAATCAAACAATTCACATGTGGTCAAAGTGCAGACGCTCAAGCTTTTATTAAAGTGTATTTTTATACATTTACATGTAGGAATTACAGCACTTTTTATGCATAGCCGACCCCCACCACCATTTCAGGCGACCATAATTATGGTGCTCAGTGTAGAAGGCAGCCAGATTTAACCTGACTTGACTGCCAGCTACCACACAAGTGTGAGTTTGAAGCCAGGGACACCGCAACTAATGCATTTTTATACATACCACAAAAGAAAGGTCAACGTTTTCATTTCTAGCTATTAAAATGTTCAATAATAACATTTATTTATTGGCAAGTCCATGGCTTTAGTTGAATTATGTTGTGCTTGCTAGCAATATTAACAACAATGGTACTAGTTCGCCGATTGTGTCTTCCATGTTGATAGTTTGGTAATGTTGTCAAACTGTCACAAAAGTGTGCAAAGTAACAATCAATTATTTCAGCAATTGGAATTATTATATTGCTTTGTGGTATGTGTGTAATTATGTGTAATCTCAATTCATTAAAATGAAAAGCCATATGTATTAGTACTGGTAGTCACTAAAGTAATCCATATAAATAATGACACGGGTTGGATATTACTGACATTAGCCAGGAGAACCCATGCCAACCATGTTGTTCGGTGAACTACTGTAAAATTTAAGAGGCACAGTTTACTCATTTTGACTTACTGAACTAGCCTGTAATACATTAGATGCCTAAAATGCCTGCAGGTATCGTGCAGATGATTAAGAAAACACCGTAGTGGTTTGAACTAAGCAGACAGTTTTGTTGCCTTTTATACTGTAATCTGTAATCTGAACGCATCCTGCATCATGTCGTGCTGAATCAGCATGTAGCTGCATTGCAATTGAAGTGCACACCGCTAATCCCCACTTCGCTTGACAGAAAAATGTGCCTGAGAGCGGCATTTAGTTGTAAGGATTGCTATGATCCCAGCTACAATGTTACTGGATATCGATAAAGCAGGCAGTTCGCGTAAAATTTGTACTAACCATAATCCCACTGTATGTAGAAAAACGAAGGCCCCGACAACTCCCTTTTAAAAAATTTAGTCTACCAAAGGACGCTAACGCGTTACGGATATAAACTCCTTACCACATCGTAAAGACAAAGCGATCACAACAGTAATACTTTAATAGGCTGGAGGGCCGCCGTCGTTAACACTGAATGGATACACCTGTGCATAAGGAAGGAACACTTAAAGTGACAGTGGAAAATTGTAATTGAGTGTGTATTGCTGTTTAACCTGAGCCCAATAGAATAGTTCTTGGTTACAATGAAATGTTGGATACATGATATTGGTAAACGTCCTTATAAGGAAAACATGATTATTAAGATGTATGATGTTACTCAGTATAAGAATTAGTATTTAATATACTCATTTATAAATATTTTCCAAATAGCAATTGTTGCACAATGAGTCCATTCGATACCGTTGCCAAACAAGAATAGTAGCTTCAAAATGCCTGGTCATTGAAGCGAAATATAGCCATTATGATTAGAGTACATCATAAATATCAAGTCTTACAATGTTTATAAATATTCTTATAAAAACATATTTTCTAAGAAACACAATTTTTAACTAACAGGAATAATGCGCACAGTAATCCCACCGCATACTAGCCAGCTACAAACAGAAAAGGGACAATTTTGTCTGGAGGCCAGAGAAAGTGTTTGCAAATTATGCACTCACATTTGTGAGGTTTCAGCAATCACTCGCTAACAACCACCTCTATAAATAGCAAATCCTGGAGGTGACAGCAGTCTTGACAGCAGAGGAGAGCACTGCAGTTTTTTAAAAATAAAAAGCCTGTCAGTGGCAAGAAAGACTCCGGTAAACCAAATGGGAAGCTTTTCAGCAATCGTAGAGACATTAAAGGGCAACATACAGATAAATATTTTTGTGCACGTGTAAGTTATCAGTATATGATGGATATAGGGTAAATAACAAGCTATTGTTTGATTCTAGCTGCAGCAACAGTAATTTACTTGCGATCATCAGCAAACTAATTCATTGATGCAACTGCCTCAATGAAACAGATACTTTTAAAACAAATTCAAGTTGCAAGGTTTTAAATAATATTGCCTGTCTTCATTTGTTCAGACAATTTTACGCATGCATATTTCATCCTTTGATCAGCTAAACAGCATTACAACAGTAAAAACATCAGAGAGACTTTTTTAAAAAAATCAAATTGAGCATTCTTTAATTTTATTCCTACAGGGACTTTACCCTGGGAAGTGCTGGGAACACAAAGAACAGTCAAGCAATCTGTTTGTAATCCTTTCTCTGAGAAGGAAGCTATGACCTCCAATCTACTAATTTCTGGTTCCTGAGCAGTTTAGAGAAACATTTCCAAATATGTGCTGTCATTTTTTTTCTTTTTTTTTTTTTTCTTTTTCCTGGATTTCCCTTAAAGATGATTGTTAATTTTTAAGGTAGTAAGGTACACTGCAGGAACAGTCCCAGACTATTTAAAGTTGCACCGTCAAAATCCTCACACTGTTCCACCTGTGCCAGTCTTGGACAGCAAGCCACCATGGAAGAACTCTTCTTATAAGCATGAGCTCCGATCCCTGTGAACCCCAGTGAAAGCACCTAGAAGGTTCCCTGGATTAAAATCTTGGTAAAATGTATTATTGTAGGAAGTACATTTGGTGGTGATGTCATTTTAAAGTAGGCAGGGTGGGTGGGTTGAGATACCTCTGTTGGTCACCGAGACCATCTTAATGGGGACGTACTCCAAGTTTGGGGGTTTGGGGGTTGTTGATGGGTATAGGGGGGGAAGTCATACCTCTGTTGGCCACCAAGACCTTCCTTATGGGGTTGTACTCCAAGTTGGGGGCTGCGTGGGCAGAGCGGTGCAGATGGCCCAGCCTCTGGAGCTCCAGTAGCCCCCGCCCTCCACGCACCACACTCAGGCGTAGCAGCATCATCTGGGGGGGGGGAAGGACGGAGATTATTAAGATATAAGCACACTAACAGACATTCACATTATGCATTATGTTAACACCTGTTTTTAATGCCGCAGCATAACATCATGCTAACAAAGAAATAGAATGAAAATGTGAGAAAGGATAAAAAGAAAAAAGAACAAAGAGGACAAATAGGAGCCAGAGAATTGACCCCATACATATGTGCTGTTAACCAAAGCAGGCTCTAGGATCTTGCCGGCCAAAATTTTTTATAACTTGAATTCTGTTGCCCAGGGATGGCTGTGGCCAAAAACAACCCAGTAGACCAAAGTGTTTGCATTCAGTACTTATTGCAGAACATCATTGCAGATTCCTATGATGGCAGAATCCAGCCGTACTGCATCTCCAACTGTACTATGAAAGTAGCTATAAGAAGAGATAGAGGTATACAAAACGAGGTCAGGTTAAGAAATGATGTCATATCATAGCTTATCTCATAACATACTGTATCTCATGAAAAGTCCAGTTCAAGCTTTGCACAGGAGCTTGTCCTTGTTTTTAGTGGGTCACTGAGATCCAAATCATTATTGATGGCTATGAAAAATGGAGCTTAAAGGATAATGTCAGTTTTTTTTTGGTCAACTTGTACCCATTTTTCCAAACTAATTTCATGATGTTATGCCGATCGGTATTGATAATAAACTGTCATGTGGAGCTTTCGTCACCACAAAATCTTGTCCAATAAAAGCCTGATGAGCATATACAAAAGGGGGGGGGGGGGGGGGTTGTTGTTACAGTTGTTCACTACAGAAGCTTACCACAATGTTGAACATGGCTAAATATCTACTGGAATATGACAATATTGAGGAGGCTTCTCTATATTTTCTTATATTCTGCCATTGTAATCCATCTTATCCCAAAAGGGTCGGTGTGGTTGCAGGTTTTTGTTTTATCCCAACACTAAGACACCTGATTCTACTTATCAATGTCTTGATTGAAGACCACGACTAGTTCATCAGTTGAATCAGGTGCCGAAGTGCTGGGCTAAAGCAAAAACCTGCACCGACACCTGCCCTCTTCGGAAAAGATTGAACACCCCTGTTCTACACCAGCTGTATAAATCTGATGGCAAATGTGCAAGGAAAAAACCACAGAGGAAACAATAAGCATTATCCAAAGCACATCCCAATGCAGCTTGTTTTCAGATTAAACAAAAAGCAAGCTCTATGGATAGGCTCACCATTCCCATAGTTGGTACAGAAAAAGTTAAATCTGTATCGATTTTGAATTCCCTCCCATCCCTGAAACAGAACGTGAATCTCTTTTGCTTTGAAGTTGTTTGATATCATCTGGTCCCATGGGAAAGGCTCCTTGTCAAATCAAGGGAAAGTTGGATTTTTTTCCACAAAAAACCTGCTTCTCTCTGCTAAGAAAAAGCTTACGCTCAGTCAAAAAAAATGGCATTGCAGCAATACAGTGAATCAAATAACACATCTATCATTCTGTTAAATTCTGTTTTTGCCATTGTTCATCAGGGGCATGAATAGATTTGGAACCCACTACCGATGTTGAAGTTGCTCACAGTGCAGTTCAATCAGCTATCGACAGTTCAGATAACAAGTGCCCTACTTAATCACAAAGCCCAGAAATAGCATATCCTCACCCTGCATTTGTAAAAAATACAGCAGCCAGGCTGGAATTTGTAATGGTTGTGGGTGTCTGCTGCCACCTTGTGTGTGTAGTAGTGGTATGGCTATGTGAATGTGTGTGTGCACAACAAAAAAAGTAAAACAAATCTTTTGTGCTGCTTTCTAGTGAATCCCCTATATTGCCCCTTGAATACTACAAGCTATCCCTTGTATTTATATCTTTTTTGAGTGGCACAAATAACTTGAAACTGGTTAAATCAGAGCCCATCAATCTAAGAAAATACTTTTTAAAAACTTAATTTAAAAAAAACTTGAACACCTTTTAGGGTTCAAACACATGAGGACCTGAATCTGAGGATATGAGTTGCCACATGTTCTTTGACTTTCACTTTGGAGACTTTTAACTTTTATAATAACCTTTTTACAGGGTATATAAAAGGTGAGTTAAGTATGCAGATGCTTAAAATGTAGCAAGCTGCACGAACAATCATATTAATGAGGACACCATAAGTAAATTACTGCATTGTGTTTATAGTTTTTATCTATACGCTATACTCTATACTCTGTACGGCTCTAACTTGATCTTTTAAAAAGTATGTTTCCAACATTGGCTTCTTTTGTGTACCAGTGGGGGCAGTTATCCAGAAATTGCATTGTAACCATTTCCACCACAGACAGACTTTTTATTTATTTATTTTTCTTCTTTTTTTTTGTGCTGAAATCAGGAAGAGTGGTTGGCTTCATATCGCCTGACCCAAAACACATTCTGTCCACCGTGCTCCGTGGACAGGGGAGAAAAATGGTTTTAATGGTTAATGCGTTCATGGCAGAAAGGCCCCAATTGTTTAACTTGGCTCAGTCAAGCAGTGTCCCCACAGCTGTTGGATAAGTGTTTATGCGAGAGCGTATCACTCAAATCTGTGCAGGTTGAAAGGTCCGATGAGCAGGATTTTTGCAGGGATGAAATGAAAGTGTTTTTTGGTTAATTTTTACCGCCAAGTGCACCACGGGTGTTTGGTCATTGCGCTGTGCAGAACAGTTTGGTATCAATAAAAAATCTGTAGGCCAAAGGATGCTCAAATCTGATTCTCAAGGCCAGTATTACTGCTGGTTTTATTTTCTCTTTGATAGTAAATTAATCGATTAATGCAACTGATTGGCTAGAAATGTAACTCACCAAGTGTCCCAGGTTTGTATCAACCCTGATTATAAGGAAAGAATTAAAGCCACAGAAGTACTATTGGCCACAGGATACAGCTTTCAGTATCCCTGCAATTGCTGTCAGTTCTGCAATGCGAAGTTTACAGAAGTTCTCACTTAATACCTGGTAACTGAAAGGATATTCCCTTGCATGATAAAAGGGGTGCAGTTTTATTTGAAGAATACAATCTTGCACTCCATGCCTCACCTCTCATCCTGCTCATCCTGAACCTAAATGTAAATTCCACCTGGCTGATGCTTGTGGGCCATTATCTAACAGAATATTAACAACACAACTGCGGTCAAGTCAAAAAAAGTCACAGATTCTGGAAATGAAAGACCAGTTAGCCTGCTAAACAAGAAGTAATTCATCACTTTCACCCTTAATTGAAATAAATATCCCATGTGTATAAGATGATGAATGCTAAATGTTTGTATATTTTATGCATAATCCTGTTCATATGATTAGCATAAGGAAACAGCCATGAACAAGTACAGATAAGAAAAAAATGATGAATGCCGAAATGTTCATAGAAACATCTTTACATACATACTAAGATCAAATGTGATCGCACATGTTTCGTGAATAAAGCCCATTTTATTCACTCATTGAGATGCTAAATTTTATTCCATTCTTGATCGTCTCAGAGTGGTAGTGAAGAGACCCTAAATCTACTTATAAGATTTTTTATTTTTCTGAAATATTCAGCCATAAACAACACTCAGATTATCTTTTATCAAACCTTGCAACTGAAGCACGAACTGGAAACTAAATATGTGATACTTTGACAGACACACTGGGTGGTGGCTCCATAGTACCTTAGAATTAGTACAATTCATTTCTATTAATTGAGGGGTACTGCAAATGCAGTGACTGTAACAGCAAACCATAGAATTCCTAAAATAAGAGTCAAACCAAAAACCCTGAGGCTACATACTGGTCTATGAAGTTTTTGCAACTATAGGTACTCTGCCATCCCAGGAAGGGGTGCAATTATACATCCCAGTTCCCAAAACAACTGCACTCTTTTAGCAACAATATAAAGCTCGAGGTGGGTGCTATGATAAAAATGATGGAGTTGAAAAGAAGACAGCATCGCAAACAAAAGCCACCAGAAATTAAGAGGACACAGAAAAAGAGAGAGAAACTGACACAAATAAAGGGAAGAGCTAGAGTGTAGAAACAAATGTTTTAGGAGTTTAATGTGGCTTGGGTTTGGAATCAGATATGGATTTAGTTATATGCCTTGCTTCACACTGTTTGCAGATTGAGAAAATAAATGTTGCAAGTCTGGCAGCACAGCGTTTATGTCATAATGTGACAGAACAGGCTGTTTTTTACGCAACGCATCATAAAACACAGGATTGGGCAAAAACATCCTGTTTTGTTTTGTTCTTTTTCTGCCCCTACCTTTTAGAGTTACAGGGTTCAAAGTTTCATAGACTCTGCAACTGAAACACTGATATTTATTTTGCATCTGACACATCTCACACGTCAAACTCTGTGTGCTCTCAAGCTCATCTGTATGCACAGTAGCTGATGCAAGCATGTTGACTCTAAATGTGCCCATCAGTGCTGACCTTAAATAATGCGCCTTGCCTTAAATGCGCAATAAAAAGGCATGTGTAAACTTTCATTGCATCATTATTTAGAATATTAGAGGAAGCATAAACTTGAAATGGAATACTGAAATATCACAGCAAGATTGCACACTGACATTGCAGTCTAACCACGACTTTGGACTATTTTTTATTTTTGCATTGTGAACAATTTTATAGCAAAGACAGGGGACCCCTTTTTATTTCTTAAATATCTATATTTATTTATTCCAGTGTTAGAATAAGATTAAAATGTTTAATTAAAACCAGCAGTACTACATTCGGTTTGAAATTAAAGCAGAGGACGACATGTTCTGACATGTGGCAGTGTTGGGAATAAGCATCTGCAACAGAACAGATTTCCAAGAGGGCTGTTTTCAGTGAAGGCATATGAGAGCAGTACCATTAGGATCCTCCGGAAATATGAAGCTGAATAATAGTACAGTGATGACCAATGGCTGCGGATGACTGGAGAGTGGTGCCTGCGGGTGACTTTTCCTGTGTTAAACACAATCCCAATTATGACCTGAAATAGAAAATGACTACCCTGCAATCACACTCCCACACAGAGATGCACAGACAAAAGTGTGACAAAGGCAGAAGCACACCCACACACATACATATTTTAAACTCCAGACACCTATGAGCAAACAGAACACTAAGAACACACGTGTGTAACGCTGCATACATACAGGAAAGCACACACAATGCACACACGAGCTTGAGGGCTGCAGTTCAGTCTCATGATTAGGGCCTTATTATTCAGAGATTACTGACTCAATTCCCAGGTAAGCCACGCCCCTTGAGCAAGGTAATTCATCTGCATTGCTGAAGGAATGAAAAATTGTGTGCGGAGGTTGGGGACAGGACGGGCCACTGAAACACTACGTGTCGGGTACATAAACAACAAAGAACTTTGAGCCTCAGGGTTAATAGATCACCGCAAAAGATTGAACACCACTGCCTGCCATTCACCACGCAGTGCCGCACCTTTGATCTAGTTTGAGCCCAAATCTTTCCAGAAATACAGTCACCTCGATGTTGATTACAGCTTTACTTTCAATAGTACACCACAGCGACACTGTGCAGAACATTCTGCCACTGAAAAGTGGAAACAGCAGAGAACAACATTAAAGCACAGCGTGGAAGTTGCAAGGGAAAGAACAGACTGAAAGTAAAGTCCAGAATAGAAGAGAGAGCGAGAGAGTGAGAGAGAGAGAGGAAGAAATAAACAGCCAATTGTGTGATGGGGTAGGGGAGGGAGCAGGCTCTGACACCAGATTGAAACCGCTGAACCCAATGCGCACACAACACAACCAAATCCCTTTATTTCTGTGTTATAGCAGTAGAGGCATTTTAGGAATTATGCCAACGTAATTTCAGTCATTTTTAGGCCGAGCAAAATTTGTATTCAGGAGTCAGTTTGAGTGTTTTTATTTTCTTTACAAAGCTATCAAAAGTCTAACAGTACATTGATATGATTGCCATGGCAGAGTTCCTGGGAGTGTAAGCAATATATAAATAAACAAAATAACTCCACATTCACCTAAGATAGCCCCAAGCCCATCCAAGATTGCTTTGTTCCACAAGTGACTAATGGAAGACAAACTGGAGATTTTGACTTGAGAGTTACCAGAATTGCATAGAGAGACCTTATACATATGTCTAGAAATCTGTCAAACACAATGCAAAATTCTAACTTTCTGAATTCTATATTTTTGAATAATCATTTTGTTTTTTAACAGATGCTGTTATACAGCAGAGCTGTCATAAAAAGATACTGTTATGAATGTCATGCTCATGTCATGAGCTGACTGAAAAAACATTGCATCTTACTGATAAAGAATCAAACGATGTAAAAGATGAAAGAATACAACACAAACTCTAATAAGGATGCATGCTGTTGAAATATGATCATAAAAAATGATTACTTCTGTGTATTGTTGTGTGTGTGTGTGTGTGTGTGTGTGTGTTATATAGCAATATTGAGTCAAACATCAAGCTTGAGACCAGTGTGCTTCAGAGATTCTGAGAGCAGGCATGAGATTTTGTTATACATGGTAGCAGAGAACTGAACTGAACTCTCACTTTTCACCTTATTAAATTAAGTTTGCTCAGCAGCATTCAATTGCATGTACAAGAATCAGCACCAACCAATACTATACTAAGTCCATGGAAATGGCAGTACTGCCATAAACATTTAAGCAAATAATAACATACAGATAAGAGGCAGTATACTGTACATTACATTGTTAGCACTAGCGCAATAGCATAAACAATCAGAATATTTTTTTTTTATATGCCTCATGAAGTCATGACCCATAATCCAACACTCTTTTATTTGTGTTGTCCAGTGTCATCTGCAGTTCAATACAGTGATGTTTTTTTCTTAATGTGGCAGTGGCTCCCCTTTACGGTTAATTGGCTACTCTTCACTGAAAAGATCCTATAAATGTATTATTATTTATTATTATCCTCCGCATGTAGGCCCTGAAATCTGAGAATGAGAACATAAACTGAGAATGAAACAATTTTTTCACAAGCTGCGCCCCATTGACTATACTCGATAAATGGCAATATAAGTACTGGCAAATTTATCACATGTATTTATTTTCCTCTGCGGTATGGTTAACTCCATCTTGCAAGGTATTAGAGGTATGTTTGCACCACCTAATTTAGATTACCTGGCAAGTCATCTGTTGTTTAAATCTTATTCTTCCCCCCCAAAATTGAACCACTAGGGCGACTCAGGTAACACCGAAATGAAGAAGTCTATCATAGCTGTTTAGTAAGCGATAGCTAATTATAAAAACAGTTTAGGTGAACCATTAAATTGGGTCCTGGAGACTTAGCCTTCCCTTGCAGGCGGCTAATGCTTTGCTATCAGACTGCTAGCGAAATTCCCTCAACTGGACAGGACCACCCATATTCATGGACAGAAACTCATAAAAAAAATTTTCCAAAAGGAAATGTCTCAGCATGAATTCAAACAAGGAAAATATAATTTGTGTTATTGTTCTGCCCAGTCACCTACTTTGCCATCTAGTTTGCCAGCCCAATAGCTTGGTCAGTTTGTTAGCCAGCCAGCTAGACAGCCCAATCAGTCCAGCCAGGTCAGTGATATTTCCCCATTCAAAAACACACACTTTCACACTTGACTGTCTGTGGCTGATCAACCATCAACTGAATATTCAGGTGCCAATAACATGCCATGCAAATAAAAGGCATATTTATTTTAGCTGTCTAAAGGCGTTAGCCCGTGTAACAACAGGTTCACGCCTTTAGACATTCAGATAGACCACAGTCCTGTACCCGCACAGAAAGGCTCTTTCTATGAAACACAAAGCCTTACTGCACCAGTGCATTTGTGCACTTGGGTCTCCATCTTCAGCTCATTGGCTTTGTCCTAATATGATTCCCCCTGTTTTACGTGCTTTTACGTGACCTCTGGCACCGACTGTCTGACAGCCAGACAACTAAATAAATAACTAACAAAAGTTTCTAAACTCCTCCAGCTATAGAGTTAGAGTAGTTTAGGAACATTAGGTTCCCTTTTATTGAACTTGGAATGGTGTTATTGCTGTTGGCAGGCATGTTATCTTTATCATAACATTTTTTCTGGCCACTGCTATTTGCTGGTCTCTAAATGCACATCCCTATTTGTACAACAGCTGGACCATTAACTTGCAGAGGAAAAAAAAAAAAACAAGTGCACAACCGTCACACAAACTCTGAGTTTCAAGGTCTGGCAACACTGATGAAAATTTCCCCAAAACCAATGAATGAGTAGAAGTGCACAGGCAAATAGCAAAATGCAGCCTGAAATTCATACACAACACAAATACAAGCCTCAGGCACTAACTGACTTGCAGGTACACTTGAGGTAAAGGTGACACAAATATTAATTAAAACCATAAACAAACACAAACACATTAGTGCATGCACTCACACACGAACATATGCACTCAGGGAAAAAAAAACAAGTTTGTGAACATAAAATGAGACACTCACTATTTCTTTGGGTCGGTTTCTGACCGAGATCCACGGTCCAGTCAAAGCATGAAAACGTGAAGAAATGAATGACAGGGACTGCAATCCTCAAATCAATGAGTGCTTGGAAAGGCCACAGGGTGACTCGCTGACTTCTGTTTCTATGGGAGAGCTGTCTGTGCTGTGCAGTGTGAAGGGACACACACTGACACTGCCTCTGTCTCTTGTATCTGATTCTTCTCTCTCTCTCTCTCTATCCCCCCCTCTCTCTCTCTCTCTCTCCCCCTCTCTCTCTCTCTCTCTCTCTCTCTCTCTCTATCGGTACCAAAGAGATCGAGGCCTGCTCCTGCTACATAGTTAAGCTGTACCTCGCTCTCATAAGCTTCCATCCCCTTCTCGTTACGCAACTACACGCCCCTCCTCCTCCTGTCCAATCGGTTCCTGCCCCTGCCACAGACGGTAGAGCGCCAGGATTTAAAGTGAGAGAGACAGACGAGGGAGGGAGGGAGGGGGAGTGTGGGAGGTATCATTTCCTAGTACTGCACCATGCCGAAGAGAGAAATTTAAAACAAAAGATGGGAAGAATTGATGGGATCTTATGAGCACTGCATGAAAAATGACCCTTGTTATTATTTATCTGGCAAGAGCTTTACTTTAATCTTATATTCTCTGGAAAATAAGTACAAAAATATTTGAAGATGAAAGTGTCGGGCCGTTTTCGATTATTTAAATTATTTTATCAGAGAACAATACATGTCCTTAAAGGGATTTAAAGTCAGTATAAAGTTGATCTTTATTCAGTTTAAAGCAGGGGAGTAGTGGCAGTAGAGATGAGAGACAAATACATCAGGAGGGATAAGTAAATAAGCACTGGCTGTGAATGAATCACACCACACAACAACATAAAGGGGACAATGAAAAACGTCTTGCCCTAAACAGATATCTGCAGTAGGAATGGAGAAGGAGAATAAATAGACAGAGGCTAATTGTGAAATCTGTGTACAGAACATTTTGCCATATAAATATTTTATTGCAGTATACGATGGCTTGAGGAGAGAAAGCAATGCCATTCATCTGAAAGAATAAGGGAAGGGACTTTATGGCCAACACAGTATATGTGCTGCATCTAAAGCAGGGGTGCACAACTCCAGTCCTGGAGGGAGAGTGTGAGTACAGGTTTTTGTTCCAACCAATTACTGTAGTTTTAGCTTTCTGACAGCTCTATAAACTATGCTGGTTCACTCCTGTCCTTGAGCACAGTAAAATCTTTAGGATACCCTTGCAGGCTGCAGCTGTAGCTGGTGCTTATACAAATGTCAGCCAGGATATGATTGACCTAATTATATAAGTAAAAGCAGACGTTTGCACAAAATTCTGAAATGAATCAGCCTTTGTTGACCACCCCTGACCGAAAGCTTACAGTTCCAGACACCGACGATCTCGCAAAAGCATAGTGCTTTTTTTTTTCTTTCCTTATCCACTTTAGATAACATGGGAGAACACTTCAAGGGAACAACATGATATTGCAACACAACCTTATCTCAAGTCCCTTCCTCAGAATGAGCAAGATTTGAAGCACATTTGCAACAAGCGTCCCCAAAAAGTAGTGGAATCTGATTTAAGAGCTCAAGAGGCAAAAAGAGTAGATGGACAAAAGCTCTGATTATATCCACCAGCAAGGTGCTTTGTATGTGACTGTGTGAATGGTTTCAAATGTTAACCTACTGTTCTTGCATATTTGCGCAACTGATGTGAACTAAAACAGTTGTGTAAGAATAATAAACATGTGAAACGTGTTTAAATTCGTTGTTAAAAGTGAAGAACAAAGTGCAGTGCGGAATAAATTGAGGCCAAAGTTGCCAATATTGAACATTCATTCACCCATTCCACCTCCCTTTCCTTAAACTGCAAAAAAGAACTCATATTCATTTGAAGGTTTTATTCAAAGGTCAAGTAGCACAGATTAAATTTCAACATACCGACCTCAATCACTCTCTACTTTTCTTCTGTTTTTCTCCACTGAATTTAAGTTTCTATATTCAGGATTTTATATGCATACAATTCAACTCTCTACTCTCTAGGAAACATAGCTCCCTACCATGAATAGCTGTGCAGTAATTAACAGCACAAACGATAAGATAGAATTGCTGTTGCTTGCCAGAGAACCTACTATTTGTTTGGAGGTTAAACTAAAATTCCCCTGCCTGTTTTGTAAACTAAATTGCATTAAAAGGTCTGTTGCCCTCTGATGTGTGCCAAGGAACTTAAAAAGGCCACATTGGATTCAGATTATTTATGTTTTGTGTGCTTTTCCCCAGCAAATTCAGCCTGCACACACATACTGTCGGCCAATCATCATCGAAACAATGGTCCAGCCATTCAGTACAGGGCAGCATCTACACAATTGCATTATGTGGTGTACTAGCTCCATACCAAAATTATATTTATAATCACTCCTGGGCTCCCACACAGTAGAGGGAGGAGGGAGGGGTTCTTGCTGAGTTACAAAAGCAACATTTCCATTCTATTACTGGTCACTGATGCTTCCCACAAAGTTCCTAATGTTGCCATACATTAGCCTTCCTACCTGTAGGCCAATTTTACCCAATTTTTGGTCAACCTGTGGTTCACTGAAGCCGTTTGTCTGCATTTTAAGTGCTTTTGAATATATTTCATGGGCTTAAATCGACAAAACATCGAGGAAGGAGGGTGCCCATTTGAAAACCTGCAGAAGCCACTCAACTCAGCCTCAACTCAGGAGGAGCCTTGAGGGAGGGAACAAAGGAGAGAGCGATGCCACTGGCTCACAGATGGCGCAGGCACGAGCACCTGTAAAAGTGAACCAGTTGCGATAACCCGTATTGTATTTTGCACATGCATATATATATATATATATATATATATATATATATATATATGAGTTTATATGAGTTTCACATCAGCCATTCATTTCCTGTTTGTGTGGTCTGTACTTGTACTGTGTCTTGTAGACTCTCAGGCACGCCCTGCTGTACGCTAATAGTGGTCTAATAGAAGTCTAAGCTGTATCAAATTTCCAGTGAAATTGATGTGTGGATTGTTGGCCAGTAGGTCAGAGTCATCCCAGGGTAAATTTGAGCTCTGTTTTCTCCAGTTTTTATATTTTTTAAGCGTGAACCTTGAATCAGTCAGCCGGCAATGTACATTTCTAATCAAAACCCCTAAGAATCTGCTAATAAACAGACTGTTGATATGCAGCAGCCTTCAAGCAATGGATCAGGTCTGCTTGAGGAGTGAAATATACCCTCTCTCTTCTGTTCTGTCCCCTGAAACCCTTTAATCTGTCTCATTTAGAATGCTCTAAGACAGGGGAAATACAATGTTTTTCTCTCCAGTGCTTTCAATGTGCTCAAGGTAAATATTTTTTTCCCTTCCCATTTTAACTGATGTTCAAAGGCTGAACAAATTGACAAAGGTTTTGCCTTCAAGGCTGGGGGAAGTGATTGGCCTATTCAGCACTCATCCAGTCTCTGGTATGGGAAGGGAAAAAAATATTTACCTTGAGCACATTGAAAGCACTGGAGAGAAAAACATTGTATTTCCCCTGTCTTAGAGCATTCTAAATGAGACAGATTAAAGGGTTTCAGGGGACAGAACAGAAGAGAGAGGGTATATTTCACTCCTCAAGCAGACCTGATCCATTGCTTGAAGGCTGCTGCATATCAACAGTCTGTTTATTAGCAGATTCTTAGGAATCTGCTAATAAACAGACTGTTGATATGCAGCAGCCTTCAAGCAATGGATCAGGTCTGCTTGAGGAGTGAAATATACCCTCTCTCTTCTGTTCTGTCCCCTGAAACCCTTTAATCTGTCTCATTTAGAATGCTCTAAGACAGGGGAAATACAATGTTTTTCTCTCCAGTGCTTTCAATGTGCTCAAGGTAAATATTTTTTTCCCTTCCCATTTTAACTGATGTTCAAAGGCTGAACAAATTGACAAAGGTTTTGCCTTCAAGGCTGGGGGAAGTGATTGGCCTATTCAGCACTCATCCAGTCTCTGGTATCCACGAAGGCTGCACTTTCTGGGGAGTGCGTGTTTCCATGCAACCACACAAGACATTTTAGTTCACATGAATATGGCTTTGAACTGTTTGCTGCATCTTCCTTCTCCATCTCTGCTCGCCTGTTGCCATTTTTGGCTTTTGGCTTTTGGCTTATTTGTTTAGACGAAGATGGGTTGGTATTACCATGATGGCCTTAAGGGAGGGAGAGAGAAAGGATAGTTGAGAAGGGTTACCTAAAACTGAAGAGTTTTAAGGGAAATATCTCTGGGTGCGATAAATGGGAATGAGTGAATGAACAAAGAGTGCTGGGTTCCAAACTGCCCTCTACAGCCCTATTCATCAACTCCTTTCATTCACCAGCATGCTACTGTTCCTGCATTTCTGAACCTGTTGCAGTGCAGTAAGAGGTGAATCTGGGCAAGGTAAGTTAGCTTGTGGGCCCCTCAGCATCATGCATGCTTTACTGCAAGCGGACATGTATACTGACTACAACTCTTTGTGTTACACTGTAGGTGGAACAGTGCAAACATCCAGTGAAATGGTAAAACCTTGGACATTTCAATGGAAAAATTAATGATTGGATGATTATCTAACTGAGGCTGTAGTGAATGTGGCTAGATAGATAGCTAGTAGGGTTGAAAACCAATTGAGACTGCTAGATAAGATGATCTTTAGCTATCGTTACATTTTTTTGATTAATTTCACAAACCTGGCTCTAATGGCGATATTTGTTTAGTTTGATGCTAGCAAGCAATGTTGAGCTACTGTAGATAGTTGATAACAAGATAACAGTTTGCTAATTCTGAAAGTGTGGAATGGAAAAAGGAGATCGATAAATCCCGCAAGCTAAAGCTTGCTAGTAAGATTGAAAATGCATTGCAGTAACAAGGCTGTGGAGTTTTGTTTTTCAGTTTTCTGGCAGTGAAGCTTTATTTTGGAGCAAGCAATTGCTTTTACTATGCACAAAAAAACTTATTTCTTGACAGTCTAATCATGAACTAGATCATAAATTATAATGATTTCGTAATTCTAAAGCAGTTATCTCAAGAAACCTGGTGTCAATTCCAAACATTCCGTACCCTATACTAAATCCATGTGCGTTCAGGGGTCACCTGCTGTTATCTGCCTGCACATTGGTCATTCTCCTAACAATTGTTTTGCAGTGATAAAGACACAAAAAGTGTCATTCGGCCATTCAGACTTCTTATTTGAGACCCGGTTCATGCCCACAGAAACTGGAAAACACACTGTAAGTCATCGTACAGCTGACATTAATAGCTTGGCACGGAGGCCAATAGGTGAAGATAAAGTTTATTGTTCAAACTCAATACAGCCTGCCAACTGGAGTGAGTTGTGGACGCTCTTTCTGCCTTGTCTGTTTCCTGCCCTTTTAAGACCCATGCCAGACGTCTTGCTGTCACAGTTTGTTTCAGTTAAAGACCCGCAAGGAGCTCTGCCTTTTGTTTTGTATTGCTTTTTGTATTCAACATGGAAATAGGTGGCATGGGTCTTTATAGTTAGCACTTTGACATAAGCCTCTTATGTAAATATTCAATAGTTGCAGAGAATGTGGAGGTGTGGTTCTGTTTATTCACAGAAAGAAAAAAGTATTTAACAGTGGCACTTACATTTTAGGCATTAAACTGACACTCTTATCCAACACACCTTGCAATTAGTGCACAAAGAAAAGGCCTAGATTTGTAAATCACCACATTGGCAATAGGTAATCCTTTACCACTAGAATTCACACCTCGAAGGGAAGGGAGAGAGATTTTTTTCTATTTGTGGGGGGGGGGGCAGGTGAGGAAATATGTAGGAGGCAATGTGGAAGAGGAAGAGGGGAATGGGAATCAGGGTAAAGAAGGAAAGGGAGAGACAACCTTCACTTCGCTAAAAAAAAGCTTCAAAAAAAATGTGCTTATCAATATGTACCACTTATACAGTGCACATGTGCAAGTGGTGAACATGAAGTTTGATTATCATTTACACTCTGGTTTATAAATAGCTTTCCTAAAAAAATTGGATCTCACACATTGTGGGACTGCTGCAGCCTTGGTGACAGCACTGGCATCAGTGATGACAAGTGAGTCCAATGAGTGGGACCTATGTGTCCAACAGCGAGACTGAAGTAGTGAAAATCAGTCCAGATTCTGGAGCAGAGACCCAAAGAGGCGATGGGGCAACACCTCATACTGAGAGGTGAAATGAGTACCTGGGAGAGACCCCAGTTTCCAGTGCAAGTCTGAGATAGACACTGACTCCTTTTGTGCAAAGTAGGAAACAACCTGAGTGATCAGCCAAAACCTTCGGAGTTAAAAAAAATAAGGGATTTCAAAATTTGAAATACACAACTTATAACAGCCTGAAAGACTTGTTAGAGGCCCTCATATTAACAAAACATGAAAACGAATCCCTTGACAGCATCTAAAAATGCTTCAGTGAGGTACAAACAGAGGCTTGTATTAATGATCGTAAGCAGACAGGCAGGCAGGATTTGTGGTCCACGGGGGGCAGACAGACAGCAGTAGGAAACAGAAAAGCTAGGCACACCATACTGCATACTTTACAAGCAGTCTGTTATTTTTTTTTCTGTTGATGTGGTTACCAGTTCATGGAAATGAAATTAGATTTATCATTTGATATATATCTTTTGTGTGCTCGAGGGAATTTGATTTTTTGCTGCAGTGTTTGTGGAACATGAAGTCTGCTGACTGAGATACCAGAGTCCGTTGTCTCTGTTCCAAACCATTATGAAGTGTTACCATGACAACACAAATGGTATGCACTGTGGGATTTAGGCACAGAGTTATGATGCCTCACACAGAATTGAAATTTACAGGACAGTGCTTAGCACAATTGCTGACAGAGCATTTTGTGCTGAGCAATGTAACTACTATCAGTGGATAGTTATTCAGCAATTATTTATTTACTCACAAATGTAAAATTCACTGTTATTTTCACTGAACTACTTTGCACAGAGAGGAATAGGAGATATGGTCTAAGGAGTGCATAGGTTGGCAATGGAGAGAGATTATATTGAGACAGAGCTATTTATGTTCTGGTGCAGCGAGATAAGCAAGCATATCTATCATATCTTTTTGAATGAAAAAAATGATAATTTTCTGTTTCCATAATGACCGGTGAAACTGATAGTTCACTTGTCACCATAGAAAGGGGGTGCACTGTTTGGCCTATTTACTGCTGTTACAGAAAAGAAAATTTTAAAAGAGGCTATTAATAGTCTGAATTTAATTTCATGTGCCTTATGCTGGGGAAGTCTGTGAATCATGGTCATGCCATGAAAGCAAAACTGAATCAAGTCTTATCGGCCTTTTGCATTACCTATTGCAATATACAAAGAATGGATACATGGTATTGTTTATCACTGATGTACAGTACATTTTATCATACATTTTATTGATGAAAATATGGAAATGTTTTTTTTTTTCTTTTTTTTTTTCAAAATACTGCACAAAAAAAGGACATTTTAAGGTATTTCAAGGAATGAAGACTACCAGGCATTGCATCACAGGCACTTAGCAGACCCTCTTATCCAGAGCAACTTGCACAACATTTTACACTGCTGGATATGTACTGAAGCAATGCAGGTTAACCTTGTACCTTGTACAACGACAGTGTCCTACCTGGGAATTAAACCTGTGACCTGTAAGTTACAAGACCAGCTCCTTACCCATTGTAATACACTGCTGCCAGGCCTTGGCAAGATCATAATTTCCATAATTATACCTGTGGACGATCAAGTGGAATTGCAAAGAAATAAACATCTGAAAAATGTAGAAACTGTGATCACAGCTTGTTTTTTTTTTATTGTCCAAGCAGTAAAGCTGATTCATTGCACGAAACTATCAGACACTGGGACAAACAAATAGAGAATGTAGCACTGTTTGGTAAATTTTAGCTATGAGCAAATATGAATGTGACAATTTCTGATTGTGGGTACTTTTAATAGAAATAAACTTCTGTTATGCTATCATCATGTTCCTATGATTTACATAAATTCAACCATTATTCCTGCATGGATTCAGGATAATCTGTCTCATCTCAGTCAGCAACCATTTAATCACCCTTGGGAGTTAAATAAAGTTGCATTGAATTGTAACATGTCAACTCAGGTATGTCTGAGTGGAGTGTAGGACTTGAAGCCTTGTTGTGAATGCCTGTGGTCACAGCTTACTTTGTTTACTTTGTTTGCGTGCATCATCACTATACTTAGACCAGCTCAAGACCAAGATAAGGCATCATTAGCAGTGTAATAGCACTCCCTGACCTGCCCCCTAGCCCTGCTCCCAGACCTGTTTCCTGGTCTGCTATCTGACCTGCTCTTTAAACATAAACTTTGACCTTCTCCCTAATCCTGTGCCCAGACTCACGGCCCTGATCTAAGACCCCGCTGCCTTCACGGGATTTCATGAGATGCTCATAAAATACACACATATTTATTTAACCATGAACCTGCTTGAATTTATATGTTTATCTTCAGGTTGTAGTTTCAGTTAAAATACACTAACCGTATACCATGAAGATATTTTTTTTAATGAGCTACCACAGAACCACTATATAACTATATATCTTGATAAAAGTATAACTGCATTTATCTACTGTACACCAGAATGAGATGTGGTGACTGGCTCAGTTATGCTGACAATAACTTGGCTAATAAGCCATAAAAATACCAGGAAAATGTTATGCGCTGACAGAAAAGCTACTCTGAGCGAAGGACTGAAGATAATGAAGAGCATCAACGCATAATTGAAAAATAAATATTTATTTGTTTTCATTGTTTCTCTACAGGTTGTGTAATGTTACACAATGTTAAGAATTCAATGTTCTCAGGATATTAGGCACATCATAATGTACAAGGCTGAAAATGTATTTAAAAGCATTAAACTAAACCCAGAATTGCACAAATATCTCGCTCTCTCCTTCTCTCTCTCTCGGTCTCATTCTCTCTCTCTCCCCTCATTCTTGTCAAATACTCTTGTGTTGTTAGTTTTTGGTTTACTTAAACCACAAATTTTAACAAATTGCTTATTTTTGCTTCGTAATCATACAACAGTGTGCACTACAGTGCATTATATAATATATTGAATTATGATAGGTTAAAATGTTTTATTTTTCCAAAAAAAAGGATAACACACAAATTACATATATAATATAGATATGTTCAGTAAACACAACTGAATAATGCCAAATATAGATAACGGGACCCAATGATAATAAGTTGCTTTTAAAAAATTAATTTTCACCTGTAAGAATTCCAGTTGTGCCAGTTGTGTCTCACAATTTTTTAATTTCACAGGAGAGATAAAATGCTGGGTATTATTTCCGAGTATTTTTCACAGATTGTTTGGGAAGATAATTTTTGGATCCACCATTTTCTTTTTTCTAATGATATGTACAGATGTGCCAAGGAAGGTTGTTTATTTCTCACTTCATTCAATGCACAGCCCTCGCTCTCTATCTACCACACTTTCAGGTATGTCTGTATCACCCCACAAAGCTTCAGATTTTGGAAGCAAAGCCTGTAAATACTTTTGAAGAAACACTTGAAAGCAGAGGTTACTGAGTTAGACAGACCAAGCCACACAGGCTGTGGAATGAAGCAACGCTGCTCGCCTGGCTCACCTGGCTGTTCAATCCACAGGGCAGTGTAGGTACTATGTGCTACTGACATTTATTTATTTATTCATTTATTCATTTATTTAAACTTTTTAAAAACACAAAGCTTCATTGATATTGAAATCTTTTTATATGAAAGACCTTCATTGCAGGATCTTTTACTGTGTGGAAAAATATAAAATGGCAATAGTTCACTGTCATTTCTGATGAAAACTGGTAAATCTAATGGTGAAAGTAATCCATGCAGTGGATATGCTACACACTGGAAGAGGGAAAGGACAACAGTAAAGGAAGCTATTGCCAGTGAATCTGGCTTTTAGGTGCTCCCGCCACACCAAGCACTACTTTCCCTTCTGAGTTGTAGTAGAAGGTGCCGGGGTCAGAGGTCAAATCAAAGGGGTCCCAGGTTTGAAAGAGCGGGAGGGCAGTGGCGTTAGGCGCGGTGTTATGGTTGGCGTTGTTGATGTTGCTGATGTGGTTGTTGGGGGCCTGCAGGAAAGCCAGCCGGGCCTGATTTTGGGGGATATTCTGCGTGAGACTGTGGGTGAGGATCTGGCTTGGGTGTGGTCGCTCCCTCCAGTCCTCCTGTTGTTGCCGGTGGATCTTCATGTGAGCGTTGCGGCTTTTAATCTTGTAAAACATCCTGGGGGGGGGGGGGGGGTTTGGGGGGAGGGTATATAAGATCAATATAAGGGAGACAGGAGGATTCCAAATTGAATTCTAAAACTGGATTGGTAATACTCACTTTCCACACTGTTTGCACGGGAAGTTTGTAGCCAGTGAGGGGCTTAGAATTGGCTCCTCCATCATTAAAGGTTTTCCCAGTGAGTGAGGGATGGGCACCAGCTGTGAAAAAAAACAACAGTGACAATAACAGTCATTTGTAAAGCTATATCCCTGTTTGATTCAATTAGCAGTTGACACTAATGTTTCAAAAGAGTATTAGAGGGCTTCCACTGGAACTAGTGCTGTAGCAAGGTATTTCACACTAATCACAAATAGAAATAGCACAAATAGAACCAGCCAACACAAACACATACTGAGATTGCACCATTTAAGCAATATTCCTGTAAACCCAACAATCTTATTTATCTCCATTTCACAATTTTTCATTGGATGCCTCAGGTAAGACTTTACCAATTTGTCCAGGAATGTTTCCCAATCTATTAGTGGAGATTTAAGTTTCAGTAGAAATTGAGCTTTCTCATAATATTTAATAAAATTATCTTCCATTGAAATGCTAACTAGGGTTCCCACACGTCGCAAAAGCAATTCACAAATCTTTTAAAGGTCTAACTCCCTCATATTCAAGAACCCTGGACTATATAAGAGTGTTGCAGACCACCAGCAAAACATTATAAACATGGTATTAATATCCCTTAATTTCATTGATGTTCAAGGATCAGTGCTTTTACACCCAATCCAATCCAAACCCCAACAATTTCAACAAAATGTGTATACTGATTCAGGATCGATTTATAAATTATTTAATATGGGGAAGTTTTCTGACTTTCAACATTTTTTCAAGAAGCATGGGAACCCTGACAAAAAAAAAAATCAAAACTAGACTATTAAAAATAGATGATAAGCATACATAAATTCAGCAGTAGCAGCTGCATTGGCCATGTGATATTTTCATACTTTCAAAAATTCATATTGCCCAGAAGGCAACATTAAAACTAAAAGTTCCGGAAAGGGCACTCATTTAAATATTCAGTACCGTTAACTGACTCTTATTTCTGCACACAGTGGAGGTGTGTTTAATCTTGCCTCGAAGAGAAAAAAAAGCACTTGGTGCCAAGCACTGTCAATTATGCAAAGCGGCAGGACGCGGCACATCTGAAACTACGGAACGGGCACAGCGGACGGACGGACGTGGTGCCCCCGGGGACGGTGAGCAGCGAAACAGACACAGGTGGGCTGCAGCGCTACGCGGGGTTACTGATGACAACAGCAGCACCAGCACCAGTAGCAGGGGCAGTACAGACGAGCGGGCCTCACGCTGCTCTCCGCCACACCGCTCCTCTCCTCCTTCGCCACTTTCTCTCGTTCCTGCTGTTTCCGCTGCTGCTCCAGCATCTTCTTGGAGAGGTAATAGAACTCCACACACTGGGACACACTCTTTGTCTTTACCTGTTCACACATACCCACACACAAACATACACACACAGACACACACACACACACACAGACACTTACTTATACAGCAACACAGCGCAAAAACTGATGATAGGCATTTATTAGATTTCTAAATCTAGCACTTCTGCTGAAGCATAAGAGACAAGTGCAAGAATTCAGAAGCTCACTAACAAGGTGGAATAAGAAAAAAAAAGAAGTGTACCATCTTTTGGATCAGGGAGAAGTCTTTACTGTGGGTGCCAAATGCTTTATTAAATACTCTTTTTTCACTCAGCATCCAGACGTCACTACCTATACAGACATTGAGAGAGAAAGGGAGAGAGAGAGGGATACGTTCTAGTTTTAGACAAATTCTCAACTATTAGAATACATCAGTGACCGTATGATTGTAAATGCATAAAAGAGATCCATCGTTCAAAATGTAATGCAAAAACAGGCCGTGTTAAGTCACAAAGTCTTACAATGGATAGTTTTATGTCTAAGGCAACTATTCTCTCATTGTTGTGGCAATTGGACAACATTACAATAATGCCAATACAGTAATACATTTATATTTTTCCAATACTGGACAGTCTGTAAAGGTTCATTCAGGAAACCATTAATTGCACTAGAAGATGATAATTACATTAACATCCAAAATCAGTTAATCTGACAGGAATCTCTTTCCTCACTGTTTTCAGGCATCCAGTTGCTTTTATTAAATTGGTATAGGGTTTCAGATCATGTTAAGAGGTTCTGGTCAATTTCCAGGGAAAACAATTGGCAGGGACAATATTTCCAGTGTAAGTTAATAATGTACTATATCTGGTTCCAGTAGACAATGAAAAATCACCACAGTAATGGTAATCCTCTGATGATGAAGGAGTGGACAGCAAGAGCATCTCCACAGTAGCCTGAGAGAGAGGGGGGGGGGGGGGTAGAGAGATTAATGCAGAAAGGGAAAGTGTAGCAAATGGAAGCCATGAGACAATATCTAGTTACATACATAAAATGCAGTCGAGTCAAGTGAAATAAAGTCATTCAGTGAGGAACGATCAGTAAACTAATTTACTGTGATAATAAACAGATGGACGAGCTCATAAACTGAGTGGAAATGAGTAAGTGGTTTCATGAACAGTATGAATAGTATGTTTCTCTGTGACTCCTCACCAGCATGTCACCCTGGCAACGGGAAAGGCAGTGCAGGGCAAGCTCTAGGTTGGTGCCCCCTCCTGGCATGGCACTGGAACTGCACAGATCCAGAAGGTTCTCCACTGATACACAAAAAAAGAGGAAGTTTTACACACCATGCTGTACAGTGACTCCGTACAGACCTTTATCTAAACAAATACATTTTCTGATTACACAAACCACAACACATTTTGTGCAATCATCCATCGTCTTGCATTGAAACTGGTAATATGCAATATATCACAACCTTACACTTGGCTATACTTAAGACAATGGATGGATGAGCGTACAATAAGTGCTGTAGTTTTGTTAATATAATTGTATACAGTACGTGCACACCCTACACTGGATTAGTGCTGTACATCCCACCTTGTTCCTGTAGATCATTGCTCTCTTCCAGGTCATCCCAAGGTTTCCATAACAACTGTTCCTTTGGAGATTCCTCCAGCCAATGGTCATAGGACCTGCATTCCGGAAACTGCGGCACCTCGGCCTGGAATTCTGGGCCCACATTCACCTGACTAAGGGGGAGGGGAGGGAGGGAGGTAAACATTACTGAGCAATTCTGTGTTCAGTAAAAATAAAGGTTTAGTAAATGGCCTACATTTGAGAAACAAATACAGGTTATAAATAGAACAGAGTGTATACTAGAATTTATTGCGGAGATGCTCACATACAGACAAAGAGGAACAGATAAATGTGGGGCAACAGAATAAAGCAGTGAGAGTGGAACGAAAGACAATGGGTTGAAGATGCATCGATGCAGACTAGGACACAGTATCAGTTTAAATACCACACACTAAAGCCATGTAAAAACCAGTAGCCTAAGGCTCAAATGTAGGCCACCTAACTTTTTGGTCCTCTGAGAAGAAAAGTACTATTCAGATGCATTCAAAATTTAGGCTCCATCCAAAACGCCATCTACACACCAAATGGCAACATATCAGCTGTCCATATTTTAAGCAAGCAACTACTTTGCTTACACAAGCATGATACATTTTATTCATGTGTTGTTTTATATGTAGTACGTAGAAAATGTGGCCTCTATACGAGACTTCTAAAAAGAATGTGGTGTGCCACATTGAGAAGCAGCAGAAGAACTCATATACCAAAATAGAACTGAATGCCGGTAATATCTGAGATCTAATCTAGCTGAGACTCATGTTCTCTGTGCAAATAAAGAATATATTACGGCAGTGATTAATGTGGGAGCACAACAGAAACACAGGCGGTGCAGAAGGGATAAGACAGACACAGACAGGTCCTTACGGGAGTGGGAGGCAGTTCTCTTCAGGCCACGAGCTCTGCTGGTCACCTGATAATTCACACAAAGTGTCGATCCATACTAAGCACTGTATATCATCCCACAGAGACAGCACAGCATGCAGCACTATATGTCACCTCTACATTTCCCCAGGTTCAGGGCTGCCGGCTCAAATCCTGCTGCATGACCCCTATACCAAGATATATAACCTTTGGTATATAGTGATGGCCAATGAATGCCACACATTTTAAATGTTCATATATTTAATCACCTTGGACAGGAGACCTATTGTACACTGGTGAGAGCTCTAGGCGAAGGAATATCATTGCATTCAGTCTAATGTGGAATTGAGTTCAACTATATAGTTGCTAAACCCTTTGAGCAAAGCATTAACCTCAACTAAACTGTCCTGCACATTCTGAATGTGCCAATATGTTGTAAACAGGGTGTTGTATTATTTCCTTATTTCACCATAGACACGGGCTTGGTGTGCTCACTTACAGCAGGGGCTCACTTACTGAAATGAGACTGCAGGTAGGACAGGGGCAGCAGGTTGCAATAGAGCCCAGTCCCCCTGCGGATGGGGTTCAGCATGGGGCGGGGGCTGTAGTGGGGGGGCGCTCTAGGTGCCTCCGGAGCTCTCCCGATCTGCAGGATGCTTTGGAAAGGGAGCCCGGTGTAGCTCAGATAAGATCCGTTCTGAGAGAATTGTCAAAGAAGAGAGAGAGAGATGGGTAAGGGGCATGGTCCTTATTGTGAAAGCATGCTAGACAGCACAGGTGTAAAACTCCAGTCCTGGACGGCTGCCGTGTGAGCTGGTTTTCAAGGTGTTTTTGGCACCAGTGGTTCATTTAAGTCATTTATTGGCTAGAAAACCACATATCTTGTTCTCAAGGCCTCAATTGGCAGTGTACTGAAAGGAAACCACAAAAACCCACAGACACTGCAGCCCCCAAGGGTTTCAGTTTGACGCCCCTGCCTTACAGACTAAAGAAGTGCCTGAAGTTCCTCTGCCTTCCACTAGGTGTCAGGCAAACTAATCTTAAGGGAATGAGTGGTGCCTACCTTCACCTTTGTGGTACATTGTGCTCCTCTTACTGTTGCCTGAGACCCAAAATATTGCTTGTCCCCATCCCCTGGCCTAAACTCATCACTTTGGGGGTGGGGTAGTGACAGCATGGAGCAGGGGGGTAAGGGATGATTGTGGGTCAAGGGTAGACCTCTGTCTAAAGCCTCCTGCACACAGAGGGACAGAGTTAGAGCAGAGAGTCAGTCAGTTAGTCAATATCAGACTCCTATCCTCAACCCAGTAAAAAAAACAGTGACCAGTGGTATGTACTGTGAGCTGACCTGGCTCCAGGAGGTCACATGATCTGTGGAGGATGTGGGATTGTGATCTGGCTGGAATGACACAGAGGATTGTGGGTACTGGCCCTGGGGGGAGCTGAGAGGGGTCTGAAGGTTGCATGCATCTGAGGGCAGAAACAGAGTAAGGTTTAAAGAAGGAAAATATTTGCTATTTTTTCTAAATATTTTGTATATCCAATTAAGTAATCAAAGGTTCTGGTTTACAAAATGAAAGTTGTTGGCTTTTTCTGGTATCTGTGGTCAATGTTACATCCATATGAAAATAAGAAGGAAGTATTCATAACCAGACATTTAGTACACCCACAAATAACCACTGCTTATTTTACTAAATTAAAAAACAAAATAATCTAAATCTTAGATTAATCAAAATAGCCACTTAGTGCAGTAATAACTGCAAAGCATATTAATGGCATTTTTTGTCAAGGGCAGCCATATGGTTCAGGATGTTCACACCCAACACTGCTGTAGAAGTTCCCACAGATGTGCTACACGTGTGGGTTGTTTCACTTTGACGTTTCTGATCAGTTCATCCCAAACTAGCTCGATTTTACTCAGTTAAACTGCTTAAATTTCACTAAAACAGAGTACAAAAACACAAGTATACAAAAACCTTTGACAGGTAGCGTAGACGTGATTATGAATACACCACATGCATTCAGTGTTTAATAGACAAGTTTAGAATACTAGAAAACACAGCATTGATAGGTTGGCAGAAATACTATCTGTCTAGGTTTGGTCCAGCTAGAAATGGCTCAGTAGGGAGCATTTCAGTTAGAAAAGCACAGCCCCGCCCTGCTCAGTCAGCACCTGTGCTCCTGAAGACCTCCTGGTGATTGAAGGCCGTGTGTCTCAGGCCGTACTCTTCCTCTCCAGGGTAAATCAAGGCGGGGTCAGAGTCCTTGTCCTGGAGGTGTGGATATGAAGAGTCTCCATTCCCCATTGGGTCATCTGAGTGTGGCACCCAGTCCAAGGGAGAGCATTTTCCAGCCAGGATGGGGCCAGGAGAGTGGGCGGGCTGCATAAGCGACTGGGAGTAGTACGTCTGCAGACTAGCGCAGAACTGCGCAGCGCTGCAAGGCACGTCAGCCTGCATCAGCTGCATCGACTGCGTGACCTCCACAGCCGGAAAGTGCGAGCGTCGAGGCGGGGAGAGAGGGGGTAAGGAGAGCGGGGTCGGCGGGGGGCTGAGGAGGAGAGGAGGGGGAGGCGCTGAGGAGTCTGTTACCGTCCCTGTTGCGTCTACTCTACCGTTAACTCCGCCCACTACAAGTCCGGAAATGGTACTGAAGATGCCTCCCCGGCCTCCATTTTGGACTGGGGGCATGTTTGGTGAGCGCCTAGCAAATGCTTCCGTGAAGGAATCCAGCTTCTGTTCACAAGCTCCTGCCCCTCTCCCGAATTTTCCCTGGTGGCGGTGAGCTGGGTGCCACTTTGCCAGGTACCCCTCGCTCTGAAAAAGGCCTCTTCCCGGCCCGCCCCCAAATCTCCCTGCACTGACGTCCGCCTGCGCGTGAACGAGAGACGGGCTAATCCAACCGCTGGCGCTCCTGTCGTCCTCAGGCGTGCACGCGCTGGAGCTCCGCCCACCGCGGACGAGGCCGGCGTTGCCGACGCTGCTGCAGCTCACGCTGTGATGACTGTGGGGGTCACTGCTCTCTGCCGTGGCCCCAAACTGCCCGAGCTCTTTCAGGGAGTCACTGCAGAAGTGCTGCCCTGACCGCTGTTCCTCAGCCAGGGGAAAATACAGCCCCTGGAAAGGAGAGTGATCCTGGGGCTCGACTGCTGCGCGGTCCCCCATTGCAGCTTTCCGTAGTGCCCTCTAATGGAAGCAATGGGCAGTCAGCAGTAGAGACATGGCCCTGTTCATCTGAAAGGGGAAAAATAACAGAAAAGAAAACTGTAGATGGAGATGGGGGAGTTTTCAGAATGCTTGCCAATATGCAATATGGTGTAACCATATTTCATAGTGAAGGAGCTATATCAGCAGTATATCCACTTCACTATAATTATTTGACAATTGTTTAGTACAGCTAAATGCCTTGTTGAGCCTGGAAACTACTTGTACCCCATGTTTTTTTAATTCAATGGGACTTGGAAATAGAACAGCACCTCGATGTGAATCACCATAATAGTTCAAATAGATATAGAATAAAATTTGATGAAAAAGAAAGTATAATGGCAATAAGCAGCAGACCAGCATTGATCACGCACACAGAAAAGGTACCACACTTAGCCTGTTTCATTGTTCATATGGACTAAATTATTCAGATTTACTTTGGGAGTCAAAGACTATGAAGCTTGCATAGCTTTCTTATTAAATAATGATACTGTAACACTACCAATGACAAAAAGTGCAATATCCTCAAGAGGCCAAATGTACTTGAACTGTACCTGAAAACAAAACAACAGCATCCAACTATTTTAAGTATGCTTGGGACCAGTTATTAGACTATTTTCCTCCTTGATTTATATCATTACATTCCTTCAAACTTGTGAATGTCCTGGTTTTATTTGAGTTCTGCCTGAGTTGCCCTCAAAAGCCCTTACTGTACAGCATGAATTGTTGTTTTTAAGAGTCTTTGTTGCAGTACTTGCAGACAATCTGTGCAAACTTGTGTATCTGTGTGTGTGTGTGTGTGTGTGTGTGTGTGCATGGGTGAATGTGTGTAAGCGTGTGTGTGTGTGCGTGCGTTTCTGCATTCATATGACCACATATGAATGTTCATTTTTAACATGATTAACTGTAAATTGTTAACCACGCTGTACTTATATAGTAACACAAATCATCTTCTACTGAACTGAACAAGCTGTTACATTTATTAAAAAGCACTGGTTTTACAAAGCAATCACTCTGTTCTTTAGCACTTACTGTATATTACAGACATCAGTCATTATATCCTACTGCACTGGCATTGCTGACCAGTTGTGATATCCTAATGCAATGACATTATAGAGACCAGTTACTATATTCCATTACACTGGTAATATAGGCCAGACAATAGCCTACAGTCTAGTCACTATATTCATTCCATCATATAATGGTATACGCCTTGTTGAAATGAACTGGTCTCATAACTGTCAATGTCTAGTCATACACATTTAGTTTGGATACATGGTATCTATATAAAGATATTAATTATACAACAGATTCACTTGGCTCCCAAATTTCACATAATACATTTATTTACATAGTGTGCTTTCTGCATGCCGTTCAAAGCGCTTTTCAAAATAAAATTTAAAAAAATGAAACAAAGAATGCGTGGAAAGTTACAATCCAGACATGCAATCTAGAAGTAGCATAAAAGCATTATAAAAAGCATTTAATACAATGACCATTATAACACAACAATTCAACTGTATAAATAAGGATACACATAGTTAAAAGCAAGTTTTATAAAGAGTTTTATAAGTCAGATACAAATATTGAGGCCCTAATCACATGCGGAGCACTGTATCAGACCTGGGCAGCCTTTACAGAATACACATTACCTTTAGTGCATAATCTTATGGCTGGAATAGCAGTGCACATTAAACTGAAAACTGCATTCCTCTCCTCAGCAATCAAACAGCCATTTCTATCAGCCTAAACACACTACTGACTATTATGCTGAAATTTTATGTCACCTTTCATGTTTAGGGTTCAAATTGACCCAAGCTGTTTAAACTGACATAAAATGATCGTGATATAAAAATTTGGACACTTTTTTTGGCGCCTTCTTAAGGTAGACTACTTGCTTTATATCTTTAAATAATAAAGAATTGTAAGAGACGTCTAATTTTAGAGCCTGAGGTTTGAAAGCTGCATGGGAAAGTGCCACCAGTATCACCCACAAGATGAAAAAATAAGGTAAACCGGTTTTTAAGAGATGTCAAACACTGAATGGGGACAAATTGATCCCAAACACAATATGAGGGTTAAAACCCTAATTATGTAGCGTGTTATCCAACCTGTGGTATACATGGCTAGAGGTGACATATGACACATTTGATATGATTGATTTTATATATGATAAAGATGACATATTTCTATGGTCTGAACGCATTATTACCTTCAATTACCTGACCAATGAGCTGTTAGGAAATGCTGAGAATTAAATCAGTTTTGCAGTTTCTTTGTAATGCACAATTTGGAAGAAACTTGGGAACACAGTGAATATTTTGCCGACTTAGTACCTCCGGGTATGTTTAAATGCGTCTATGACACAAACAGAGAAACCCCTAAGAGCAGGTTGAAAAGCTGTGATCCAAACGATGCATTTCAATAGCGTGTTGAAACACTGCATTCACCCAGCCATAAGTTTTAAGAACACATTTATGAACTAAAAAGCAATCACAAGCATGGAAAAGTATAGGATCACAGAGTCACTTTACTACGCGTTTCCAGTAAAAAGGTCTGAAAATCTGTTACCTGCCAACGGTTCTACAGCAATGAAAAGGTTTAGCGTTTCACTGTAGCAGTCTTATGAGGGACAAATGCAGACGACCTGCAACACGAAAAGCATCAAAGAGAACCTACATCTCTTTCTCTGTCATTTCCTTCTCTGTAACAATCTAAATAGGCCACACTATGGTTTGAGAGATGGAGCGATGATTAAATACGATAGTTCATAGGTCCCTGAGGTTGATAACATTAAAAAAAACTGATACAACCATCAGGGTATCTCTCTCTCTCTCTCAAACATATACATAGTTCCCAATACCCAGTTTCTTCTGTTTTTCTCCCTTTTTTAAGTCTATGTCTAGTCTAAATCTATGTTTGTTTCTTCATTAGCATTCATTTTTCATCTTGTCACTTTCCCTTAATGCCTTATTTGTTTTTCACTCACCTGTTTCTTTTCTCTCCTACCCGTGCCTCTTGCTGAGTTCTGTTTTTGTGTCTTTTTGTCTCTCTGTATTCTCCATCAGTGCAAATGTGAGCTATTGGCATGACTGACAAACGCAATGAAGTCAATCTTGCACTTTCACCCTCTCTTTGACTCCAAAGCATGCGCATACACTCACGTGACAGACATACGTGTGCAGAACCATACATACTGTACACACACACTAGCACAGACATACACACACACACACACACACACACACACTTAATTCAGTAACAGGTGTGGGGTATCAAAGAGTCATTTTCCAGTTGTCACAGAGACAACCTCACCACCACCCCCCTAATTCAAAACCACATCCTGGGGCAAACAAATAGTCACAGATCTCCCATACTGCCTCTGTCTCTTGTATCTGATCCTTCTCTCTCTCTCTCTCTCTCTCTCTCTCTCTCTCTCTCTCTTTCTCTCTCTTTCTTTCTCTTTCTCTCTCTCTCTCAGTTTGGTCAATGATGATGGCGGCAGCTTAGTAATCAGTTTCTAATAGTTTTTTTTTTTTTTTAACTCTCTCTCTGTATATCTCCCTCCCTCTCTCTCAGGCTACTGTGGAGATGCTCTTGCCATCCACTCCTTCATCATCAGAGGATTACCATTACTGTGGTAATTTTAATTTTCTATTGGAACCATATAACACATTCTTAATTTACACTGGAAATATTGTCTATGATTGAGAAGTGTAGCCCAATATAGCTGTCCAGCATTTAAATATCTACAACAGTTATTTCTTTGCCAGTTCTGTAATTGTAATAGTTGTCAGTAATAAAAATGTAGAGTTTAATTCAGCCACAAAAAAATCAACTGATAAAATGGAGATGGACAGAGCCAGTATTGTATGTATTATGAAAATTTGTATCATGTTTTTACTGTAGGCTGAGCTAAGAAACAAGACAGAGAGAATGACAATGGCTGATTTCTGCTCACTCCCTGCTGATCTCAGATCTGAAACCAACCTGTGAGTACTTCACAGTTTTGTTTGGTACTGATCAGAGATCAGTAGGGTGAAAAGGTTGCAGTCTTTCAACATAAACTAAATAAAACACATGCCTAGTAGGTACGTTTACAACAAAATTGCAACAAAAAATGTCCAAATTCAAGTAAGGGAGGTGGTGGCCAGTTGTAGAATATTAATGGGCAATAATTTTCTGATGTATAACCAATTTGTGTACAGTACAAAGGGGTACTGCTGAAAGTAGCTCCTTATTTTTCAGCAATTGTACAGTGACTTTTTAAGACAACTCAAAAATAATTTTAAAATGAAGATTATTTTTCTCTTAGGACAGTCAGTTGTCACCTCATTTCATACTCACTTATACATTTCTTTTCTCATTGTGTGTGTAGTAGTATAATGATGTGTTTGTGTGAGTCCAATGTGTGTATGTGTATATGTGTGTGTGTGTGTGTGTTTCTGATGTATATATGAGAGTTGTGTGCTTGAGCGTTTTTTTGCAGATGTGTGTGTATGTACGGGTGTATGTGCATGTATAGTAGGTGGGTGTGTATGTGTGTGCGTGTGTGTGTGTTTGTGCGTGGGTGTGTGTGTGTGTCTGTTGTATTTATGAGCGTTGTGTGCTTGAGTGTTTGCGGATGTGTGTGTGTAGATACATGTATACGAGGAAGGTGTGTATGTGTGTGTCTGTGTGTGTGTGTGTGCGCGTGGGTGTGTGTTTGTGTGTGTGTACGTGTACATGCGTGTGTGTGTTTGTGTGTGTATGGGTGTGTGTGTGTGTGTGGGTGTTGGGTTTATATGAGCTGAGTGTGTGGGTGTTTGCGCATGTGTGTGAGTGCGTTTGTTGTTCTCCATGTGGTACTTCGCACTGTATTGTTTTTTAAGAGCCTGAATCTCGTGTGGTGAATGACTCACAGTGTTTGTGGTCTGCTCCAGAGTGCGTAGGCCTGCGTGAGTGTGTGTCTTTGTACTTCTCTGTGTGGGCATGTCTATGTGAGTACCCTGTTTACTAGAGCGAGAATCTCTGTTTTTTCTGTAGTCAGCTGACAGGAAGTTGACCCAGAGACGGAGGAACAGGAAGGAAGTCAGCCAGGGAAGCCTCCGTACCCCCAGCTCTCGCCCACACACTCTTTACCGTCTTTTCCGTTGTCTACCAACATCTTCAACACAAGCCCCGAATCAAATGCTTCTTTATGTTGTTTCACTCCTGCCCTTCTCCCTTATATTTTGTTCTTTTTTGTCTTTGCAGGCCCTGTTTTTGTGTGTGCTCATTCCCCTGTTTATTCAGTCAAACGCTGTCTCGAACTGTAGCGATGCTTTCAAATAAAGGTTTCAAATAAACATGCTTCTATGAAAGTGACCTTCAAGGAGCATTTGCTAGGGGGGAACCTTTCTTTCTTTTGGAAAAGATAGGCATGAATCAATACACATACACTGCTGAAAATGTGATATTTTCAACATTTATGTCATTTTTGTCCTACAAACATTCATCACATTTTGCTGTGATACTGTTAAGTCCAAGGTGACTTGGCTGACAGGCAATTGGTAGCCAGACAGCTACTGTATAGAACAAAAATGAAAGGGAAGCCAAGACCTTGTATTTGCACAATTTCTGTAACACTCGTCATTCAGCAGCACAGTCATTACATAAAATGAAGAGTTTTTTTTTTTTTTTTTTTGAAGAGATGATTACATGCAGAGATGTTTTTCCCAAATTGCATACTCGATAATCCTAAAAACCAGTTGAAAACAGGTGCAGGATGATTATCAAATGAAAGCAAGTTCTACGCATTCTCTGATTCTAGCTTGTTGGCTGCCAACTATAATTAATGTAATATAATTTTCTGACACTTGCACAACAATACATAATAGAGGTTTGAGAATTTCACAATTTAAAGGGATCGTTCACTTTTTGATTTGGAGCTACTCACAGTGTGTTTTCTTAATTTAGGTCACAAACCCCAGAATTCCCTAATTCCCACCATTGTAAAGCCAGCAAGCCATCCGAAACTAATACAAATATCTACAAGATCGTTCCATGCACACAAAGACCGTATGGGATAACTGAAAAAAAAGCTAAAACTGGAATAACATTTTAAACATGCCAGGACGTGAAGTATTCCTTGAAAGAAATGGGGAGACTTGCTATGAATTATATGAAAATCAGTCCTTACACAAGGCGCTTGTAATTATGGTATATAATTAGCATTTGCAAAGTTAAATAAAAGTAAATTTTAAAAAAAGTAAAATTGTATAATACCAAAAGCTCATTGTATATACATTTGAATTCCCATTAATAAATATATAGCCATTATTCATGTTTTACATATGGAGGCTGAAACTCCAGTTAAATGTAGCCTATAGAAATGAAGTTCTAATACCAACCTTGTATGTGTCTGCATGTTTATGTCCGAAGGGGTATAAATCCAACTCACCAAAACCAGGTCAAGGATATATAGATTCAAATGAAACAAGACAGTACTGCTTATAGCGTGGTAAGAGTACGGTAAGTACAGTATACATACAGTGCCACATAATTGAGAGAAGAGTAGGCGATAACCTCACAATTTGCATAGGTTCTCGCTCAAAAACGAGTGAGGGAGTGCTCAAAGGCTGATGATCTCAAAGGATGGGGTCTGGGGTGTATGTGCTCCATTTAAATAAACAAAAGATTATAACATTGTGCTCTCCCAAGATTAGACACAGAGGGCACATTGGCAGATCCTGGTCCAACTGTACACTGATTGCAAAGTTGTACACACTAACCAAGATGGGGGACTTTAAGATCTGTGCACAACCTCCCGGAATATACCTTCAAATCGCTGCCTTGGAGTCGTCAGAGAGAAAAAGAAAAGGATGTAAGAGAGGAAAAGGAGTGTGGAGGAAGAAGGTGCACTCTTGTTTTCTGTCAGATGAACGAAAGGACATGAAAATGAGAGAGAATACAGGGGAGGGGGAAGGCAGAGAAGCATTCTGGACTTTTTTTCCCCTCTCCATCTCTCTCTCTCTCTCTCTCTCTCTCTCTCACTGCAATGAGCGAGGGCGGGGAGGGGTGACAAACAACGAATTGTGGGTTCATGATGGAGATTTGGGTAGTTAAAAGCATGGGAGGGAACGGGGATTTTTGAAAAAAAAAAATTAAGAAAAATCCCAGCAAATACCATAATTTGCTTATGTAAGCAGAAACTAGAGAGTGGTGGTGTTTTGCGGTGATACTGTTGTAGAAGCCAACAAGATAAATATACAGGTTTTTTTACATCTTAATTACATTTAAATGTATTTATTTTCCCAAATCGACTTACAAGGCCATTAATGGAAAACAACATTAAGTGTATTTCAAGTATGTCAATCATGTAGCCCTATCGCATTCCAATATCAGTGAGCCACAGACAGCAGGATGGGCATTAAGCCCTTTGCTGCGCTCCGTAGACAGTGCTGTACAGTATAGCAAATTTTTCGAGGCAACAATGGTTTCACAGTCAATATTGACTATACAGTCAATATGACATCCTGAATGTTCAATAGTGAACACCTGGAAGCATGTTGTATTGATGCACCAGAAACTGGATTTTAACATAATTCTGATTTCATTTATCCACTATGGCTACCATGCCGCTTTGAAAATATAACATTTTCTTTTAACAGTATAGCTGTTGCTGACAATCTGTTTCAAAAGGGATTGTCCTATAAAAACCTCCTATAAAGACAATCACCTAGCCATCAACTTTATTAATAAAGTCTATAATGTTGTAGCATTATCTCAGACAGCGATGGGACATACCAGCAAGAACTCAAACAATGCATATTAACCTAAAACCTGGAATAGAATTTAGAGAGTACAATTTCCATCCACCATAGAAAATTCAGAACTGTTTTTGCTGTAGCTGTAGGTTCAAGCCAAAACATAACCTTTTATGTGTACATTGTTTTTGATTTTGTATATTCTTCAAAAACAATGAAATTTTTTTGTGGTTTCATTTGTTCTTACTGTGTAAATGATTCATCATATAGGCCACAGATATTATGCAACTTTTATTTTTGGGTAGCTTGGTTAATTAGAGAAAACTAAAAAAATGGTAAAACACTATAAAGAAATTATGCAAATGGCAGATATTGATGTGTTTTCAACAACAACTTCGTTATCGACACGTATTCAAGAGTAATTATATCCAACTAAATGATATGATACACCTACTGTTAAGATATAATGGATGTTTATATCACCTAGCTCAGTCTTAAATACTGTTTGGTCTTTTAGATACACCATTCAAACGTGAACAGTGTAGCACATAATTACCTTTACATGTCAACCGTGAAACATTTTGCAAGAGAGTAAACTGTTACATTTATATTAGGGATTATTAATTATATTGTTAAACATGCATTAAAATTCAGTCACAGTGGAAATTGAATGGGCATATGTTCCAGTATTTCACGCATTTCTGCATGAAGGCATAAACTCTCCAAAGGTATAATTGGCTTCAGACAGACCAATTATGAGACTTCATAGCACTTTTTAAAATTCCTGAATGGTGGATATTATTGAAGTGACTTTTATTTTTGGGCTTGCATTAAAATCCAAGTGACACCATTAACATCAAATACGGTTGCCAGTCACATCAATGAGAAAAATGAAAGCCTAAGCTTTAAAATTCAAATAATTTCTCCTTGATTTTCACCACCAATCTCACAGCCTAACATCCCTAAGATCTTTAGGGATATCTGGTAACTTTCTGATTCTTTTGTAAAAGCACAAGCACAAAAAAAATGCAGACACTTGGAATTCAGCAGACGGACACATCAAATAACGATGATTCCAGTGAATGAGTTTTCAGAATCTCCCAGCCATTGACACATTGAAATACAGTTCACAGGCAAGTGTTCAACAACTTTTCTATACACTACTCATTATCAATGTACTAAAGCTATTGCATTATGTTACCAATGGTAAAGCAAGGCCATCTAGCAAAAAAGAACCTTTGTGATTTTCAAAATGGTGCAAAGAAAGAAGCTGATGTTAAAATGAATTATTTCAGTGAAATTAACTGCAATAACAGTATAAAAGGAAGCAGCAAAAAAAAAACCTTTGAAATGTGGGGCACAAAATGTGTGGTGCTCTTCCTCCCTTCAAATAATATAATTCCTACAGTACTGTGGAATTGTGGAATGGATACGATCTGGCAATGTTCCATAAATGAATGTCACGTGTGTGCATATAATTGCACATATCATTGTCCATTCCAAAATGGGAATTACATTGTTTACTTTCAAATGAGGGAATAAAAAAAGATTTTAAAAAAGATTATTCTGTCCGTGTGTGATGATAGGGTTCATACAGTTCCAGAGAAGTATATGGTCTGGGACCTGGCCCTGTAACATAAAGGATGGGTTAGATTCACAGTTAGGACACTGCTATTTTACCCCTGAGCCGTGTATTTTACCTGAATTGTGTCAGTATACACCCAGCTGTACAAATGGATACTATGTAAAAATTGAAAGTTGTGTAAGCCACTTTGGATAAGATCATCTGATAAATGCCTGTATCGAAATGTGAATACGGATTCAACCACGAAGAGAAAGGAACTTCTAAAGCAACATGGAGATATGGAGATTGACATTGTTGGCATTGCTCAGCAGAAGGGCATAAAGGGTATAAAAATGTCCGTCACTGAATTTTGGCGTGGTCTAGTCAACTATTCAGAAGTGGCTGATAAATCACGCCGCCCAGACACTGCCTAAATAAGGCTGTCTGTCAAACGTGGAAAAGACAAAACTGGTTATTGTGAATGAGACGACAAAATCCTGGTCACTCCCCAATACTGGCCTGTACGGCACTGATAAGAAGCCATTGCTGAAAGAAATACAATATGAACTTTCTAGAAAGCCTTGCTGGAGAAGTGAGTTTTCATGGTGAGATGAGAATGCAAAATATTTTGTGCACTACCAATGAAAGATGTATTTTGTTTATTTTTCTGATATAATGTAAAGCACTATCTTTGCACACAGCAGAGACTGTTCATTCAGTTCTATGACTTCGATACAAATTTTCTACACCTAAAATAATTATGAAGGCCATAGCAAAGGTCTGAATATGCACAAAATCACTTTTTCTTTTTTTTTTATTCAAATAAATTTTCACAATTGTGAAATGACAGACATACAATAATAGAAAACAGGAATAGTGAGACGTGGCTCACTGAGCTATGGCTCTAGCCTTATTGCCACCTTAGACGAGATCGGCATGATTGGAGTGATTGTAGGGTGGGCCATTACCGATTGTAGATGGGGAGTGAGGGAAGGGGGGTTGCGACTGCGGACCTGGGGGTTAGGGGGGTCATCGGCGTCTATCATGCCAACAGAACCAGCTCTGGGTTCACTGCACTGTGAGTTTACGGGGTGGGGGGGGGGGGGGGGGGCATTAAAGAATCTTCAGTTGAGTTCAGGTGGGGGAGGAGGAGGGTGGGTGTAAAGTTTCAGCTGTCAGTCAATTAATATGTCTCCACATAAAAATGATCCACAGATACATTCCCGGCCAAAATGCCAAAATAGAACATTACACTTCCTTACTTGCCCATCTCAGTGTAATCAGCCTATTTAACCACTAGCTTCATAAAAAAGGGCTCAAGCCACCTAACAGTCTTTGAGAACATTAGTAAAGTTTGGATAAATGTTCCCAGCATGTCCATTTGCCTAGTTCTCAAGATATCCATACACATCATCTTTAAGACGCAGGGAACATTGTAGGAAAGGTCTTATAACATTGTTTAAAAAACAGATTGCGGACAACCAGGTTGATTTTATCACAGATGTAAGCAATGTTAAATAGTGCCATTTCAGTACATTCAGAATAGTTTTAAAATATATTTGACATGTAGCCCCATATTTCCTCATGACTAATGGCTGGGGTGTTTGTTAAGGAAGTCACGGGTGTCACGGATTCCGTGATTTTCCCCGTTTTTTTCAATTTCCGCAATTTCCTCCGTTTTTTTTGTGATTTTCGGCAGTTTTGGATGGTAACTGTCATCCTTAATGTAGCCTACAGTGTCATTTGAAGAGGCCTACACATTTCAACAATATTGCCGAATGCTGGGAGAAACAAAAATCGCTACAATGTACAGAGATTCTGGAATGCGCTGGGAACAAGATTCCCGTCCTTGTCATTTGTTGGAAATAGGTTGTCTGACGGCCCGTCAACAATGTTGGCACCCAGTGCTCCTTCCCCTATTACGGCACATTCAGTTACAAGAGGCGCTCCATCGATGACTAAACTAGCAATGTACAGCATTGTGTACCAAAGCAAGGAGAATACAGACACACAGCAACCATGTTTTATTTCAGTAATGCAATTTAAGCATGCCCGATTTTGAACAACGTTCTGTTGAAGGTAAAACAGCATTCTCTTTCTTTCCGTGACGGACCAAATCAAAAAATGAAACACACCATCTTATCAATGTATTTCAGTAGTAGGCTATTTGTAATTAGATGCTGGCTACGGCCCACTATTTTTTTTTTAAACTTCAAGCCCTTGTTACCGCTGCTACAGTTGCACATTTCAGCTCATGAGATCTAAAATAATAAAAAAACTTTTTTTTGCTCTGTCATTTCTTCCACTGTTTTCCATGATTTTCAACAACTTTTCCACGACTACTCTGCAGCCAACATTATCTGTGACAAACACCCAGACTTACCCATGACTAAATGATATCTAGCAGGGATGTTGCCAGTAACTTTGCATGGAACATTCCCTGAACATTTTTCCGCAACTTTGACAAAAGTTGTTTAGAAAAAAAATGTTCCAAGACTATTATGATCATACTGTAAACAGTATGTTCCAAAACATTCTTGAATCATCTTGTGTCAGGTAACAGCCTGACAGATATCTGTAAGAAGGCTAGAGGCTAAATGAATCAGAGCATATGTGCTCAACAATAATTTAATTGAACAAAATCATTTCAGAGTTAAAAAGGTGCTTTATGTTCTGCTTTGTGAAAGACAAAAGCATAGTCTTGAAAATTCCAATATGGTGCATCATAACCTGGGGACTTGTAGCTTTCACAGTCTAAATTTACTTATCTCCACAGTAATACCACATAGTTATTTGTGCGTTATTGGCAACAATAATGCACAAATATTCCAGCAATGTGCGTCCACTCGCAGACCAGCACGGCAAACGAAACGATGATGCCGTAAAAACAAACGAGAAAATACATGCTGTTCACTACGAGCATCCTTTGTACAAATTACATTCGATCACAACTTTGTTTCTTACACAGGCGTGTAAATTATTCTTAGAAATGTATCCGTATAATGGATTCAAGTTGGTTTTCCTAAAAATATTGAATCAGCGCAAGCGACTGTTTCTTTTTAACGAGCAATTCAGTTGGGCAGCAAGCAACTCAGACCCAAGGTCAATGAAACAAAGAGTGAAGAGAGCACAGTCTAGAGGCTGAGTCAGAAACCCCTCGGATACTACATTTTACCGAGAGAAAACAGGTTTGATTGCATTGCATTTAAACGGCAGCAAATACTACAACCACATTCAGGCAAGAGATATTTTTCATCAAAGATGCTGAAACCATTCACATGTACCCATCTCATCCTTTTAAAGATTTACAGCTTTGGCATGGCTTGTACCCAAGACAGATTTTCAGTACAATCACCGCAACTCTTCTAAATATCACTTCAATCAGTACAATCACCCCATTATACAAATATAATTTCCACTTTTCCCCACAGCAGGATACCTGAAGCAGTCGTTCTGATGAAGTCACATTCTCACGGCTAACTGCTCTATCAACAACAGCGATTCATGCAAAATTATATATAAAAGCCTTAAAAATAAATTACAACAAAGTGAATGTGGTATGAATTGGAGGACCAATGAAAAAAGAAGAGGGCAGAAAGTGTTCTCCAACCTCATCAGCTTTCACTTGTCCTGCTTGCACTTTTCTGAGTCATTTGTTCATTAAATACTAGTGAATAAGTGAACAAAAAAGTTCTATATGTGTAGCATATCACTTAGGTTTACGATCTCTTTCTATGTCATGCATTAGGCATGTCCACGTTTATCTGAAGAGGTAAATCAATAGACAGATATGGCCTTTTGAAAACTGACCGACTAGGCAAACTCCGAACAAAGTTTCAGCACAACTGTTTTCATACAATATGTTGTATTTATATACATTAACTGAGACAGCAATCCCAGCTATTTTGAACATGTACATCACTAACCTGCAATGTCGATGAGCCTACATGAGCCTGACCTTATCTAGATCTGTACTGGAACCACTTGAACTACGATGCATAACGATGGTATACACTGAGTGCTTAAGCATGTACTCAGACATTTTTTCGATTTATGGATGTTCGTTAAAGTGATCATAACAACAATTTAGATTTTTTTTTTTTTACAATTCTGCTGATGAAGGGTAATTAATGAAACTCTGTTGTGCCTGAGCTGTGAGCCTTGCACTCCGGACAGTACCAGAATAATCAATACCAAAATGGCCTTGTCAGGCGCAACGTGAATGAAGCATCCGGACATGTAATAATTTGTTTGAGAAACAAAGACCCCATGGGAGCCAAACATGCAGAGAAACAAGCATTCAGAGTATAATTTGAAGGACTGGGGTGCTGCCCTAGGCCAGGTGGACAGCTAACTGACACAAACTGGAGCAGAGCACAGTAAGAATATAACACTAATTTTACATTCATTTTACAAAAAGGATCAAGCCTTGGTCACTGAAGTAACGTGATATGAAAAATTAGGCTAATGTTTCTGGGAGTAAACTGCACACACACAAATGCTACAACGCACATTGAAACTAAAGGCTAGCTACATGAAAGAGTCAGCATGTTTTTTTTTAGTTTTTTTTTTTTTTACATAGGCTACTCTTTACTGGCCTTCATTTGAAAATTATAGACAATTTTGTTATCTGGAACAAATACCACAAAAAATTTCCATAATCAGACTGACTTACCATTTTGCTCTTCAACCTTATCCTTATTGGCACTAGCACACTTCAAGTTTTTTGTGTAAGTCTGGCTGTGGGAGGGGGTAGGTGTTGAGACAAGGACAGCAGGAAAGAGAGTTACAAAATGAATGTCAGTCCGTCTGTACGTCAGTAAGTCAGATCACAACTCACACTCACATTTGTGAACTCTGAAACACATTGCCATTGTCTATAGTGATCCAGGCAGAATTAAAAAAAAAACATTTTAAACAGAGAGAGAAAAAAAACCCCAAATTGCTCCGACTCAAACCTCAACGCCAAATTTCAGTTTGACAAAGCACCCGCCTTCACCTCTCCTTCTTTTTATCATACTCTGTTTCTGTTTCTTTTCTTCGTATGTTTTTCAGAAGTGCAGGTACAAAGTATGCTCTCATAGTCCAAGTTATCATCATTATTAACTACTATTATCACCACCTGTTTCATAATCAATTAATATAGCTTATTCATTTTCTGTTGGCAGTTTCAATCTGAGGAAACAGTTCCATGTGAATTGAAACATTGCAGCGTAGTATAGTGTATACAACATCAAAGAAATCTTGAGAAAGACATCACACTGATAACACATGAAATATGAAATAAGCAGATCAACTGGTTGTCAGGCATTTCACTGCAACTTGCACTATAGCATATCATCATGACAAGTAGTAATGAAAAGTGTGTGCTATTCTTAATATTCTGAAAAGAAATGTACTAAACCCAGCCGAAGACAGCGCCTAGCAACTAAGAATGTAAGGATGATGCTGATAGGCCTGCGCGAGGCAACCTGACACAGTAAAACTGAGAGACTGGCATGACTGTGCATCGCATGTACCGGAGGCGTATTTTTTACCTTTCATCGCCTTCGTAGACGGTATAGAGGACGATGTCTATTAAACTTTATATGTATAGAGATGGATTGACAGAGGATAAAGGGAAAAAATATAATTCAGACTAAACTCACAAACTTGATTAATAGGCGCGAGAAAAGCGTCAGGGGATGACTCCAGGAAAGAAAGACAGAATCACAAGCAGATAAATAAATAGGCCCGTTTAACATGCCACGCTATCTGTGTTTTTACCTTAATCACGATAATCATTCCTGCCGCCTTTGTTCTCCCACGTTCATTTCTAAACAGCACCCGTTGCCTCTGTGCGGCCGCGAGCGGGCCTGATCATAACGAAACCATTTACCCCGCGCACAAACTCACCTCAACCTGTCATACCAAGACATGGGTGCTTTGCTTACCAGAAACCCGCTCCGATCCGCTGCCGTGTCCGGGTCGTCGTTCTGAAATATCACGCCGACGGTTTGGGAGGATGTAGCAAGTTGTACATTTAGCCAACCCGAATAGGTCTGGTATGTTCTGATAAATGAATTAAAAAAACTCATTATTATTATTATTATTATTATTATTATTATTATTATTATTATTATTATTATTATTTATAGTAGTAGTAGAAACAGTAGTAACTTAGTAGTAGCATAGGTAATCATGTTAATATGCTATTTTTATTTATTAGCCAAACAAATTACTTTCAGAGACAGATTTATTTTCTTAGTGGCATAATTATATATTTGTGGATTACAGAATACACACATACATGTATACATACATGCAATCATATATATTTAATTTGTTAAGTCATGTTTTGCCATGGTCCATAAAACATATCTATCTGTCTCTGTCTGTCTGTTTGTCTGTCAATATGTGTATAGCCATTTTTTTCATCTTTTTTTTTTCAAATACAACACCATCTTATATACTTCATTTTAAGTGCAAGCTTTTAATGGGAATGCCTAATTAATGTCTACCTACAGCATATGAAAATCTATGTCCCCCAGTGCTTCCTTCACTCAAAGCATCAGTGAGGATGGTTAATGAATCAGTGTCACCAAGCTTTTTTTGGAATCGTTGCTATGGATATAAAGCTGAAAATAGCAATGAAGAAGGTCACCGAGCACTGAAATGCATCCAATTTTCAATAAAATTGTAATCAAAAAGTGGTTTGTGAAAAAAATCATGATAAAACAATCCTCAATACTTCATACAATACACAAAAAATGTTCCAGATTCAGGTTTGCTTCACTACTGCTCACAAAAATTGATATATATATATATATATATATATATATATATATCCTTTTGTAGTCCCTAACTGAATATGCCTGTAAACTGGATCTCGATACTTTTCCTCTCCCTCGACATGGCCTGTCTGCATAAATACATAAACTAATTTCTTTACAGCCACTGCCTGTCTCTGAGAGCAAACATTGGCAGTAAAGCTTTATTTTCACATTCTTTTACAGTGGATAATTTCATACAAAGGAAATTATTTGGTGTTAAATCAACTTGTTAGCCTACAGGGTAATTTTTACTTTGATAGAGTACGTTCTGATCTTAATTCATTCACATAACATCTGTTAGAGTGGAACTAACACAAGAACATATTATGTGCAGGCAAAACATTTCTGTGTCATTGAAGAGAGTAAAAGGAAAAATATGAATAGCATCCATTTCAATTTCCAAACCCTCCTCGTGGTTGAGCAGTAGACATTTAGCGCTTCTTATGGAATGGTCACTATGGAATCAAGGAAATAACTAACAAATCAGATACCCTTGATCAAAAAAGGGTATCAGATGTCCCTTACAAGGTTGATCTAAAAGATGCTTCACATGTCTAGTCAAACGGCTGTCTCTGGGTTCAAGAGATTTTTAACATATTAATTTAAAAATGACCAGTCTTCTGGGCCTGCCATTATATATTTGAGTTTAACAATGTAAATAATTACCATAGTTAGAAGGTTTGGATGATACCTTTGAAAATAGTAAAAGAACACACGTGCACCAAAGAAATACTAAATCTGGAAAAGGAAAATGTTTCGAAATGACTAAAATAATAGTTTGAACAATAACCACAGGTGAGAAAATCTCAGAAAATACAGAATGTGTCTTAAATTTATTCAAAGACCACAGAATGTATTTGAATAAGAGCCTTACATTTTGAGTCAAGAACATTTAACTCAGGGCACGAAGTTAGAACGTGCACAATGTAGAAACACATTGATGCTGTGGGAAGATGTAACTTTCTCGGGAACTAAACGTCAGACTGAAGCAGTAAAAAGGCAAAGGCAGGATGCTCTGGTATATGACAACAAAAAATAATAAAATGAGCTCCTCTTACGTTTGGAAATTCATTTCTGATCTACCATGATCTATAAAATTATTTACTGTAGTTGTAAAACTAGGTGTAAGAAATCTGCTGTCCACGTGAAGCCCTTGAGATTACATGACATAGTTTCTGTTTACAAGCACACAGCTCGAAAATTTTTGAATTTCTATGTTACATAACTGACAATTACTGTTTTATTAATTTTTGAAAAAGTTGCTTTTTGTAAATTTCATGTTTTTGGGCCAGCATGATATTGCACGTCCATATTAAAACTTAATGTGGCCAATTTGAATGTCAGGAATTATAGGGTAGTTACATTACATTGTACAGTAGTGGAAAGCACCAGTGTTACTTTCAGGAGTACAAAAATGCAGTATGACCAAGAAGGCGCAGAGGCCCACTTATAACTAATCAATGTAATACAAACCAAACACACAAAAACATGTACTGGCCTATCTTTAGATAGCTATAGATAACCTATCTGTAACACAACAATACTTGTACCAAAAAGGTATAACGAAAAATGAAAGAAAGAGAAAAAGAAAGGATATCTAAAGGGGGTCAGGGGAGCCACGGTACAATTTGAAGAGGTAAGTCTTCAGTCGGCATCAAAAGATTTTGCTGCTGTTCAGACTGCAGTGGGAAGCTCATTCCACTGCCAAGGGGGCCAGAGTAGACCTGGAGACGTGACCTGGAGGTGCAGTCACATGGAGGGGAGGTCCCAGACGACTAGGGACAGCAGTACGAAGAGATTGGTAGGAGTGGAGGGTTTGCGTAGTTCAACAGCACACAACTACAGATGTCCTTTTTATAAGCTGTCGAATACTATGAACCACATAATATTTAAACAAAATGTTGAGAAAACAACCTGTTTTTTCACATGTTTTTAGAATCATAATAGCAACATGGTGATAAAGGGTAAATGAACGAAGGAAGCAAGCAAGCAATGGAAACATGCCCCTGTTACGGCATATGCTACTCATAGCTTATCATATTGGTTGTTATACATAAAAACATTTACAACAGGACACGAAAGCAAACAGAGAGGACTAGCAATCAAATTCACATTTTGTATTTACATTGGAGTGCAAATAGACACACTTTCAAATGCATGAATTATTCAGTGCCATCCTCTACTGTTGCATATTTTTCACACTGAATGGTTTCAAATCTTCTGTCAAAATGTAATATTAGACAAAGGGAACCTGAGTAAACACAAAACACATTTTTAAAATGATTATTTCATTTACTTATGAAAACATTTATGAAATACCTGTGTGAAAAAGTAATTGCCCCCCTTAAACCTAATAACTGGTTGCACCACCTTTACCAGCAATAACTGCAATAACGCTTTCTATCATTTCATACCAGTCGTTCATATCACGGTGGAGCAATTATAGCCCGCTCTTCTTTGCAGAACCGCTTTAATTCAGACAAATTGGTAAGTTTTCGGGCATGAACTTCTCCTGCCACAGCATTCAGATGTGGACTTGCTTTTGTGTTTTGGATCATTGTCTTGCAGCATAACCCAAATTATGCTTCAGCTATAGCCCACAGGCACATAACCAGAAATTCTCTTTGAGAATTCACTGGTGCAGAGCAGAAGGCATGGTTCCTTCAATAATGGCAAACTGTCCAGGGTCCCGTGGCAGCAAAGAATGCCCACACCATCAAACCACCATCATTATGTTTGACTGTTGGTATGATGTCTGTACAGCCAAATGCTGTATTTGCTAAACATAATGGGGCCCATTGTCATCCAAAAAGTTGCACTCATCTGTCCATAGAACATTATCCCAAAAGGCTTGGGGATCATCCATGTGCTTTTTTACAAATGTGAGACAAAAATTGATATTTCTCTTGGTTAGCAATGGTTTCTCTTGGCTACTCTCCCAAGAATCCAATTTTTGCCCAGTCTCTTTCTTATTATGGAGTCAAAAATACTGACCTTAACTGAGGCTAGAGAGGCCAGCAGTTCTTTGTATGTTCTTCTGGGGTCTTCCTGCTGGATGAGTTGTCCTTGAGTCCTTGGAGAATTTTTGACAGGCCGACCACTCCAGGGAAGCTTCACCACTGTTCCAAGTGTTTTCCATTTGGAGATAATGGCTCTCATTGTGGTTGGGTTGAGTCTCAAAACCTTAGAAATGGCTTTTTTTTTTAACCTTTTCCAGTCTGATATATTTCAACATTTTTTTATTTAAATCGTGGCATAGTGTGCTTGTACAATCATTGTGGTGACTACTTCACTCTGATGGTAAGGTTCAATATGAGTGAGGTTTAAATTCAACAAAGCTGGATGCTATCAAGCCTGGTTGTGTTCAGTCAGCTGAATTCAGTTATCAATTACATTTTGTTGATTGAGTAATAACAGGGGCAATTACTTTTTCAAATGGTTGATATACATGTTTGATTTTTTTTTCATTAAATAAATGAAATAATTATTTTTTTAAATGTGTTTAGCGTTTACTCAGTTTCCCTTTGTCTAATATTACATTTTGTCTAAAGATCTGAATCCATTCAGTGTGACAAATATGGATAGAGGAAATCAGGAATGGGCAAACACTTTTTCAGAGCATTGTATTGCATGTGAAAGTTTTGTCACATAGGGTACCGTATTTTGGCCACAACAATTAAAAAATAATAAAGATATCACAGTTAAAAAGGGAAGAACAGGAGAGCTCAGCAGAAGGTTTTGCAAGTATTTAAGATGCTCAAAGGAGTCAATAAGGTGAACTACAGCATTAATTTCAACAGAACTAAGAGGTGATGCACTAACACAAAGTAATGCAATTATTTCATAATGTGAAGAGTTATACATTTTTAGAATAGCTTGCCAGGATGTTCAGTAAGTCTGGGAACTTGAGATCCTTCTAGAACATATAAGAGACAGTAAAACAAGACCAGGTTAAAGCCTAGTATATGGCTGGACCTGACACACGTGATCCAGCCGACCAATGGTGTAACTTCATAACTTGGTCGACCAATGGTGTAATTTCATCATTCAGTCACTCAGTTACTCAGTCACAGACATTCACTGTTGCAATCCAGCCAAAAACAAATTGGGGGGGAATTACGGTATATAAAATAACAGCTCCACTAAAAATTTGTCATTCAGTTCCAAGTAGCGCTAATAGTGATAATTATGTTAATTAAAGGTACGAATTCAGGTCCTTGCTATTACATCATCACCCTGCGGGTGAACATCTGGTCGCCCCAGGAAACTGCTTTCGACAGGAACAGGAAGAAAGAGACAACGGGTCCTGCCCACGTGTGGTGCTGGGAAAGTTCACACTCGCAGCATTACCGAAGATGACGGAGTGAAAAAGCAGAGAGAGGAGTGGGAGAGAGCCCTGCATAATTACCATGAAAGTCCAAAAATCACCTTGGCGCAGTAGAGTTCGGGGTGGATTAACGGTTGATGGCCGACGTGCCACTGAGAAACATGTAGAATAAGAACACTGCATTTCACTTTGACATACATTTTCACACCTGTACAGCTCCTTCTCTTCTCTTCCTGCCCAGAATGATAACGACATATGACACGTGGGCTTCCACACAGAAACACATTCACTCATGAGCACACACAGACAGACAGACACACACACACGCACACACATTCACAAACGCATATAAGTACATGAACGCAAACATGTACACATAAAAACACACATACGCATACGCACACACACAGCATTTGTATTCACATTCACAAACACATTTGAGCATATGAACACAAACTTATATACACACCACACATACACGCACACATGCACACACACACACACACACACACACACACACACACAGACATACATTAACTTGTGCACATACCCAACCATGCACACACAGAAACACATATACAAACCCATATTTACCAGTACATAGGAGAACAGAAGGCATTAACTTCTTGTGTATTAAATTCTCATACTTCTCATACACATTATGTTTGACTATGTACATCTGTCTGAAATTTGTGAAAAATGTTAATTTGTTTTTCATTCCACCTATCTATAAATTAATTCATTGCTTACAATATATGTTTAGCATGAAGCCATTTGGAGCAAGTTTGAAAAATATTCATGGAAAAATATATACATTTATGTGTATGACATCGACTGCAATAATATTAAAGTCACAAAATGCAACAAAACTCCAGCATCACATAATTTGATATTGCGAGAATTTAATATATTCTACAGACCCATTGTATGTAGCTTTGTTCATTGAACACCATATTATTGGAAAGTATAAATAAAAAAGAAAGTTGAAAAATATCAGTTATCATTGGTAATTGTAATGAGCTTTAAAAAGCCTAAGCAACACGCCGAGCACTCACCAACCATGAGCGTATTTCATTTTTAATCATTACTGCTCATTGCAAATGCTTGTATGACCAATATAAATTCACACCCAACCTTGCTCTCCTCTGGGGAACCAGCATTGCTGTCAATATTTGCTTAAAGACCCTTGACACCCCTGAATACTTGATTATTGATTGGACAATCAACCTTAAACTGGACACGCTACACATTAAATACATATAAAGCCTTGAATAAAAGTCTGCTGTCATGGATTAGTTAATTTGTGAGTCAGTATTTTCTTTCTGCTTTCAACAGCAGTCTGTACCAAATGATTCTGAGAATGATTTGACAGAATGCCTTTTTCCATTGAGTGGTCTGCAGTTTTATACTGAATGGCATTTCATGCAGCACAGATTAAAATGTGTTGGGAACACATCCTCAATTTGAGCAAAGCTCAAAAGATTATGAAAAATACACCCCAAGCCTTTCATAAAACAGGGAACTCTTGAGTGTTTTTTTTTTTACCTGAATAAAGTTTTAGTATTTCGTAAAATTGCATCACACGCTCAAATAATATTTGGATTACAGTATTATAAGCAAGACATACTCACTGGCTCATATGTTATTTACCCCATTTGAAAAGCAATTCTCGACTCACAGCTAATAGTACATAATTAATATTCATCCTGTGGGCACAAATTATCTATTCCTACAGCCATATTGGCTACAATAATCCTACAATAATCCTAGTCATCACCAGCTAGCTGTATAAAGGAAAGGCTTCATTGCTATAGATATTCAGCTTGGCTTTATTTTCAAACCTGGGCAGTCAGGGCCTTTCAATGTAGAATATGTCAGTTAATGATTGTTTATTTCACTAAAATGATCAGAGAAATTAGAGAAATAATCTACTGTGTGTCCTGTATTTTTCTTGGGATTTGCTTATTTCAACCAAAAAGTATTTTTCATGTTTTGTGGACATTGTCCAGTTTCCATTCTTGTAGCATGAGAAGAATTCTTTGCAAAAGAAAAGCTGACAGTTAAACAGGAACAAATAAATGCACATTTTCAATTTAGATGCAAAATATCAAATGTATGTCGAATGGTGATAGCCAAGGCATATTTTTGGAATAATTAAACATATGATTTCCGTCTCTATATTTCTCTCTCTTTGGTAACCTATACATGCTGGTGTATATGTAAATCTACATGGCCAGTCATTAGCATCAAGCAGGTGAGGTTTGTAATGTGTTGAGTTCATATAAACATCATTTTCCAAATGAAGCTGCACAGTGTTTAATTGTAAACTAACTTTTGCATAGTACATTTTTGACACTGTCAAATCTACAACATATAAGTTTAATATTAAAATATATTTAGTCATTAATCAACCATAGGTATATGCTCAAATTATTAAATTATTAACTGTGAAAATATCTTAGTCTTACAACAGTTTTTTAAAAATATAATTTTACTAACAAAGTAGTTTCCAAAAAGTATTTTCAAAATACTGTGGACCTGGTCTACAAATGTTCCGGAAACTGAGCTTATTTTTTTATTATGTTGCGAAGGGGGTTTTTTGGCTTGTTGTGCTGAGGCAGACTTTCCAAATGGAAAAATTGACCATAAATATGAGGTGACATCACAAACCAGGGGAAAATTCAGTCTGCAAAATCCCAGAGATGAGCGGGGAACAACATCGATTTGAGACGGGGTCCCAGCAAGGGTCACATGGCTTCTGCCCACAAATGACAAAATGTACGCTGCCTGAAACAACAATTATCCACTGCTGAGAAGCTGTGCTACTATGTGTGAAGAAAGTATATTGTGTCTATTATGGAGTTATGGAAAGGAGAGTGGAAAAATAATATCAAATATATTTATTTAGGCCCAAAATATAAACAGTCAAAAAGTTGTACTGAATACACTGGTGAATGACAGTAGAATCAGTTATGATCATACCTCTAATGTTAGTATGATCCTGATCAGGCATAGCTCTAGTTTTTCTGCATCTTTAGGCAAGATTGAGAGCTGGGGTGGGGGGGGGGGGGTGGAGAAAGCTATTGCAGACCAGAAGGAGGTGGATTATGGGGGAGGTAGGTGGGGTGGGGGTGGGGGTGAGAGAAAATAATTGCGGTCCTGGGGGGGTAGATAGTGATGGCATATCGGAGCGATCTACCACCGACTATGATGGACGCGATGCACAGATTTTTATTGTATTTTTTTCCCCTTTGCTTGGCGACCTCTCTTTGTTCGCCTTTACCTACGGGCCTTGATCATGACTAATTATGTCAGTAACAAAAGACTCAAACTGAGTGAGAACATTTAGCGCAGTATTTCAATGTTGCTTTTCAGAAATTAATCAATTTGAGGAATTTGATTAAAGATAATGCAGCTGAAGTGAATTCCATTATGATGCTGCCTATTCCTCCTCTTTCAAGCACTTCTAATCTTAATGACAGATACCGACAGATACAGTATAAAAAACTAATGAGGGTGATTCACCTAAAACGAGCCTAAAAGATGTGGTAGCACATGAAAGACTGGAGAGTGAGCAAGAAGTGAGAAGGCACACATACAGTACTGTAATTTCCCCATAAACTATGGAGGACAAAAATGGGGCAAATATGTCTGGGGGTGGGGGGTAGGGGTGTGCTGCACATACTGGAACAGAGCAGTATGTATGCAGTATCAGTAGTAGCGAATGGATGCAAAATAGCCATGTTAGAGCATAACATCAGAGTGTACACTCTCGATCGTTTTATCATGACCTACCCAAGAACATTTTTATTTTTCCATAAGCACATGGCACTGTCACACTTCATGGTCACTAAGTTTTATCCTGCGGACCCAAAGCTAGAAAGGTATCGATTGTACAGGCCTGACTGCCAATGGAATCAGTAAGCATGGCAGTGCTGGGCGTATTCCATTACACTCGACACACACTGACGAGCAAGAAAGTCTTAGAACCTGCCCCCATCACCTCTTTCCAGGATCTGTTTCCCTGAGTGTGTGAATAATAACAATTCAAATAACAGATCTAGGCGAGGGTTACACCAACTCAGCCCTAGGGACCCGCTATGTATGGTTTTTGTTACAACAATAATTGCAACACCTGAATTGTAACAACCTCTCAATAGTTCTTGATTAGACATCTTCAATATCTGCCAAAGGGTGTGTTGCCTTGCTTGATTGATTAAAATATAGACAGCAGACACCAGGCCACTGAAACTAAACAATTTGTGGAAAATGACAAGTTCAAAGACAAAGTAAATCCCAACAACCCAGACCTGTAATGTGCTAAAATAATTAAAAATAGTTATGGAAGAATTTCACATTTCACATCACATTGTCAGCCATTGCCAATGAACAAAAGATTGATTTCAACAAAAACCAGCATACAAAATGGGTCCCCAGGACCAGGTTTGAGAACCCACGATCCAGGCAACATGAGAAATGTGTTCGCAATTTCAAATAGAGAGAGAATAGAAAGGTAACCCACTCTAGTGCTGAAAATTAAATTCTTTTTGAGGAGCTGGGTAAATAAACGTTCCTCACATACCTCTTTAAAATTCCCCTCCTCACAGGGACTAGAATTACAGCTGGTCGTCAGCATTGGGAGTCTGGCTCCCTCTATTGGCCAGTAGTTATGACTGCAGTTTTCAGCTCTCAGAGGGCCGGTGTCTGCAGTTCTCATTCAATCAAGCAGCCAATTTAGCCCTGGGAAACAGGATGTGTGAACTCTTCAGCCAATCAATTACTTAAATGAATCACAAGTCTAGAAACACACCAAAAGCCAGCAGACAATGTGGCCCTCTAGGACCGCAGTCTGACAGCCCCCTTCCCTGAATACCCTTGAGGCTCTCAGTGCTATCTTCTCAGCTAACACCTCCGCTGTGCTTTTCAGAGCTGCAGAAGTAAGCTGGGAAGAACAGTTTTTAGCCAACACGTCCTAGGTCTTGGAATAAATCAACTACAAACTAAAACAGTAACATTTTCCAACCTTAGCTGAACTGAATGCTATTTGACACTTCTGTGAATGTATGATTGTTTTTAAAGGTGCGTTGTAAAACAATGTGTAATGCTTCCATTTTTAGTGTGACTGTATCATCTGAATGTATTGTCAGTGAATGACTCATTGTCTCGTCAGATATAAATTGCCCAGTGACGTTAAGGACAAAGGAAACTGTACATTGCAGAGTGAAGAATGTGATGCTGAAGAGACTTGACACCTTGTTTTTCCATGCACTATATAATTATTTTCTGAATTTAGTGTAAAAACTGCATGCCTTTTTGGAACAATATACCCAGTAGAATGACATGTATAATCAATAGAAAATAACATTTTGTCAGTGACTCGTCATATCTTGAGAGGACTGTTTGTTGAATAGGTCTCCCAAGCATGCCATACTTCATATGTTACACAATTACTACTAAATATTAACCTGAAGCTTATACACTAGATATTACGTGAATGAAATCAAAACATGTACATACTAACCTGCATAGCTATTACCTTTTTAGGATGAGAGCATATAGTCTATCCTCCTCAAGCAGTTTTACCATTTTATTCGGATTTGGAAAAAGTTGGCGATGACATCACAGCACAGAAAGCACCATGGCGAGGAATCGAACCCACATTCGCACGGTGAGTTGACTGAGGTTTAAACCGTGATTCTACGGGTTAACAATTTCAACGCGACCCAGAACAATTTTTACTGAACTATTTTTCCTGTATCGGAACATTTTCGGGTTCTCGCTGGCCTCCAAAGGCACGCAGTGGGCCGTCCTCGCTGACTGAAACCCTGTCGTTCCTGGGCGATCGGAGAGACAAGCGAGCCTCGTGTGGGGCTGCAGCCCGGTCAGCGCAGGCACAGGCTGGATCCAGTACCAGGCCGTGGGACTGATCCATATACTGGAGCTTTGCCTTATCAGGGTAAGCCAGCAGCTCCAACCTGATCATCGTTCAAGGGACCAGGGACACTGGCACATTGGCCAAAATGAGTTTTTCCCTGGTTTTTCAGTTCCCTCTGCGTTTCATGCTGAAGTACTCTGACAAATTGATTGTAAATAGCATTATACAAAACAAATGTATGTTGATGGATTCAGGCAGGAGAGCAATCAATTGCTTTGGGTTGGAAATACGACCTGCTACTGACTTGATATTGCATTGCGAAACTGGTTAAAGGACAAAATCCTCGCAAAGCATTCACATTTGCAAAGGCCTGAAGGCCATCATTTGTACATTCACTTCAAGGGTATATCCGGTTAATTGTGAGACTGTCACTTTTTCCAATATTAAAATGTTTTTCAGGCATCAATTTTTCTTAGGATTTTTACATTCTACAAGTATGCAAAAAACCTTACAGGAAAATACAAAAAAAAATACAGGAGTCATCAGTTAGAAACACTTGGTCCAAGAGTTTAATAAGCAAGACAACCAACAAGAAGTCCGCAATGGAATGCAATATCCTCCTACGACTAAGGTCAAGAGCAGGAACAGCTGGGAACCCTACATCTTTTCAAAACAAACTGGAAAAAAAACAGAATCGGTTACAAAAAAAAAAAAGTCAATTCACCACGAGTGAAAAGAAAATGGAGAAAACGCCAGTATATTAGAGTGTGAAGGCAGCCAGGCTATGCAATGCAACACAGCAGATCTCTACAGCCCAATGTTCAGCTCGGTTGGCTGAAATACTATATGCAGCATTCTTTAAGACGTCGTTCACCACTTCATGCATCAGTGATCACACACGTTCACGAGGAATGATTCAGTCACTTTCACAAGTCAAAAAACTATTATTACTCACTAACATTTTCCCTTACAAAACTGATGTTTTTCAACCAAAAAAAACTTTTAATCAAATTTGAATGCGGAAGAAGATTGTCCATTTACAATGCGAGAAATCGACTGATGTTTAGAACACCGTAGGGTATAGTCAAAAGGGTGTATTTCAATTTTAAAGGCTCTGCTTTTTCCATTTTTTAATCAAAGCGATGACTGGTTCTTTGGTCCATGCAAGAAAAATCAATCTACGTAAACAAGTATATTCATTATTGGATAGCCTTTCCATCAAAATTGATTCAGCTGGAATGATTCCTCAACTGGCAAACAAGGAATGCTGAAAACTAATTTTAACTGAAGCGTTTAAAAGCCTGAGCCCACAAATTTTACCTCCAGATGGCCTTAAAGAGCTTGAGTTTCAAGTAGAAGGGGGGAGTTGAAATTACTTGCTCCAAAGAAACAATAATTTCTTTGGATCACATCTGCTGTGTGCCACCACTCAACGCTGAATGACTAAAAATGCTACTACCGGTAAAGAAGCCATCATCTGTGCTGCTGACTCAACCTCCGCCTTTCAGAACAGAGGTGCTTAGAGTTTCCTGCCTCTTCCCTCCCTAGTCTAAAATCTCCAGTTAAAGGATGGCACTCCAAACCCAGCGAATTTAGTGGTTATAACAGCAGTTCAGGTCAAAATCACTACACTACAACTAAATATTTGCTCGGCTCCACGCACAAATATAAGCACTGCATGCACGCACAAGGTGTGAAGCATCTTGCTTTTTGTCCAAAACATTTTCCACTGCTGTCATCTTCCAGTAGCGAATGGGATCCTTTCAGAATCAGAATGGAACGAGGGAGGTTGTTGGAATGGCTGTTGATTTTGGATAGTAAGCAGCAGCTGGGGGTGGGGGGGGGGGGGGGGGGGGGGTCAGTGCATTTCTGTGCCAATCGGTTACTAAGGGTTTCGTTTAATAAAAAATCGAAAATAAAAAAAACTCCTGACCTCACTGCAAAGAGAGCTCAAGCAGGCCCTTTGGCGGTGGCAAATTAGAAACAGGAGGGCAAGCTGGACAGAAAGAATTAACATTTACAAACACGTCATTCAAAAAGTAATAAAATAAGCATGCAGTTCTCTTGTCCATTTGCTTTCTTTTTATAACTTTTAAAAATATTGTTTAATTGTTTGGTCATCTGTCCTTTATATTCTTTGATTTGTATTGTATACGTACATATTATTCTATGATGAAAGGGACAATGAATGGATGTAAGGAATGAGAGAGGGAGGGAGACAGAGAAAAATGAAAACAATCCATATAAACTGCAGCAGGAGGAGCTGAGGGATGGAAAGAAGGAAAAATGGGCAGATGCAAAAAGAAAAGAAGGGTCTGAATGCTTGTTGGATGCTGACGGTGAGGAGGGATAGCCCAGTGTTTGTCCTGGAGTGGTCCTTTCTGTGCGCGTTCATTTTGCAGTCATCATCTGTACAAACTCTGGAAGAAAACAAGGCCACAGATTTAACAAAACGCGCTTTCGGTGTACACTTTGTACATTTTGCACTGCATAAAGTAAAGGAATGCCACATAACGGCACTTAAAAAACACCCCTGCACAAGGTGAGGCTGAGCAAACAATGACATCGAAGACCCTTAAAAAAGAGAATAATGAAGTGGTCATTCACCCCATACCTCAATATCTTAAGTCATGGAGGAAAAAATTCCTGTCCGCATTTCTCAAAAGAACACCAATGCAGCTCAAATCCACCTGCACCTTCTGCAGAATCATGATGAGGCTTTCTAATACCATGAATTAGCATGAGGCTAATGCTGAACTCGCACACAGAGACGTTACACGCTCTTTGCAATGCAGCACACGGTCTCCGTGGCCCTTTGAATTGAATTGAGGAACCTCCACAGTCAACGTCCTGGGAAGAAACAGTGACCCCCTCATCAAGCGATTTAAACGAGAGGCGCGTCCCGGTGAGGACCCACAGCGCCCCGGCCACCGGTCCGGCGGGAGACCGCCGTGGTCTGGTCTGGTCCGGGCCATTTACGCCGCTGACCACGGGAGAGAACGGCCGCGGCAGCAGGAGAGCAGCCAGAGACCGTGACGGCTTCATTATGGCTAGCGCGTCCCTTCCACCCCACCCCACCCCACCCCAGCTCAGCGCTGCATCTCATGTGCCCGCCATGCTGCTGGAGAGCTCTCTGGCCAATGGGGTGGATGGAAATCCCAGCAAAATACTGTCCAGATAAAAGAAGGGGAGGGTCAGATTTTCTACTGAAATCAGCTGTCCCATTTTCCCCCCACCCGAGAGGCTGATCATGAAAACGGCTGTGCACGAGGCTGGCCATGAGTTTTAAAGCACAGTTGCTGGAGGAGCTGAAAGATGAACCCGACTTAGCTCTGAAATATTCCATCTGAACAAAGGTGGAGTAATAACACATCCATGGGTGTCCTTCCAGGTTCACAGCTGTACCACCCTTATTAATGAGAGCTGCAGCCTCAGGCACTATTGTGCCCACACAAACCCATCTAATGTTGTGAAAACTTCAGCCCCGCCCTGAACAGACTGTTTGGCTTTCAAACAGATTTGTGGACAATGATCTGTAATCCACAAACGACAAGAATGCCTCTGCTAAGCAAATAAATACCACCGACTGCACAGCCAGCAGAACTGTACAGGTCAGGTTTGGCGTGAAATAATAAAGAGCGTCTCCACAGTCACCAACCAGAATGATGACATTCTAGTGTTGCAACTGAACACAAAGACAAAGGATGAATTGTTTTCAACCGAGTATGAAGGCATATATTTTCTGGGGAAACCTTTTTCCAATGTACTGCCAACCAGCAAACTACAGCGGGTTTTTAATGAAAATGAATGTCCCTACTCCAGTGATCTTCAATCCTGGTCCTGGCAGGCCGCTGGGTCTGCTTATTTTTGTTTTTGCCTTAATATCAGCAACCAATTCGACCCAAGAAACCAGGCAAGGCGAGTTAACCATAATCAACTGCTTTCATTTATCTATTAAATGCCATAACAACAAAAACCAGTAGAACCAGCAGACCCAGCGGCCCGCCAGGGCCAGGAATGAAGACCACTGCCCTACCCTGTAAGGAAAAGCCTTTCAGGAGCCAAGTAGACGAGCACTGGGGACAAGGGCACTGACCTTCGTAGTTGACCTGTCCGTCACCGTCGATGTCGGCCTCCCGGATCATCTCGTCAACCTCCTCGTCCGTCAGCTTCTCCCCCAGGTTGGTCATCACGTGCCGCAGCTCCGCCGCACTGATGTAGCCATTACCATCCTGGAAAGCAGGGCGAGAGGAGGTGGGTTACCCCGGGCAACGGGCAAGATCAGAGGCGCGCACGCATTCCCCTCCCCAAAATGTCACCCTTAAGCATTCAGTTAACTAGACACGAGAAGTGCATTTTGAACTCTAATGAAGAAAACGAAAAATGGAGATGAGGGTTAGGGTCATGAAAATACCCATGCAACTGAATCCTATGATTAGTGTGGGTTCTACAGGTAACAAAAATATTTGAAGTTTTTCAAAATCTGTAAAAATTTAGCCGTTGTTATGGATCGTTTCCTCAAAAGAACATGTCCTCTGCTCTAAGCAACAGGGCAGAGGACATGTGCTGTACAGATATCATTTTCATCTGGAGACGCAAGGAAAGTAAAAACTAAAATAAAAAAGAAATAAAAAGGGTGCTGTTGAAAATGTGAACTGTTGTAGCAACACCATTTTATAACCTCTTAATAGTTACAAATCAATTTAATAAAAAGTACAAACACTCCTCAGAAATGCATTTTTTGGCGCCACCCCCAAACACACACACGTACGTTGTCAACCACCACAAATAAATTCTCAACGTGTGGGAAACACTGCAAAAGGTCAGAAGAAGTGTAAACATAACCTCAGGAAGATAGCACCAACATGGCTAATGTCAACCCAACAAATACAGAGATTACTGAAACACACATCCAAATCCAAAACATAGAATTTTGGCAACTAAAATTGTTCTTTTGTTTATATAATTTTTTAGTTTACTGACCAACGTTGGCAATCTCAGTTACATTGTCTGTTCTACATTAGGGAAAATGTGAGGAACAAAATTTTTTTGTTTGCTCCTTTTGCTATGCTACTATGTACAGCGTTTTTGTGAATGTTCTCTGTAAAAAAACTGCCATACAAATAAAATTGAATTTAATTGAATAGACAATGTTCCATGAATTGCAGACAACCATGCTCCTAGTCAGCCCAGGGCTTTTCCCCAAGGGCCAAACAGGCTTCTTCTTCTTCACCTTGTCGAAGACTCTGAAGGCCTCTCGGATCTCTTCCTCGCTGTCCGTGTCCTTCATCTTCCTAGCCATCATAGTCAGGAACTCTGGGAAGTCGATGGTTCCGTTTCCTGTGTGCCAGAAGCAGAAGGTTTGAGTGGCGGCTCACGTTCGAGACTGTGTGCCCGCCTTCTGACTGTGGCCTCCGCCTCGCCCAAACTGAAGTCACCGTTGCTATGGCATCAGTCCAATGATCATTCTAGTGCCTCAACCGCTCTTTTTAATTTTAGGGTGTGTACAAGCATTTTTCAAACTAGGTGCTGGTCTCTCTAGGCGTGCCTTAAAATGTAAGTTATGTTAAAAATGTATGAAGTTCTGATAAAACTAATAAATCATACTGTGATTTTAAAAAAACTGATTTGAATTCATTATGGAGCATCTGTAAGCTCATACTGCAAATATTAGAACTTGTCTGAACTTGGCCATCCACGTGTTCAACCTCTATCTAACTGATCTCTCGTCGCAACTTAACTTACTTAAGAATTACATTTGTTCAAATCCCAATCTCAAGTGGGAGAGGCTGTCGCATTAGCCACTGGACTAAATTAGCGAAGAAGTCACTAGTTATTTCAAATGACAGGCCCACTGGCTAGTGAAAATTTGCAAAATATATAATTGTTATACAAAATATACATTGTTGGCAGAGGCAAGATTTAATATATTGTCATGTTCATCTATTTCTGTCTTTAACACAGCTTTACCGCCGATTCATATCAAGAGCAGTTTCTTTCACTTGCAAACACAAGTGTAAGGTGTTGCAAACTGCCTATGTCATTTTGGGGGTGCCGTGGAAATGTAAATGATTTACTGTGCTTTGGGCCTGGTGTATACACGCGCGTGTTTGTGTGGCTCACCGTCGGCATCGACCTCGTTGATCATGTCCTGCAGCTCGGCCTCGGTGGGGTTCTGGCCCAGCGAGCGCATCACTGTGCCCAGCTCCTTGGTGGTGATGGTACCGTCGCCGTCCTTGTCGAAGAGCGAGAACGCCTCCTTGAACTCTGGCAAATCCAAATTACAACCAATCAGGGGACTCCACCCTGCACAACCCTGCTCTGCATTCTCCTTACGTTGCAGCTGATCTGACCTTTCTTTTCAATGAGTGAGACACAGTATAAGAGAATACATTACATACAGGAACAATAATTTGACAGTGCATCAGCATAACTCACAGGACTGGAACGGTAAATAAATATACGGGGACTCACCAGCAATCTGTTCCTCGGTCAGCTGGTCAGCCTGAAACAGAAATGGAAAATGTTTCTGCAGTAGCTTGCTGAATCTTTTTCATTTGAAATCAAGGATACACATATGAGATCGTTCTATATGCCTGGCAGTGTATGAAGAAATTGCAGTCTGATATAAATGGTTTGCTTATCGGAACCAAATTGTTTTAATGTGTTGGGGGTGAGTGGACATCCAATAGAACTTACTTCATAATAAAAGTAATTGTCAGATTGTCACTGACAACCTGTCGGTTTTGTTCAGATCATTGTCAAACTTCAGTTCTGTTTAAAAAAAACTGATTTGATTTGATTGATTACTCGATTATATGGGGAATAATCTTTTTTAATAATGTATGGACGCAGTCCTACTTCTTATTGAAATTATAGAACTGGCACACATATCACAATAAACGCACAGTAATTATGGTGGGGGTAACGTATTATCCAAAAAACACGCGTGATCATATTGGTTAATACCGTTTATGGAATGAGGCTGCAGTTATTACGTTACACCATCGCTATGTTATAGAACACCGCAACATTATCAACTGCTGGTTAACGACGATGTACCTCGGACAATACCCCATGGTAATGCAAACACACAGCTAAACGACCAAGCTAAGTACCGCGCCAATATAGACAGTGCCAGGCGCTGGTAGTGCTAACTAGCTAGCTAGCGAACAAAAATGCAATAAATAGATAATATCTCACTAGCCCGCTACACAGCTAGCTAAGCATATGTACAGTAACTTCATTCGTGGGGAACGTATCCACCAATCAGTCTAAATCTGCTACAATTAGCAACGAGTTACTCGTATTGCGTACTTTTAATGATAGCTTTATGACAGGCAATACCTGAAGCTAGCCAATAACGCTTGGCCAACAAGCCAACGTTAACTTAGTTCTGATGGAAACATAAACATAACGCTACTAATTTTATGTTCAGTTCAGTATGTTTAGTATAGCAACGATTAAATTAATTGCATGAAAGCACAATGCAACTACTATGAATAATCCATATTTTTCACTGAAATACCCATCGTATTTAGCAAGACAAATGTTAGCTAGCTATATTAGTCTACGTCTGTGCACCACTAGCTAACGTTATTCTACCCGGTGTTTCCAGATCATGCTACCTAATCATACTTTAGGTGTGGGTTAATCTATAGTCTATCGTATTTCAGTATCATGCGTTTAGAAACAAATATTTTTAAACAGATTGCGCTTACCATTTTATATTACAGATTTCAGTATCAATTAAAAATGATTCGGATTCTCGTTGAGTCCCACCGCGCCTCACAACGATGTGCTTCCCCGTACTAGCGTAACACTCCGCCTGTGCTCTTCGGCTTCAAGCAGAACGTCGCACACCCTGACAACCTCACTGTCGCTATGGTGTTTCTGCGCTAAAAGGCAGAAATAAAAAACGACAAGAAATAGTGCAGTCCAATGTAAAACTACATAGCCTATTGGCTAGCTGGCTATTTGCTGAATGTTATTGATCTTGAAAAATGCAGTGTTAGGTAAATGTAAGATTTTTTTTTATCCATAGATGAGTTATCTTTTATTAATATGAGGTATAATAATTAGCTATTTTAGCTAGTCCGTATTAGTTTCCCTGAATAATCTACCGCTTCAAAGTACATCTGGTTTCTTATGTTTAATTTTTAAATGCAACAATGTACATATGTTTAGGTTTTGTAGATTATTTGTGGTATATGTGTTACTAGCATTAATAAATGAAAACGGTCCGCTCGCGTTAAAACGTAAGGGTATGACGGACTTTATACATAGTGACACCGTGGAACGGATGACCCAGGAAGTATCTCTTGATTGGTTTTCGGCCACCTGCAATGCGTCAGGGAGTCCTGGATGGCGAGAAATCATGATAGAAATTAGGGATTTTTTTTTATTTTCTAAATTTTTAAGGGAGGGAGGATTAGATACACCGTCGAGTGATAACATGTGACTGTACGCAAATGTAATCATCATTCTGTCTCACCATGGTCATTTTGTATTTCAACAATGCAGAATGGATGTCTGAAACTGCATTTGACCAACCAGCAAATTTTATCCGTACTGGGCAGTATTGTGAACTAATGCACTGTGTGGTCCTGTCGCTTTACTGTTCTATTCACTGACCTCATTCAGTTTTAATTCCTAGAATTTGAATGACAAAACAGATTCACTACACAGCTTCACGTGGATGCTTTACCCCTGCTTGAAGGTGTTGTCACCTGTCATCAGTGAGTCATGTTTATGGAGAAAGGACCAGAATATACAAGCCTACAGCTACATATAGTCAAGAGTTACCAGAATTAACATTCACTTTCCACTGGAGCTGTTTGTGTTTAGTCCTGTCTGTACTGTCTACTAAAAAGAAAAAAATAAACTTCTCAAGAAACCAATTAGGAATGTGTCTTCGTAATGTTTAAAGTGAAGTGGTGGGGTATTTGGTCAAAATGCTTGTTTATTCTCACATGTAACAGCTGGCAAATCAGACAACTTGCCTGCTTTATTACTGATCACTTAAAATGCACGTATGATAAGCAACAGCTCACACTAGTTGTGCTCCTCTAATAATATATGGCAACCTTACACAAAAACAAGACCTACAACCTCCTCTTGATATGTCTCATCATTGGCTGATCTACCATTCTAGCTGGGTGTACGCAGTGCCCCCTCCTCCATCTGCCCATGGCAGGTGGCCCGGCTTTCAGTTTCAATGAATGAATGTTTAATAGGTGCTAAAATACCCTGCTGAATGAGCCATGGAATGCATTATTCATTAGCCTAAATGAAGATCACCGACAGATACATGATATTGGACAGGTAAGAAGCTCAGATGTGCTTGCAGGTGAGGCAAATGGGAGAGGAGGATATAATATAGAAGGCTAAAGGGATCAGCTTCAGGTCCCGTGTACTTGACACATTTAAGGAAAGCACACATACACAGACATACAACACGGCCAGATTTTCATGCCTTTTATTTTTGCTTTTCTGAACTTTTTTGGTTTCATATCAATGCTAAGGAAACAATGCAGTTTTGTTGGAAAAACATTTTTTTTCTGTATGAAACAATAGTTACAAAACACTTCACAACATAGCTTCTCATTTAAGTTCTTGAAGACTATTCACTGTTTTGAGTAGAGTAGTTCCTAAACATACATTTTTTTAACAACACAAGTTGTACTTAAATGGAGCTCCAGAGAAAATCTTTCGCTATTTAAAAATGAATTTTAACTATAAAATGACACAGTAGAAAATTCTGTAGTAACTACCTTTTTTATTTTGTCTGGAATGTATCGAAACATCAGGGGAGGACTAGTGGCTTTAAGGTAAGGGAGAAAGGCATGTTGGCTTCTGTATTTGACCTTTGCACTGAGTAAAAAGTAAATGTGTGGTCTCCGGAGTGTACAGATGCAGGCACAGCCGCATCTGCCACAGTCATAAATATCCTATCATGAGAATTCAGTCTTCTGGGAGAGCATAGCATTTGTTCAAATGAGGAAACACAGCAAATTCTAAGAATATCAGTGCCTGGAAGAAAAAAAGAAACGAAACCCCCCACCCCCCCCCCTTCTGCCACCGCCCACATGTTGTTCAGTCCACTGGCTAGGCAGCGAAGGGGAACTGCAGTAGCACGCCCTGCTGGCCCTCCAGGACCAGCTGGTCCAGGTTCACGGAACTTTCTGGAACAAGTTTGTCGGGATCTGTGCTGAGCTTCACTGTAGCTTCGGCTGGCAGGTCTGAACTGACCAGACGCAGCGTGGCGGGCCCAGTACCCCAGTTGACGGCAGCTATGAAACGTTCGCTCTGGTCCCACTGGCGCAAGAAGGCCAAGGAGGTGGTGTCGTTGTGGAGCGGCAGGAAGTCCCCGTGCAGGAGGGAGCGTTCCTTCCCACGCAGGTCACTCAAGGTCTTAAAGAAGGACCGGCAGGACAGCCTCTGCTCTCTTTCGCTCTGAGGGAGAGACCAAAGACAGAAGCAAAGGCATTAACCCACAGGATCTACAAACTAAATGGCACCAGGCATTCCATGGGGCAAAAAAATACAACCTAAAAACTAAAAATAAGTCATTTCTGTTTGCAAGGTGGACTAGAAATGGAAAGCTTTTACCTTTAAGGTCTCGTTCTTCTCTTCTACAGGCTCAGCTGGGTCCCAAAGCATCTTAGGGTATGGTGTATTCTGTTGGACAGGGACAGGTAGTACACTTCGTTAAATAACTCCCTCAGGGACTTCACCTTTTACAGAGTTGCCATAATGGTGAGCAATGCCATGTGAACCAATTAATGTACAGAGCTATCAGGTCCTGTCAGTGGCTAAGAGTTAAAACCAATGACTTCGTTTGTTCCCACTTACTGTTTCCCCCTCCCTCCCCTAGCTTCTGCTGCATTCCAGACTGATCTGACTAATCTCTGGTAATTGCTCATAATGTGGGACTATGGATCAGGCGCTGAACAGAAGAGTATCTTGCTCAAGGCAGATTTCCATTCCCCTATTAAGAATGAATGTGAATGGTAAATCCTCCTTTGTGAGTGCTCACGCTGCTTTGCATTACTCTACCACAACTCTACCCTCAACATTTGCATTACGTTTTCCATATCAAAAAATTTGTCCATACAGTACATTCAGAGTGACTTAACATAATTGCATACAAAAAGACTTCACATCACAGAAAGCTGATACAGAGTCATCAGTCAAAACCAATAGTAGCTATTAATAGGTAAGTTATATGTATCTTAGTTGTAGATATATAAACCTACAACAAAATGGAGGGAGACGGAGAATGCAGTGCTTCAAGTAGCACACGGGATTGAGGGTACAGTTTTAAATACAGCATATGCGCTGCTGGTGAAGTGAGTGAGTGAGACGTGTGTATTTTAGGCGGTGCGAACAGCAGCTTCCTGTTTGAGCTGGAAAGGCTAGACAGACACACACTGGGAGGCCTTACCTGTCCCACAAGGCCGATCTCATCTCCATAGCTGAAGACCGGAGTTCCTGGCAGGGTGAAGAGGAGCAGCTGGTACAGCCGGACCAGTTTGGACCCGACGAGGGAGGCCAGATGCCCCTCGGTCCTGCTGCCCAGGCTCCAGCCCAGGCTGGTCTGGTTGTGCGAGCCGTAGAGCTGCTGGATGGCCTCTGCCCGCACGCTGCCAGCCTGCCCGGGCTTCAGAACGCCAGAGAGCAGCAGGTCCACGCCAGAGCCCTCCAGCAGGGCTGCCACGTCTATGGCCGAAGTGTTCTCTGTCACCCCTATCAGAGCCCTGCACAAGCACAGACAGGAAGAGCCTTTCAGAAAACTCCAAATTCCCCTCTCTTTGAGAAGCAGTAGGCCATAAATATCCAGCTTTATAAAGGTAAATGGGCCCCAGTAATAGTCACATGACTGCAAACAAGAAGGATAAGGATTCTGTGAAATATATTTTTAGGACTTGAAAATACTTGATTATAATCATGTACGTCCTTTAAACAATATATTTGTTAACATTTTACTAATTTCTCATGTAACATAAATGATTCATGCCAAATACTTAGGGGTAAAATATTCCACCAGGGGGCATGGACAATTCGGTAGAAATTATGGCTCAAGAAAATGTAGTATTTCCCATTTACCACAGGGTGGCTCTCACCACCATCAGCTATACCTGTGACTGCCAGAACTCAGGGTCTCAATTCACTCAAGAACACAAGTCTCTCATATAAGTGTTTACATAATGACAAGATTATTAGTTGTAAAAAATATTGAAAGTATCCAAGAGATATCTGCACGCCTTTGGCAAGAGCAATGGAGAAAAGGCGTATGAAAGAAAATAAACTCCACACAACACGGAAAGACTATTTGTAGCAGAAACAGCCAAGGAAAATGAATAGAAATAATTACCTGCTCTTTTCCCCCTCTGTTCTGTTGGCCTGCACAATTTCCTTCACATTTTCCCACATGGCTGGAGCCTCACTGACGACCTGTTCAAATCCAGCCACCTGAATCCCATCCACTCCAACTTGAATCCAGTACGGTATGGCCTCCTGTGCAGAGAAGAGGCGGAAGGAAGACATTAATATATTCATTCATTCTTTTCATGCTCCATAAAACCGTAAGAATCCCCCTTTTTAAGAATTCTTACGAACATCATTAATGATAATCACATAGCACTGCATCCTAGTCATTGTTGAAGTCCTCCCTATCGACCCATACCTTGAGCTTCTCAGCAGTCCCAGCAACATCGTCAGCATTAAACCAGGGCTTGTTTCCACTGTAGTTGGGAGTCACATCCAATACCACTGAGATTCCTTCAAACAGCAAGGAGAGAAAGAGAAAATTACTCAATGTTGACTTACTGGAACCACAATTTGAGAATGACAAATATGGCGCTGATCGGGGGGGGGGGGGGGGGCAAAGACAGTGTGGTCAGGAGACAGAGAGAAAATACAACAAAGACGAGGCAGAGGACATGGAGAAACAACTGCGCACCTTTCTTGTGAGCCTTTCCCACAAAGTTCTCAAACTGCTGCTCTGTTCCCATCTCAGGGGCCAGTGATTTAAAGTCCAGTGTTTCTGGCTGGTCTGCTTGGACAGTGTGAAGAGGTCCTAACACAAGTCCCTTGACCTTCAGCTGACTCAGGCTGTCCAATTTCTCCTCCAGTCCTAATTGAGAGAGAGAGAGAGAGAGAACAATGTTAGAATAAAACAGACACCATTATTTCCACAAATTAACAGCAAGCATCCCAGCACGCAAGCCCCCCGCCACCCAAAAAAAAAATGTTGTGCACCACAAATTCAAGATCATAAAATCTAAAAATCTGTTACTGTGACCCAGCCGGTAGGTTCAATCCAAGGCTCAACATAATGGAAGAAATGATGGCCTGCCAGGAAAACTCCCATAAGCGGTGAATACAGGATGCTGGCATATTAACTGCAGAGAAAGAGCCCTACTGTGCTGGTTCATCAAGTTACTTGTGCCAAAAGGTAATCACATGAAAAGCATGTGAGGACTTGTGCTAAATTTCACTGCTCACTGAGTGGAACAGTCATCTGTGATCTGGAGGCCGTCTCCCCTAATTGCGTTTCCACCCTTTCAGTCCCAAATATGTCCACACTCCATTAGCTCCTGTCTCCCATTGCACTTTATACACACAATGACATGGTTATCATGGTTAACATGCTCTTAAGCCTCCTTCATTATCTTTACCTGCCAGGCCAGCTGCCCCAGCGTATGCTTCCACATCCCAGACCTGGTAAATGGGCCCCTCGTTCCACCAGTCCATTTTGGGGAGAGGTTTGCACCGAGGAGCCTGGATAATGATGACAATGGCTCCAGCCAGCATCCCAAGCCAGCCGAGCCAGAACAAAACCAGTAGAACCCAACGAGTGCGGACCCACCTAAGAGGGAAGGGATGTGTGGAATGTCAGGAAATAAGGTATTTTTCTGGTTTGGCCTGAGGTTAGTTACAGGTTCTCTAGTCTCCCGCTCTTTTTGTTCAGTTGCATGCTTTGCCCATAGATTAATTCATAAATGCCTTCATTGACACTGTTTAGATGTTGTAGAATATTGGCAGTTAGGTTCTTACCCTGGAGTCCCTGCGACTTTCATTAGTTCCTCTTTGGAAAGACCAGTGAATTTGACATCAGCCTCCTCCGGGACCTTCACCTTGACGCAGCCGTTTTTCTCGGTCCCTCCGCTTCCAACCTCTCCAGCCGTCATCGGCTGCTTCTCCAGGTCCAGCTCGTTTAACTCCACGTCCTTCATGTCCACTGCGCTATCTTTACTCATCGTTATGCTTACTTAGGCTACTTGCGAATTTACCTAGAAAAATAAAGATCATATAGACTATGTTATATAATTAAAAGCTTGTTATATTATATAAAACGTGTTTAAATAATCTGGCAAGCTAACTTAAATCAACTTGGCAAATGTCAAACTTTATAGCTCGCTGTCAGTAGCTAGTCTAGGCAGAGTAGCAAGCCATGTCACAGGTGCTGCTTAGAGCGCAAATTCCATGAAGGATTGCATCAGCTCTCACATGGATTTGCTACATAGTGTAGCTAGCAAGTAAAAAAAAGGAAAAAGCGCGGGGTCATCTGGCAGATTTTGTAACGTTAATAGTTAGTTAGCTTGCTACTTTACATAGCTTGTTAGACTAAATAAGGCGTCTATGAAGTTAAACAACTACAACTTGTCACTGTCAAACTATACAGTTAACGCCGGTACATAAAAAAGTAGTTCAACGTGAAGTCCTTAATGTAACACTGACCGATCATGTAGTCTACGGTACGTTTTCATGGTTAGAACCAAGTTCATGGTCTAGTCAACTAGCTAAGTCAGCGAACAACTCTAAATTTTGCTAATAACTGACACATGACGAGCAAATCGTTCGAAAATATATATCGATAGCTAGCTGTAAGCAAATGAATAGTTGTTAAACGTTAGCAAGAGCATTTTTCGTTACAAATTTCAATGAAAGTTTCACTGAAAATAACTGCGCATAATAATTAAATTAAGCTAATTTGGCAGTATGCATTTTTCAAACATCAACAGACAAATCAATCACCTGTTTCTTCAAACGTTATTCCGGTCAAAGTTGTAAGGTGTTTTGCTAGGTGTCTGCAGTGCACTACTCCTTGTAAGTCACTCTGTAGACAGTATATCTTATGACAGCTAAGCGTTTCAGTTGCTTTTAAAGCTGGCTTATCCGACAGCGTCAGACCACATTAAGGTGGAGCTACGCAACGAGCCCATGTTGACTATTTAATGTGAACTCCAAATTTAGATTATCTTGAAAACGAAGCGAGTGTTTTCTTATGAATGTCACATGTATTAAAAGTGTGTTTTTCCACACCTGAGAACAGATTTAACAATCAATCTTAAAAGAAGTCCACCTTAAGCCCCCCTTCTTTAAACTCATTTCACATGAATTGGCAGGAATGTCACAAACAAGCTCAAGATTTAGACCACAGTGTTCTCTCCGACTGAGGAGGGGGTGAGAAAAACATCGGTGGGGTGGGTTAAGGGGTAGAATTCCGACTAGAGTTCCATCCTCCATCCAATCACTAAAATATTTTCACCAAAGTTTTACTAAAATATCACCAGTAATCGGCAACTAAACCATATAACTGTTACAAAGTGGTCTGAATAAAGTAATGCTGCAAGAAACGATTGCCATGAAACACTAGACGTACGATAATAAAAGGTCAAGAACATGTAGCTGATTAAGCAGTTTTTGTGGTTGCAGTATCTTAGCCCCAGCAGGAATAACCTTTGGCACAGAAATGCTTTTTCCAAAATAAAGGTATCAACTCTTGTATTCTACTACATCTATAAGGATGTAAAATACTGCAATCAAATTATATTTGCATGTAGTTTCAATGTTATTTTGACATTGTAAACTATCTTAGCTCATCTTATTTATTTATTGATTCATTCATTCATTCATTCATTCATTCATTTTAGGATTATGTTGCTCACAGTACAGTTATTTATTTATTTATTTATTTATTTATTTATTTATTTATTTATTTGACACCTTTGGTATAACCAAGATAATTCTTTGTTTTGAATAAATAAATTATCTAAATGAATAAATAAATAAATATCTGTTCCGTTTAGGGAACATGTAATCTGATGCCAGACATGAACAGACAGGCAGGGGAAATGAGGGAACATGGGAGGGAGTGAGGAAGGAAGCAAGTAAACATATTTGTAAACTGGAGGTTAAGTAACATCTGTGAAATACAGTGTGTTATGCTCGCATCATGTGTAAATCATGTGTAACGTTACAGGGAACTGATGACAGAAAAGCTTGATAGGCTATTACATTTCAATACAGCAATGTCTTCTAACCCTGAGTAACAGGCCTTTCAGCTCATCTATGCACAATGTTATAATTATATTATGTACCACATTTCACTGCCAACTTTGCGAACTTTGATAAAATGTTAATGAAACCAACATGGGTTTAAACATCAGTGTACGGGGCTATAAAATGTGAAGAAATAAATAAATAAATATTTGACTATGAATGTCTTAGACAAGCATGAAGTGAAATACAAATGGAGGCAAGTCTTGCATGACCTCTTCACCCTTCCCTGTCTTTTCAACTCTCCCTCTTGTCTGGTACACACATTTTGTACAGAGCATGTGTGAAGTTGTTTTTGAAAGCCCATGCTGCTCTCTCTCTCTCTCTCTCGCTGTCTCTCTCACACACACACACTCTCACTCTCTCTCAGTGTACCCCCTGATGGTGCATAATAATAGCCAACGGCCTGGGGAAAATCTGTGGGGCACTGCTTGTTTACTATATCACAGTTAGGGGGCTGGGCCATTGAAAGGGGGACAGTGGGAGTAGCTCCATGAACTAATTTCAGTGTAAACAAGTACAAAAAAGAACAGAACTAGAAAGAAGCAGTTTACGATGACATGCTGGTGTTTGCATTGTACATGTTTATTAGTAGAATTACTTTCTCACTTCATATATGCCTTTTTGCCCATCCATATAAGTATGCTATACATATTTTGGAATTTTTTTTTGTGATTACAAAAAATGGGTTCAGTGGGCCCACAAAAACACGAAACAAAACTGAGTTCCACAATATGTACAGCATGCTCATGCGAAGGCAGAGAGACATATACAAAGTGAGAAAATTATGATCACAACCAAGGTGGATTAAGTCAACCCCGGTTTTTAACAAGCAAAGATCACTGAATAATAGAGCCAGTAAGTGCAAACATCCTCTCTGTGTTGGTCTACTAAATATTTAGACATTTTACATAGGTTAAAACCACACAAATATATCCTACCGCGATAAAGGGAAAATCATTTGAAATTCTTTTATACAGCGGAAAATGTTTATTCCCACGGCGCACAGGAACTGCCGCCGTGGGCTATGGATGGCAAATTGTGGTCACTCACTCACTCACGGACGACTTTTGAGGGACATTTTGTGGGACGCATGCGCAGGTGGTACAACATGTTTAAGCACAGCTTTATCGCCTAATGTTACTTTAGCTAACCCTAACATGTTCGAGTTTTGCCTACTTTAGTTAACCTAGTTAACGCGTATGGATGCTATCCTGCACGCATGATTAAGAGCTAAGAACATACAGCTACAACCACTGATACAGATGTACGGACACAGGGAGGACAACAAATAATGTTACAGAGGTGAGGACATGCCATAGCTAGCTATATAGTTAGTACAGGTGTGCCGTGGGTTTGGACGGTTTTGTGCTTGTTTTTAGGTTGAAACTATCCAGTCTGGCCCTGTTTATGTAGGTTAATTGGGTGTTCATTTCCACTCATTTATAAAGACAGAATTAATTGCCTTTCCAATGAAGTTATTAATAGCACACTTGCCGTAATGACGTGCCGTAATGATTCGTAATACCATGTTAAATGGTATTACGAATTCCCCTGTAAATTATTATCAGGGTTTTAAATATGCTATACTTTCTGTAAAATTCAACCTGCCCCTTTAAGAGTGGTGGTTGGCCCATTACCACACTCCAAGTGAGAACACTTCAACACATGTGAAAGGTCCAGACGGTCCCTTTTGTTTGCTGTGAAAGTAAAGTCTTGTTTGGAAAATTACCTTTTTAGCCCCCAGTGTTTTTTTCTACTCTACACCTGGGTCCCAACACCCTAAACCTGACACCATGTGCATCCCTTTATGGCTACAGACTACCTTTTTGCAAATGGATGCTTACAGCAGGACAATTCACCATGCCACAAGGCATGCATCATCAGAATCTGGTTCCAGGAATAGTGACTTCAGTTTACTCCAATGGCCTGCACAATCCCCAGATCTCAATCCAACAGAGCACCTTTGGGTTGAGGTGCAATGAGAGGTTTGCAACAAGAATGTGTGTGGCCAAAAAATCTGCAGGAACTTATAATGCTATTGAGTCAACATGGACCAAAATCCCTAAGGAGCCGGCACCTTGTTGAATCCATGTGGCAAAGAATTCTGGCTTTTTTGGAGACAAAGTGGGTCCTACCCAGCAGTATATAATAACCTGGCCACTCAGTGTGTGTACAGTATATATGTAAATATATATCCATAATGTTTGGGACAATTTTTTTTCTTGATTTGGCTATGTACTCCACAATTTTAGATTTGCAATCAAACAATTCACAGCACTTTATCAGCTTTTATCAAATGTTTTTATTTTATTTTATACATTTTAAAGGCGTTTTTTATACAAAAAGTTACTGTACTCTTTAAACATAGTATAAAGACTTGCATGCATACACACCACATCTTACACATTGTGTAACCCATTGATAATGATGGATATTGTGGAGGAATTGCTGACGTGGAGAACTTTGCTCATAGAGTGTCATGATAATATCGTACCTGGAACTGGAAAGGCATAACTTGTCTTGTTCAAAGTTCAGGGCTCCACAGCACACCTGACAGCTCTCTACCAAGGACCCTTCATAGAAACTGCCTTACAAAGTGAAGACATTTTAAATGTATGAATGGGCACATAGCTGAAACATAGCAGACACTGACTCTGCAGGCCTCTTTGGCACAGACTGAACATTCCTGATGATACTGTTCCACAGTATTCAGGCTCATTATTACATGGCAACCTACAGAAGGGTTGAACAGCTGGGTTTAGAGCAGAGTCCTGTAACAATTTCTCCCTGAGGACCAGATTTTTTTCTGTGCATTTGGCCAAAATTAACATCAAAATATTTTAATAATAATGCCTTTGTGTATAACAGCTGTCACTTATAATTCTGTCAAAGCTGTGGGGTATGATGAGACAGTGCAAATACAGACCTGTGCATGATCATGGCTTTATATGCATCTGCTTTTTCTTACTTAACAATGATCAATGGGTTAAGATATATATATAAGTTAAGCCAGATTTGACCTGACATAGCTAAATCAGCCATGTCTAGACCTAGATGTTCCTGTGTAATGCTGGTATCATTACATCTGTTCTATAGTTTGTTAGGTAATTATTCTTACTATAGGAACAGGAGCTTGAACAAGGATTCAAGGTTTCAAGTCTCTCTTTATTCCTTTACAGTGTCTTGGGAGAGCAGTTATGAGAGTGCAATTGCAGTCTGCAATAAAAATTCTTGCTCCCTCACGGAAAAAAGAGGTGTGCTCATATTATGCAAGACATATCGTTCCCACCCTCTATGACCCTCCCACTCGTAAATTAACTTTTCCTTCCCTTTCCCTGCATCCAAATGTTAACCATCGGCCTCCCTTTCATCACTCATGTACCTCTAACGCAGCATTCCCCTTTACTGTCCCCCCTCCCCAGGGCAGCGAGCGGACAAAGAGCAACTTGTTTGATGTGGGCTTTGCTCTTTATCTCTCTCTGCGCCGCGCTGTCTCAGGGGAGAACAATGGAGAATGTTACCCGCATGACAGACCACAGAATGTTAGCTCTGTGCTACTGTGAAGAGAATTTCAAACAGTATTAGGAGGAGTTCCACTGGTAAGTGGATTGAAGTTTTAGCCTTTTCTAAAGAACAGTGTTCTAAGGCAGAGCCAGTTTCCTTACAAATACAGTATGTACAATGGTGTCTAATTTATTTACATCGAGTAGTCATGTTGGTCTGTTGATTGTGACACTAATGACATGGCAAGCGTGGACAGAATGCATTGAGTGGTAAAACACAAACATAACAGCAAGGTGGCAGAACAGAGGACAACATTCCCAGCTCTTTTGCTTCCTTCAGGCCCAGCATTCCCCTCCATCAACTTCAGAAGTAATAGATCCTGATGTACAAAATACTACACTGCCTGGCCAAAAAAAAGTCTCCCGCATTCGTTGTGGCATTGTTTCGACAACCTTATGCTACGTCACAACATTTATTTCCATCCAGAATTGCATTAATTTATAAAATTAATAAAATTAATGCAATTCTGGACGTAAATAGATGTTGTGACGTTGCATAAGGTTGTCGAAACAATGCCACGACGAATGCGCGCCGTAATCAAAGCTAAAGGCAGTCCAACGAAATATTAGAGTGTGCGACTTTTTTTTGGCCAGGCAGTGTACATTGATATGTCTTAAAGTAATAAATTCTTGATGACGTCACACCAGATTAACCCCAACCTTTAACAGCTTCATCACAATTTGTATTATTCAGGTTGTCACCTTTGAATTCAAATGAACCTGTGGAAGGCAGACACCTTTTCCCAAACCCTGGAAGCTATAGAGAACCAGCACTATCATTATAATGGACCCACGGTGTATTCTTTGAAACTGAAATAGAAGCCAAAATACACAATATAAAATATTGCACTGATTCTTGTGCTAATAAACAATTAAGGAGGTATGATACAAGATGTAAGGCTTGTCTGACAAGTAATGTAGCTTGGAAATCACTTGATAAGAATCAAATCCCAAAATTAGCAAATCACCTCCATTAGAAGGTTTCACAATTGCAGAGACAAAACCAAGCTTGCATCCCATTTATGGTGACCAAGTGAAAATGACCAGTTTTCACTATTTTTACTTTTTCACTAGGCATGTCCATGTCCTATGTTTTAGATGAAGTCAAAATTGAAGGATTTGTTTTTCATTTCCTGTTTCTGCAATGCATTCCTTTTTTTTTTTTGATAGTCCCGCTGTAAAAAGTACTTTACAAATAAAACTGGACACATACTACAGAAAATAAAAACTGATGTATGTTAATCAATTATCTTTTTTAAAAAATAATTCACATAGTTGCAAATTATTGGTTATTTTACCAAAATGAATGACTGAAAATGAATGGCAGGAACAACAATAATACAATTTTTTTTTCATCCAATCAAAGATGCACATTGGGCACTTGGGGCAAAAGGGGCAGGTGCTCAGGCACGTGCCCCTCTGCACGTGCCTGGTGCCTACGGACGAACAGCTGCGTTGGTATGGTCCAAATTTGATACCAGGCCCTGGAGTGCATCCACAGACTAAAGCAGTACCTTAAATAGATGACCCATCCTGCAGCCACAACCACAGTAAAAAAAGTTTTGAGTTCTCCAACAAATTGGGAATGTGAGCTTTGTGAACAATATGTTGAAGACAAACTCACAGTGAAAAAAGGAAAGTTGAAAAGTGTTAAGGGATAAGCAGACATGACTTAAAATAATGGTAAGATTTAGTTTTTTTTATTTTTATGCTGTCCCTGTTGGACTTTTATTATATTATTAATGTATAACTTTTATTTGGTTATACATTAACAAAGGGTTCTTTGTACATTTTCTTTCATCTCAGTGAGACAGAAAGAGAGGGAGTGGGTTGAGGTCAAACACAGCTGTGTGTGAATGTGAGTAGTTACATTTACTGTAACACGCCCCCTCCACTGCTGAGCAAATCTCTGTTCACTTACACAGATCTCTAATCCACACATACACACGCACACACACACACACACACGCGCATATACACACACACACACACGCACGCACACCCGCGCACATACACACACACACATATACACACACACACACACACAAAACACACAAATGATAACATATCACTTTCCCTGCTGACTGTGCAAGACATTAAGTTTTGACCTTTGTAGAATTATGAACTATAATCTGAAGTCAGAATAGACTTGATATCAGGTTAAATTTCCTATTGTGAAATCACAATGAACATATAGTTACTGTGTGTTTTCGATCCATGAGCATAGGCTATACTTCATTTTCATTAAGAATTTGAAAACTGAATAGAAGTTATTCGAAGATACACAGCGACCTCTTTGGTGAAGTCTCGAATTCACTCCACTATATACCACGTGTCCACCAGCACCATGGACGAAATAATAATAATAATAATTATTATTATTATTATTATTATTTCCTTTTCTCGAGAATAATTTAGCCACCGGTAACAATCATTTGTTAAATGTTTTTTATGTAAAGTAGCTAGAAACATATATAACAAGAAAGAGAAAAATAGATTTAAATGCGATAGTACTGCGTCGTGGGTGACCTATTTCGTTTGGGAATTAAATTAATTTAAATAAATGTTTTTAACCCGGCCTTACTTTCTGTGTACATTCTTTCTATGACTCTCCCACTGAACTGTACAAGAACACTCTCTCTGGTCCTTTCTAATATCGCGCATGCGCAAGGACAAAGCAGGAAGTGAATGTGTAAAATAATAATAGTAATATCATGCGACCAAGAGCGTAGAAGAGAGGTTAGACGCCTCTGATCAGCGGTAGAAGAGACGCACATTGACCACCGAGGGGATTCATCGAGCTGATACGAATGTCTCGAAAAACTAAAGAAGAGTATTATGGTTCCTTCACCGTGACAGATCCACGCACACACGAAAAGGGACATACGGAGTACAGAGTCACAGCAAGGGTCGGTTCACTAACCTCATACTGTTCATATGTTGTAAATGCACCTGTTGTCAAGATGGAATCACTGATATAGTTACAATATAGAAGTGTGGAAACTAGCTCTTAGATAGATACTAATTTGGTAGCTACTTCAGAGAGATTTGCGAAGTGTGTACGTTATGACTATCTGTATAGCTACAATTAAATCTACCTCGCCAAATTGCTCATTTGACATGTGAGACTGTATGTTTGCTGCTTGCTAACGTAATTCTCTAGGAAGCATCTTACAAAATCACGTATTTGGAGCAAATATTTATAACACATTTTCATTCAGTGGGGGGGGGGGGTTCATGGATCTCGTGATTGCAACTCATAAGCCTCAGGACCCCCGTGACTGCACTTGCATTCCTTCAAGATTTCTAAGATCTTTTTGCCTCTTCCCTCTCTCTTTTTCTATGTGCACACATACCACATAGCACCAAGTGCAGTATGTGTCTTTTTTGCCATCTCTCTATGTCCATACTATGCAATCACTTTCCATATCTTGAATGTATAGATGACTGAATTACATGAATAGAGTGTTAAAGTCGTTTTATTTTTTTCTTCCTTCGCAGTTTGTGTCAAAGAAGAGGCCTGAGGATGTAAAGGAGGTTAGTATGTCTGCGTGTTGTGTGCATTATTTTGCCCCACACCTCACCCCTGCCCCTGCACTCAGAATGGGCTACTGTTGCCATGGTACTGAGATGAGGTGTCCCTGATTTTTGGTTGTACAGGTGGTGGTGTGGCGGAGGTATTCTGAGCTGAAGAAACTCCATGGAGAGCTGTCATACACTCACAGGAACCTCTTCCGACGGCAGGAAGATTTCCCACCCTTCCCCCCTGCCCAGCTCTTTGGTGAGTCCTGCACGTTGAAGAAAATGTTTCTTATTTATATGTATATTATCCTCTTGCTTCTGGCATGGTTGATTCAGCTGTAGTGCATACATAGCTTCAAGCAGCAGCTGCTTTTAACAGCAGTAGGGAAAAGATCTGTGTGTGGCTTGTCAGAATACAGATTGAACTAGATGTAAAGGAAGAGGAAGTGCTACATAAATGGATTAATTTCTATTATCCATAATGTAGCACACATAGCACACTTTTTGTATGTCCTCTATTTATAGTGCTAGATATTTTCTAAACCTTTACCTATCTGACTTGCATTTAAGGTATGTGCCTAACAGGGCCCTCAGATCCTCTGGCAGTAACCCATTATTCACCGATAGATACAAGACTGGGACCTTTGGCAGGGCATCAGTGTCTATGGCCCCAACCTTTGGAATAGCCAGCCAGAGGGTCTGAGGGCTGTTCAGGCTTTGGATGGCTATAAAAAGGAACTTAAGACATACCTTTTTATCATTGCTTTTACACAAATTCTTACTGGTCCTGTTTTAATGTTTTATTCATTTTAAATTCTTTTTTATTCTATTTTATTTATTTTATTGTTTCTTTCACTTTTGTGGTATTTCTTTTAATGCATTTTAATGCCTTTTATATTCTTAATTTATCTGTCATTTTAATTTGTGAAACACTTTGTGTTGCACTAAGGTGTATGAAATGTGGTATATAAAGAAAGGCTGATTGATTGATTACAGTATCGTTTGCAAGAGTCCAATGGCAGTGTGCCACCTGGGAGAGCTTCCCACAGCTTTAGCCTTACAGGTCCTTAACCATTGCACCATCCTGCCTCCCTGTTATAACAAGAGCAAACATGCCTGCTTCAGTACACTGTTATTGTGAGTATCAATGGAGCCTCCCACCAATTACTCATCCATCTCTGTACCTCCCTGTCTCTCTTCTCCCTCAGGGCGTTTTGATGAGGCAGTGATCGAGGAGAGGAGGAAGGCAGCAGAAGCCATGCTTCTCTTCACCACCAGCATTCCAGCTCTGTACAACAGTCCTCAGCTGAAGGAATTCTTTCGGGTGAGGACACGCTACACACCCAGGTCGCACAGTGACACACACAGTCACTCTGCTGCAGCAAATTAGCGCCTTGCTCTGTCCCTGCTCGCAAGAGCTCTGAGCTTTCAAGAAATCCCAGCATGCAGTTCTACACACTGGAGAAGCCTCTGGTGTTACAGTTCCTAAACTAAGCCAAGTGACCCAATGAAAATGTGTACTTATGCTATAATTAACGAGTTGCGTTTCTATACTGGATTCATGTAGTGCACCAATTAGCTAATAACCTGGGTGACTTTGAGACCGGTGGAGCTGTCATTTGTTTTTGGTGGCTCACTGATTTGGAAAAATAATATGTTTTTGCTTTATTGAGGGAAGGCTTTTGATTGGTTAATACGCGTCAGTGATTGACAGCCCATGGAACTCCATCCATTATAGGAATATATTCTTTACTGTCCCGTCACTGTAATTGACTATATGGGGATTTACACAGGCCCAGGGGTCACTTGCATGGTTTTAATTGCTTCACAATACCAAACAGCGTAACCACATACTAAATGAATGAACAGCCTCCGTTTGCTCCACTGAAACAAGGAACATCCCAACTTTTTGTTGATTTTTGGGCTTCAGCAAACCGTGTATGCAGCACAAATATGAACATTGTAGCTTGTATTGTATCAGCTAAACAAGAAAACAACTAAATGGATAATATTTGTTCAAGCAATTATGTGTATATATCTATTACGATATTTCACCATCAGTGCCACATAAGGAGAATTGACTCGTTACTATAGTCAATAAGCCTGTGTTGAAAAGATGCAGGAAACCTGTAAAATTAAACTTTTATTGACACACTGACCGACCTAACACTGCATAATGCAGCTAATAAATAGTCTAACATCTACCAAAAATAAATTTGTAACAACCAATAGGAACCCCTCCACCCATTTCTCTCTTTCTCACTATTTTTCAGGGTGGGGAAGTGAAGAGACCATTAGATCCTTCTCCCCTCTCCTCCTCCACCCCCCTGCCTCCTCCCCTCATACCTTTACCCACAGGGACTTCAGAGTACGGAACAGAGGAAGAAGAAGGGATAGAAGAGCCGGCCCTGCCTGAAGAAGCCAGGTCAGACCTGGGTGCTGTTCTAGGCGAGCCTGAGGCTGCAGTGGAGGCCTACAGTGAGATGGAGAATAGTCCCACACAGATAACACCAACAGAGGTTGAACCAGAGCCACACACTAACACAGAGGAAGCAACTGCAGGTAATGCAGGTGTCTGCTCAGATTCTGTACCGATGTCATAAAAAATAATAATATGGTCAGAGAGTTTGAAATGTGCTATAAAATATTAATGTTGTATGGAATATAATATAAATGTTTCAGCAACGATAATAATAATTATAATGAGCTGTGTTCTGTAAATAGGTCTATTATATCCAATACTAGGGGAAATTTGTTGACATGTATGTATGTTATGCAAATCATTGAGGCTCCCAAACAAAATAGGATACAGTACAGACTTTCTGTTTTTTTTAATGAACATGCTGGATAAATTGATCTCTGGAATCACCGGAATAGATTTCTGGAATCACAACATAGACTTTTTGGAAGACGTTTGTGGTACTAATCTTTTTGACGACATTATTCAAAATAATGAACAAAACAGTAGTGACTAGTTTTTTGTACCCACATTAAAACTGCTACTGCACTTTTTTACGCAGATATACAGTACTAATACAGTAAACACAATAAGCATCTTTTTAAATTATTCATTTTTTAGACAATATGCTTAGAATAGCCAACTCAATAGTGGCCAGAAAGTGGAATTGTCTTGCATTGTTTTTCTTACAAACACATTCCCATATAAAAGTGATTTAGGTTCCACTATGTGCCCTCCTCTCTTTACAGCCCTGACACCTTGTCACAGGCCACCACCAGTATTATAGTCTATCATTATAACCATCTGATGGTAACAGTGATATTGTTAATAGTAGCTTCGTAATTGTACAGAAAGTGCATCTCTGCAGCAATAACACTGTTAAACTTACCATACATGTTGATGATTTTGTTCCATGTCCAATGAAGGTCACAATTGTTATTTTCGACAGGTTGAATTTGTTTTCCTATAACTTCACACAGACAGAAAGTCACACAGAGGCTAATTTCAGCATTCTGTTTTACAAAGAATCCTGTTTCCCTGATATTGCAATTTCTGTGGTTTTTTTGGTGGAAAATGTCTTCTAAAGTCTATTGAAAAATCATTTATTTACAAATAAAGAACTTATTGATATTGTAATTCTCATACTGTTGGAACCTTGCCGTCAGGAGCTGCTTTGACTGTTCTCCATGATTTACTGTGCTCTCTCATTCTCTCTCTCTTCCAGCAGCCAGACCAGGTTCCACAGATAGCAGCTTGGGCAAGTCAGGGAATCAGGAGGAATTTGATTCGCTGTTTGACTCTGTAGGGGAGGAACTGCAAGTCGAGGGTCCGCCTCCTCTTTCAGACACCGATCTTGCCATTTTCGATCCCTGTGCCAAAGAAGGTCAGATTTTGTCTCGGACACCACTTAATAGTTATGCGCCAGCAAAAAATTACACATAACGGCATTTCAGTTTCATTGTGCCACGCACTGCTGTGTAGTATATTTCTTTATTATTGTCCTATGAGTTCATACTGTATCTGATGATCACTCACTGAAGGTGTGATTTGTTTTTTGATATTATATGTGCTGATAGAAATTGAAGCTTGCATGATGCCAATTTAACAAGAAGGTTCTAGCGTACATTATTGTTAAAAGCAAGTGTGAACCATTTTCAGTTCGTATTTATTTGGAAATGGAGGTTAAGCACCTGTATCCATTTCTTCTTTACTGTGAAACTGTAATGCCAAATTACAGTGGCAATCCTGCCCTGCAACACTGCAACATCCCCTGTCGAGGGCGCAGGCTAGAACATGCATGTTCCAGCACATGTAGCTCCCATTTCCTTTCACTATAGAGTCCGACAGCTGAGCTGTAGCTTATGCCAAAAGACTGCACATATTGTGATACTGATGCCAGGAGGCTGGAGGCAGCCAACTGTTTAATTTGTTTACTTTGGCTACATTATGTTATGTTACATTTTATGTTTCACATACAGCGTATCTAGAAGGCATGGCGTTTTTCCATTTTCAAATGTTAGTCAGTGATATACTGTATTTCTGAATGATTTTCCTGAGATTTACTATACATGAGTCTGTGACCATGGAGCTGCACTCGTTGACAGAACTACAGTTCTAACCTTTTTCATTTGAATTTAATTGAACATTTTCACATTTATATTGGTAAGTTTTGGTTTTATGCATAGTTAGACACATATTAAGTGTAATTCATAAGACAGAGAATTTCTATGCCAATAAATTATTTATTACATTAAGAATCCTCTTAATCTAAGGGTCAGAATGATTCCATGTTCCTCTCCTTTCTGCTCTTCCTCTACTGGTAGACCAACCCAATGCATCACATGACCACTCAGAGCTCCTGTCACTCCCATTGGCCAGTCCCAATGGCACTTCGGGGTCTGTCGGGGAGGCGGGATATCTGACACAGGCAGCCAACGAATTGAACGCCGCAATGGAAAAGGAGAAGGAGGGGGAATACAGTGCAGCCATTCTCATATACAAGACCGCTGTGGATATACTGATCAAAGGAGCTCAGGGTGAGATACAATGGGAAGAGCTGTGGCTAACTGAATATAGGGCCTGTGTTTCACAGGCCATATTTCAGAACCTATTTCAGTTTCGCATTGAATTATTTTAAAGCCTCACGTACAGTAACCTTACATATGTACGTATTACCCATCTACCCAGTGGGATATGTTCTGAAGACCCTGTGGTCTCAGGTCCAGTGGGGCACATTGCTGCTAGCTGTCTCACACCACTGGTGTTGGTAGCGGTGGGACGGACGCTTATCCCTGCCTCTCCGTCCTGTCTCAGGAGACCCTGATGCTCAGCGCAGAGAGTCGGTGAAAAGGAAGACGGCTCAGTACCTCAAACACGCCGAGATGCTGCTGTCCCTGCAGACTCCCACTCCCACGCAGGACCAGGACCGCTCCTGAAACACTCCAGCAGTCACGCGCACTCCCAACGGCAAAATTTAACTACTCTCGTTCGGTTTCAGACACCTACTCAGTGACACTTGTATATGAACACACACGCACGCACACACATATGCGTGTGCACACACACATACACACGCACCCTTACACAGACACACACACACACATATGTGTGTGTACACACACATACACACTCACTCACACGCACACACGCGTGCGCACCCATACACAGACACACACACACACGCATGCGCGCGCACACACACATACAGAGTCCACAGTCCAGCTTGCTCAAAGCACAATGAAACAGTAATCTTACTAAATTTATTAAAGATTATAATAAAACTAAAATGAAGTGCAACAAACTGAATCTGATAAGCCTTAATGATGACAAGTTCAACTTAATTTATTTTTCCGTAGTCATTATATTCTATGTCAATGTTTTAATGAAAATATTTTGTATTTTGTATGCTGATTCAAGGGCAGTTGTTTTCCTTTTTAGCAACGAAACGTTAAATTTCTTAAATGACGTTGTTTATTACACTGATTGTAATATCAAAAACTGTCTGCTAGGTGTCACTGTGGGGAGATTATGTCCTCCGAACAAGACATCCACAATGGTTAAATCTCTCTCAATACGAGACACACAGAGGAATTTGCTCTTAGACACCTAGCCCCTTTCCTGGACCAGAAAGAGGGTGGGAGGGAAAATAGATAACAAAATCGGATGAGGAAAAGGCTGAGGTGATTAAAGGATAAGCTTGGATGATCTCTATCCTACCCAACAGGAAAAAATGCCTCTTTTCTCTTGCCTCTCGGCATATTTTTCTCTCGCTCTTCGTGTGTCTGTCCCTGGGCTGTTATTTTGGGAGACTGGAGAGGGAGTGGGGACAGGAACTGTGAGGGCGAGAAAAAACAGAAATGCGGCGGAAAAAGAGGGAGAGGTGGAGAGTGTCAGTGCATTAACATGCAGCACATGTCCGTATTCTCTCTCTCTGGCACCTCTCCCTCCCTCTCTCTTTCTCTCCACTGTCCAGGACAATTATGCCATCAACACACTCCAGTCAGAGAGAGGATAATTGCAAACTGAGAGTGTCTGTGCGTGAATATAAATGTATATATAACCTGTATGTGCCTCTGTGTCAGCAGAGTGTGTGTGAGTGTGTGAATATAATGTATATAAACTCTTTAAGTCCCTCTGTTCTGTTCTGTTCTGTGTGTGTGTGTGTGTATGTGCGCGCGTGGACGTGTGTGTGTGTATGTGTGTGTGTGTGGCGCCTATGCTTTTTGTGAGTAAGGGCCAATTGGGTCACAGTGTAGAGAAGCTGTTTGCTCTATTAATGGGGCTCTGAGCTACTTTGTAATAAACTGATGTAGACATGTATACTGCTAGATGTGCAGTTGTTCTACACTGGCACTTACATGCTGCTAAGAACTAACGACGCTGGTATTTTTATAGGACACAAACACACATTGTTGGAAATAAATGGGGAATGCACACACTTTCGTGTTTGCCAATGGTGTCCCTGTATTCATCAAATGTTTCTGTTTCGGGCTGCCTCCAAACACACACACACACACACACACACACCTTCTTTTCTGCTCGCCCTCTGTCCATGGAAACCTCCCCTCCTTCATCTTTGTTCCTGACTCCTGTTTCACATATGCTCTCATTCACTCTCTTCCTGCTGCATTACATCTCCGTCCCTCTGTCACCTTGCCCAGGGCTGCATGAGTACTCTCTTTTTCTCTCAAAGGGAATCAATAGACAAACACTTTTGTTGTCCATCGATCCCCTCATATTTCTCTCCATGTCCCCCCCCCCGCCCCCCCCCCCACCTCACGCTTTCTCTCGCATGCCGACATCAGCAACAGATTTGGGGCAGGTACATTTGTCAAATTCATTCCGTCTCCTCATACAGCTACGTTCAACAGAACGGTGAACTGCCTATCTTGTGTGTTTTCAATGCTGTGACCGTTTGAATTCCAAATTAAACTTAACATAAGCAATGTTCCCCATTCAACATGCATAGCCTATACAGATAGTCCTAGTGGTATGGCAGTATCTTCCTTTTTTTTCTTTTTTTTACAGCCTTTAGACAACCACTTGAAAGTAACAATTTTTAATGATCGAAAGGTTATTTTTTGTTTTGTCAGGGCTGTTTTTATTTATTTGTATTAAACTGAAAATGTATCAATTGATTTTTCTTCATTTAAGAGGAATCTTTTGTTAGATGCCGTGTTTCCATAACAACAGTGTTACCTTTTTGGTTATTGCATATTGCAGTTGTTTTCAGATGGCTGGGATGTTGTATTGAAGTGGAAGAGGACGAGGGAGGGTGGATGTGAAAGGGGAGACTGAAAGCATGCAGAAAAACCAGGGGCAGAGATAAAAAGGGAGAAAGAAAAGAGGTAGAGAGTGAATGTAGGGCTTTCAGTAACCTGTCAAGATATGAGCCGAAGCTTTGAATGAGAAAGTATGTTTGATGTGAACATTACCTTGGTGTGAGTGAGATGTAATAGTCATGTATGTACCGTAAAAAAATTTTTTTTTTTTTACCTTGATTTTTCATTTTGCAGCAAATTATGACTAATAGTGTTAAACATCTGGGCTACATTATGTTTTAGAGAGTTAGAAACAAATATCATTTTAAAAAGCAGATATATATGCTTCTTATCTGGCCTGCTGTAGATCATCAGGGAGGGGAGTCATGAATCATTGTTTATAGCCGTGCTAAAAGAGGAAGTAGGAAAGTTACATTTTCTGTGCAAGGTCACACGCACACATCGATACTTCAGTTCCACACCTGTCCCCTGGCATCTCTAAACTAGCAAACACAGTCGTTCGTCTTTAGCTCTGTGTACATTCTCACAGTCCGTCGTGTAGCCAACCTGTGCTGTGTGTTGTTGAAGTGGGTGCCATTCCTTGAAAGGTAGCAAGGTATGCATGTTAGTATGTATTAAGTTGACAAAATATTTGATACCATAATGGAATAGCTTTATAAGCTAAGTAATACAATTAATACATCTAAATGCAGTCTATATCACAAATATCAGTACTGATGTTGATATCATGTTCTGTATGCGCAGTACAATGGAAATTGATTTGACTACGAAAACTTGCATAAAGTTAAAATAGGTACCATATACAGTATATGTATAATATCCTTGTCACTTTACCGATGTTTAAGCGTAATTTTCTCTCAGGAATGTTCATGGATAAACCTCCATGACCCCAATGTGAGCTCAACAATACAGCAGAAAATCTGTGCAACAAAATTTCCCACTTGGTTTAGGGTGTGATGAGAACCAATTACATTGCAGATTTTCGGACCAAATTAATTCTGATTGGAGCAGTCGGCTGGTCTGTGTGGTGCCCCACGTGGAGGAAAAGGGGGGGGATCCCGGTGTGAGTGACGTTAGGTGGAAGGGGTCAGCAGGGGGGGAGGGGCGGCTTTCGAACCTAAACGCCTACTGTGCAATTAGAGCACGGTAGACAGAGAGAGGATGACAGATAGAGAGAGATTGGAATAGCAATAACAGGAAATTCAGCCAGTGTTTTCCGAGTTGATGTCCGCTAAAGCCGATCGGTCGGAACGAGGACAGGAGTAGGCTAATGCTTAAAAGAAATAACAAAATATATTTGAAAAAGTCACCGAAAGAAGTCAATGCACGTTGAGAATTGTGTGAGTTACGTTAAATATATTTCCATATGTATCTGTCTTTGGGTCTGTATATCTGTCCGTCTATCTGCGACATACGTATTGTCAGTCGCTGAATGTTTTTTTTTTAATCCTGAGTTTTTTCTGGGCGAACAGATGGCTGTGGTAGCGTGACTATAGTTTGGTGTCAGAAAATGAACTTTTACTCACATTTAGAAAATTGTGTCGTTCTGCTGCCGATATTTCGCCTCTTATTAATGTAATTTTCTCCCTTCAAATTCTGACTGGCTGGATATTGTTTTTATTTTCTTACCACCCAATGCGTTGAATTCATTATCGTGCAGCAACTGCGTCGTTACATTTATAAAAAATACCGATGAATAACTGATATTCATCTACTGTATTTCTAACTAGGAATACAGTGATAATGATTTTAAACGGATTGCCCTATATTTTACGTTAAACGGGCACCTAGAAGAGGCACTTCGGATGTGAGAGCCAAAACGACTGATGGACAGCTCAGCGTACAGCATTTTCAGAAGCACAGTAACATAGACACACACACACACACACACTCTCTTTTTCTCTCTCCTGCCCTTTGTCTCCCTTTAGCTAAATAGCAGAATACATCGGGTTTGTTTAAAATAGTTTGAATTAATTACCTCTGGCTGATCAGCATGAAACTTGACTAAATTCAACTACACAATTCACACTGAGAAACTATACCCTCGCGCAACACCTGTTCGCTCGTGCGCACTCGCGCGCATGCCTGACAAAACTAAATGCACATACCTACGAATTACCGTTTCGTAATTTGTCATCTCATCTTCTGCTGTCCTAAATATTAAAACTTCACAATCCAATTCCGAATGTGATTTTTGTTAAACTTTAATGTCGACTGTTTGTTAAAGGGACCAGTTCAATTTGTATTTCTTAGGATGAATAGCCTTTATTTTTGCTACAAATCGCAGAAGCTAAAAAAAAGCTAAAAGCAGCTATGATATACCAGTAGGTGGTTTGACCACATTAGAATAGGCTGTAGGTATGAAATGTGGACTATGCGTTTTGATGATGATGATGATAATGATGATGATGATAATAATAATAATAATAATAACAGCAATTGTCATATTTCTTGTGTGTATGTGGCCCTTGCATATATATTGTGCAGGAAAATGGCTTGATATGTGCAAAGGGCTTGATATGTGTATCATATATATGCAAATGAAGTTTTTACTATTTGTATTTTATTTTTATTTTTGTTGTTGACTCACAATGCTTAATGCATTTTCATGACTATTGTCATTGTTGTCGTCGTTGTTATCATAAAATAAATATTTTTTTCTTTTTGTCTTTAATAAAAGGTAGGTTATGAAGATTATGTGATTCCAAAGGCGTGAACAATGTTGCAGACTGACATTCTGAAACAAACTTGGAAATGGCAATTGTGCATAAATATTGTAACCAGTCGTCCGTTTTAGTGTACATCCAACCATACTTTTCTCTGTTTCCATTCCATGCTAGCACAGACCATTTTTATGCAAGCACAAAATTATAGCATCCACCTCTCTGTGTGTTTTTGCCTGTGTTTCTGTTTTGCATTTGTTGCAAGTCAGTGAATGCAGCTGTGTATTGGTGTAATTTCTGTGTGTGCACCACTGTGTCAGTTATTTTGTGTGTCAGAGATGTGTGAATGCTGAAGGGGGGATGGGGGGGGGGCTTGTGGGGGTAAACAATCTGAATAAACAATAAGTGCAGCTGTCTGTAGACTGATAACAGAAGAGGAAAGGAAGAGAGGAGGGTGCACAGGAGAACTGGAGTGGTTGGTATTTGATAGTGTGTATTGATTTATTATAAATAACACCATAATTAGTAGTTGTGGAGGTTGAAGTACAGTGGAGCTATAATTATTTTTTGTCACGGCCATAATTGCTTATAACTGTCAGTATCTTTTCAATGGCCTCTCTTTTTGTATTCCAGAGGACAAAACACTGAGAAGAGGTGTAAACCGGTTGGCCAATGGATTCCCCTTCTGACCATTTTGGCCATCCGCCCTCCCAAATCTGCCCCTATCGCCTGTACAGCAGCCCCCCTGGGGCTACCCCCTCTGCCCCAAGCTACCCCAGCAGCAGCCCCCCTTCTTACCCCCTAATCTCACGCCTCATGCACTCCAGTGGCCCTCAGAACTGCGGCACGCACGCTCACCGCCCCGACGTGGACAGCAGCTTCGCGGAGTCCAGCTCTGACAGAGAGGAGGAAGAGGGGGAAGGGCAAGAGGGAGGCGGGGGCGGGGCCAGTGCAGGTGTCCCTCCCCTGTCACACCTCTTTGTGGGGCGGAAGAGGCAGCACGGGTCCGAGATAGGAGACTGGTGCCAGGAGCTCATGAGAATGAAGAGGCTGAGGGTGGAGAGCGCCATGAGTGGGGCAGGAGAGAGGGGCGAGCGAGAGGGGGAGCACGGGAGGGGGGACAGGAGGGCTGGCGCACAGGGCCGGAGGGGGAGCAGGGAAGGGAGGCAGCGAGCCCGGCAGGAGCTGAAGGTGAAGCTCCTGGAGACCAGGGGGAAGCTGCTGGAGCTGCAGGAGAAGGTGCGGCGGGCGTATGGGGAGCGATGGGGGGAGGCGGAGCAGCCGAGGGGAGCTGGAGGAAGAGGAGGGAGCAGAGGAGGAGGAGAGGGCGGAGGGACAGATAGGGATGAAGGAGCAGAGGTTTTCACGGAGGACGAGGAGGGGAACGGCCCTGACGGGGGCTGCTCGCGGAAGTCTCTCCCACACCAAACCCTTGACGGCCGTTACCATAGAAATAAAAATAACCTCGGCAACAGGGTCATTGAAGAGAGGGAGCCTGATGGAGGAAGAGTTTGGCTGGGCTGCGGTTTAGTTAGGGGGGAATGGGAGGTGGGAGGTGGCATCGAGGGGCAGAAATTTGTTCAGGCCCTTAAGCAAGAGCTGGGCAGTGCCGTAGCGAGAGTCATCGATCGCGTTGTTCACCTCTATGGCCAAAGGAGGCCTCCCTCCGTGGCCAGCCCTACCCCCGTGGAAGGGGCAGGACAGAAAGCGGGGGGGAGACCAAGGCCAAGTGCGGCGGTGCCCTCTCTGGAGCCGCAGGAAGTTGTGCCCTTGGTGGCGAAGACCCCACAGAGCAAGAAACCACCGCAGAACCAGAGCACCCAGCAAACTCCCCAGCTCCCCCAAATGAACCACGGCTTACCCCACCTGCCGCACTCACACCTTCCTGCCCTGCTGTCCACCCGTGCCAAAGACCCCTTCCTCCCCTCGTATCCCCCTGGCCCCCCTCCCTTAAACCTCCCTCTCCTCCACTACACCATGCAGCATCTCTTTGCACGCTCCCTGTCTAACATGCCCCTTCCTAAAGATTGCCTTTCTCCCGATGCCTTTCTGGATTTTCGGCCCCACACACCTTCTTTCCCCTCGCTCCCTCTGCTGGGGCCCTTGGACCCCCCTCTCTCCTCATCCGAGAGAGGGCGGGACGGGGGCATGAGGGGCGTTCCCGGAGGTTCGTTGGGTGGATATGCGGATGGAGGGGACTCCTCCCTCTACCTCCCTCCAGGATCGATATCCTTTGATCTGGGCCTGGTGGTGGGCCGGTGGGGCGGGGGGGGGGGGGCGGACAGGCAGAGAGATGGTGGCACACAGAGGGAGAGAAGTAAAGAGACAGAAAAAGACAGCAACAGACACACAGTGAACGTAAATCTTTTAAGGCAATAGGTGTGGGTCTATGTATGTCCTTGTATATGTATAATACATTTATTTACAGGTTTATGTTTACAGTTTATAGTTGCTCTTTTGTTATTTTAATTTATGAACTTGCTTACTACACACTTTGGCAGCATAATTTTATTTGTAATGCCAAGACAATCTGAATTTAATTGAATTTGAAGTTAATTGAATTGACTAAATGAGAGTGACGATGGGAAAGCGATCGTGCTGATGATGAAATGTAACTTAATTGTGTTAATTTAGTGTTTGTGTGCGTGAGTGACTGAATGAGAGAGAAAACGGGAATGGTCCTTAACAGGCTGGACTCTCAGGAGGGTCTGTCTCCCTGCCACTTAAAAAAAGCCAAGCTTATGTTCTTCTACACACGCTATCCCAGCTCCAACACCCTCAAAACCTACTTCCCGGATGTCAAGGTACCCTGTCCTTCTGAGCATCGCCTCTTTTCTTTTCCCCACTCGTGAAAAACTACCTTGATTGTAAATCACCTCTCCTTCAGAAGTCATTAAAATCAAAGGGCCTCTCTAAATAAATAAACTGCTAATAAATAATAATTCAGCTCAAGTGAGACCTTGAATGTTGGTACAGTGCTCAGTGTTGGGGGTCTCTGGATTAATTAAACTTCATTCATTACCTACATTTTGCAGTCATCTATGGCATTCACCGTGAGGTGAATTGGTAGTAAATGTAACTGCCTACAGTTATTACTGGGTTCATTCCAGACGTTAAAAATGTAATTACTTTATCTTTGTGTTGTGAATGTGTACATTTTAATTAATTATTTAAAACTACAACAACTGTGTTTCACTGAGACGAAATATAGAAGCAGCCATGGAAACAAACACTGTAGAAATTCACATATAGCATATACAGGTCCTTCTGATTGGCACTTGGCTGGAATGGCCTACTGGTATGTTTGTGGCTTCATACATATTGTACAAAGTACTTCCTTGTCCAGGTGCATATGTATTTAACCACTTCCTTACTTGAGAAACAAAGGAGCCATTTTTAACTTGTCACATTTGTAAGTAACATCGTCAAACCTGTTATTTATGATTATGTGAATGTTGTAAATGACTTTGAGTTAATGCAAATGCATAATGTGATGCAGACTGCAGTGGCCTCTTAACTGTATTTATGTGTCTTCCTCTGAGCTGTCTTCTATCGGAATGAGATGGCTTTAAAGGCTTTAAAATGAGAAAATGGCTTTAATCTAGAGAAATTTAGGTCATTCCATTTCCCAAAATAACTGACAAATGGACAGGAATTCCATGGCAGTTCTCTTAGCATACGAATAGGGAAGTTTGCTCCAACACGTCGTATTTACTTTGTTCTCTCTTCCAGTTCAACCGCTGCATCACCTCTCAGCTCATCAAGTGGTTCAGCAACTTCAGAGAGTTCTTCTACATCCAGATGGAGCGCTTCGCGCGCCAGGCGGTCAGGGAGGGGGTCATGGGCGGAGGCGAGGCGGCGCTGCGGCTACGCCGAGATTCTGAGCTCTACCGCATCCTCAACCTGCACTACAACAAGAGCAACGACTACCACGTGCGTCAGTCAGCGTGTGTGTGTGTGCGTGTCTGTGTGTGTGTCTGTTAAGGCACGCATTTATAGGCACGCATTTATAGTGTAGTGTACAAAAGTTAAGCACAGCAGTGTTCCAACAGTGAAGGTTTCTGATGGTTCTTTGGGGTGCATTTTCCTGGCATGGCTTGGAAAAAAGATCATTTTCACCCCATGTTAAAGCACTTCTTCCCTCCAGAAAGAGATGTCTTTCGGAGTGATGATACCCCCGGCCAGAGTTTTTCTAGATATAAATGGTTTGAGGAGCATTTGAAGGCACCGATATTACCCATATAGCGTGGACATTTCAGTCACCAGTTATAAACCGAGTTGAGCATTCAAAGCATATTATCCAACTGGGTGTTGGGTCCCCAAGTGTGGCCTGTATGCGCTGTCTATTAGTCTGGAATTATTCCGGAAGAAGAGGTCACTAATCTTCTGTGATAAACTCAGTTGACTCAAAGTCAACTAAGTTGAAATGGTATCATTATTTTGATCCAAAAAATTTGAAAAAAATGGGCTGAGATAGTATGCACTTTAAAATCATAATTTCATAATTATGTATTATTTCATTTGGAAGCTGTATATTTGCAACAAAATACAAATCTGATTTCTGAGAGTTGTTAAGCATTAGCTTGAAAGCAGCATAACTGTTTTGTGAAAGTATTCGCTAAAAATTGTATTGTGATAATACTTGAATTTGCATCCAGTGTCTCATCCCTTGGCTTCATTGTTTCTGAAAAGCCTTGGTAGCTTTGGAACAGCCTGTGCGATTGTCCACTGTGCTCATCCATTTCAGCCGTATCGGTACTCTATTTCTTTGTTGCCCCACATTTATATTGCTCTCTGTCCTCCAGGTCCCAGACAGGTTTGTGGAGATATCTGACCTGGCCCTGAGGGAGTTCTTCACTGCCATCCAAGCAGGGCGTGACACTGACCCCTGCTGGAAGAAGTCCATATACAAGATTATCTGCAAGCTGGACAGCCCTGTGCCAGACTGCTTCCGTCTGCCAGGCTGCCCCACTGACACACAAAGCACAGGATGATGGCCTGAGCCTACATACACACACACACACACGCACACACACACACAAAGCACAGGATGATAGCCTGAGCCTACATACACACACACACACACGCACACACACACACACACACACAAAGCACAGGATGATAGCCTGAGCCTACATACACACACTTGCGCATGCACACACACACACACACACGCACACACATAGACAAAGCACAGGATGATAGCCTGAGCCTACGTACACACGCACACACACACACAAAGTACAGGATGATAGCTTGAACCTTTATACACACACGTGTGTTCCCACGCCCACACACACACACATACACACACAAACACAAAGCACAGGATGATAGCCTAAACCTCTGCATAGACACACACATGCGCACACGCACCCTCACACACTCTCTCACGCACAAACACACAAAGCACAGGATGATAGGCTAAAACTCCACACAAACACACACATATGCACACGCACGCGCGCGCACACACACACACACACACATGCATGCACACGGCTACTCAGCACAGCCTAAAACAAAGAGCAGACAGCTGGCAGTCCTACTACACATTTCAGCAGCTGCACTGCATATATGACGTCATATTCAATGCAACATGGTATAACATCAGGCATTCAAGTGAACACAGACTCATACACAGGTCACAGAAGCATGAACATGTTTCGCTTGCATTAAAAACCCAGATTTTATATAATGCATTATCAAAAGTAACAGTTTATTTTTTCCATTTAAAATCTTAACTCAAAATACTAAAGACCATCGCATTTTGCACAGAAATTAAGATGCAAAAATTTGAACTGGCTTAAGGACAATCTTTTGACCTCACCCTTCCACGTATCCTGTTCAATTCAGCTTGGTTAAGATGAAAATTAAGTACAGTAAGTGAGCAACGTACTGTTACCTGACATGCATAACGTGACCCGACACTTGATTTTTGAGCACTGTGTTTGTTTTTTTCCATTAACTACCAATTCTCTCAGTGTTAGCGCACAGGGCACGACTCACCAATCACTTCGTCTCATTTTTGGGATGTTTCGGGATGGAATCCCAGATGTGGCGCTGAAAGATATCCGCAAGCACATGCATGGGATATGTAGTTTAATATCAATCAGGCTCCATCTCAAGGGTCAAGCCTTCAAATAAGTTTATAATATATAACAATGTTTTGTTAATTTTCAGATTAATATAATGCTATGAAAACAGCTGGAACTCCATACACATAATTGTCAAACAATAAATGTACAAGCTTTTATGTACTGTACAGTACAGTGCAGCTTCCATGTAGCTTGTGTTATAAGACATGTTTTTGTTGCTAGTATTTGGCTGTTCTGCATTTCCATGCTTCGCTAATAGACATGCCCGTGACAGAATGACTATCGTTTCTATAGTATTACGCTACATATAATCCCTTGGTATTTTTCACATGAATGTGCTTTTTATGCTTTTTTCCCCCCAAGTATCATTGACACAAAAAACTAAATTGAGAACAAGTGATAACCACTGACTTTTTGCCATTTCTTGAGAACAAAAAAATATATATATAAATGTTATGCCACATGTGTCAAGATATATTTCTCTATTAAAAATGTTGTGCCTGTTAAATTTTTTCTGTGAATTTTGATGTAACTTAAAACTGTTTTATCAAAATACAGTTTGAGATGCAGTCTTCTCACGACTTTTGTTTTATATATTCTGTATGATTGTATGTATTCTTGGTTGTAGGTACAGCAAGTCTGAGTGCCATACTTTTTATAGTGTCAAATAGTAATCTCAATAACAAAAAAAACACGGTCAACATTCCTGAGAGTTGGGCCTTATAGAAAATTTCCGCCAGATGGCGATGTTAATCTATTTCTAAAACCATGTTACCTAATTGTTTTTTTGTTTTTTGTTTTTACTGAAAAGCTTAAACATGTAAAGGTTCGCTATAACATTACGGATGATTTTGAAATGACTCAGAGAGCGGTTACGTTTTTTATTTAGTAACTGTGTGTGAATTTTGCGCTTTCTCCTTCCAAGGATTATAAACGTCATTACTCCCACCTACCCAGCAAGTTAAGTCAAACCGCCTGACAAAAACACGAGTTTTTGCCATAGATGATTTGGACGCTCCTTATAAAAAGGTGTGCGTATCAACAAACAATTTAAACCCATGAAACACCGATTTCATGGACAATGTGGCCAAGTTGGTTTCCACTGTTTGACTAATTTACTCTGCAGTTTGAATCCGACATTAGACTATATATGTATGTGAAAATATGAATAACCAATTAGAAGTATGAGTGTTAATTGTTTTTTCGATTATTTTTCATAAATGCCCACGACTAACACACGTAGATGATGTTATTTTCATGAATTAAGGAAGGCACAAACTACAAGCGCGTCATTTAACCGTATTGACGGTGATCGAGAGCGCGCATGACTCTGTTAGTGAAGGCTGCGATGGCGCTACCTTGGCTGTTTGTGGTGGAGCTCGGGCTGTACGCGGGATGTTTTATCTGCGGAATCACTACTGCAGCATCGGTAACAATAGCTCAGGTAAAAGGACGAAAACACACGTCTTTGCACTCCAGTCGCTGTTATTTACTGCACTCTGCAGCGATCTTGCATAGCAGATCATTTCTCTTTGACGTTCACACAACTGCTAAGACATTTGTCAATTTAAAAGACCGAGTATTTCAGACAAAATTTTATATTCATAGCGGACTTGCCTGGTAATCTGTCTTGTCCCTAAAGACACCATATTCTGCTTCGTGGCCGTTTGGCTTTTTAAATCTGCCTTAAGTAATTCTGATGAGTTGTGAAACAAGTGGAAGTCTCATTTCCTGATTTTAGCGCAAATGGTTGAATTATAAACGAAATAACGCTATTTTGGCATATTTTTCGAAGTTGTGCTTGCTTATGCGACACATGCAATGAATGTTTTTTTTTCCAGCTGTCAGTTTTTGTCTTCTCCAAACATTAACGGAGTCCTGCGAGAAGAGAAAGTAGCAAGGTAGCCAGGCTGCCGAAACTTGGTGAAACTTACAGGAGTCATATGATCATACACACTCACGTCCGGAAATGCTTGCTTTGTGTGATCTATTTTTGATGGAGATCTTTACTGTTCTGTGATATTACACATATGAGCAATATAATTAACGTACAAGCGGTAACATCATCTAAAGAGGCCATGGAACCAAAATCACTAAAACAGCGAAAATAAACCTAAAGCAGGGAATACAGAATTGAGCACCAACGTGGCCTGGAGAAACAAATCCATGCGAAAGTAGTAGAAAGCGCCTGAGTGTTTTATACAGGTTTTAACTTACGAGTCCTTTTTGTGTCACGTGACCGTTCTTGGCGGCTCCTTGTGTCTGTCCAATTAACTGCGCGTTACTGGAGTCAGATGAGGTGGAGGAAATAAGGTGGCCCACGTGAATTTTTTAAAACTTATTTTTGCAGCCATATTGATGTGAAGCGTAGGTAGACAAGAAAAAAAAAAAGATTGAGTTGGGAATTTCAAATTTAGATCCCTCTATTCATAGAAAAACCAGATCTTGTGGGGGTAGACTGTGGAATCTCGAGCTCATCTGTCTAGATTGTTACCTGCTGTGGACGTTGATACCTGGGAGTAGTTCTTTGCAGAACGTCTTTTGCGTTTCAGTCACAACTTCTAATGAATTTAGATCCTGAGATTGTGACTGAAAATTGATTTTGTGTTTTTGCAAACATCTCTTCAGAAAACTTAATGCAGGACCTGGATCAAAACACAGAAAGTGTCCACTATTTTGTGACATTACACTGTGCACGCAAGAAGACCAGGCACAGTTAAAACACAGTAGCTCACCAATGAGACATGTACAAATTTGGGCAGCACGATTAAGTGTTTGCAAGTGTGAACATCCAACAAATTGATGGCTTCTCTTCCAAGGAATCAATTAGAAATGAGTGTGTGAGAAGGCCACGAATTGTCTGTGTTGCATTGCAGGGGCAGTTTGCTGGGAAGTGCATTCTGTATGGCACCGTCAATTACAACGCAACAAGCCAGACTCTCTCCATGGTGAACTCCAGCTCCCCCTCCCTCTGCCACTTTGTGACGATCATCTCGGTGTGCGTGGCTGTGTACTGCTTCTCCCTCACCCTTTACTGGGTCTACGCCAGCTGTGTGGACCAAGATGTCAGAAGGTGAGAGGTGGAGCCATTTTCACCCGGGTTTGCATATCTCTTCAGCTCTCATATTGGCTATGATATTTTGGGTGCGGTTTGTAAACGCAGCATCTATCAGCTGTCGGTTTAACCTAAATATCAATGGGAATTGAATTTGGGCTGGGCATTTGATGAAATTTGTTTTCAGGTTTGAGTAGTGAAATGCTCCTCATGTGTATCATTCAATTTGCCTGTATTTTTAATGATGGCTATCTTTAAGTAATGGAAGACGATGCATGTTGATGTCAGCCAGGAGACTAGTGGTGACTCTGTGTCTTTGTAATCCCTGTGTCTCGCAGGGGGCGACTTTGGATGAGCATAACTCTTGTGGTTTGTGGGGTCTTCTTATTCTTCCTGTTGGTGACTGGATGTATCCTAAGGATTGGTAGAAATCGCCTCTGTGAGTCTATAGTCCGCCCACCAGCCATAACCAGGTGAGGGACAGGGTCATTATGCTCTGCTTGCCTTGTGTGACAGTGACCGTTTTAAATGTTTGGCCATGGAGAACCGCAAAGTGCCCCAGCCACCATTGAAGTCATTCCCAAGCAGGTTCTTTGTTTGAGAATGAATTTGAATTTGGCCTGGGCTTGACCGGTATATGACCGGAGTTACAGAGCGCATCAGTGTGTAACCATCTGAGAATTCCTGTGTTGTGTTTAAAGTTGTGAAGAGGCCCAGAACAAGCCTTGGTCCGCCCCATACGTTGGGACACAATTCTTCACCAGCCTGCACAGTGCAGAGGTCAGTGGTGATCCACAAAGTTCATACCACACAATTAACACTGATGGATACAATCAACTATTGAGTTATCATGGACAGAAGGAAATGTCTATAATGAATTACTGTGTCTGCATGGTACTAGGAGTGATAAACTGCAGGGATACAACTCTGAACAAATCGAACATTACCTAGACTTTGGTTAAATATATATAGTACTTCAAATATTTACATATTGCTTCCACATTTTCAACCAACTGTGGGATCAATCCAGTAAACACTGTGGAACTACAGCTGCACACATGTGTGAAATGTCTTTGTAGATACTGCTTAGTTTGCTTATTGTTGCATTAGGCTTGGTCCCCTCCCTGAATATCTGCTTTATTTTAAGCTATATTTTATCTTTGTTTTTGATAATGCTTCAAATACACTTAAAAGGATAATTCTAAATGTAACTGTATTATTTATTTTTTTTAAATGTAATTTTAAATATTATGCAAAATTATAATTTAATTGTAGATATAAATTATAAATTTGACATACACAGTGACATTACAGTATGTCACACTGACAGAATAGTACATGAACTGCCTCCACCCCATTTTCAATCCAGTAAATTTTGTTGCTACCACTTGGTTAATGTTCTTTTGCATTCATTTACTTATGCTGTTTCATGCCTAGTCTGTGCCTACTCCAGCACTGCTCTACCGCTTTTTCTTCCAGAGTCTCGCTCATGCCAGCCCCACTCTCTTTCTTATGCCGTCTGTATTTTTGTGTTGCTCTGTCAGACGTCAGTGTGGGTGAACTTCTTCTTCTGGCTGCTGATCGCCGGGGCAGTGGTTATGCAGAGGTGTCAGGGGTCAGAGTTCACGGCGAGGGGAGAGGACACCGGCGGGGGCCCCTCCGAGACCGAGCCCTTCTTCCGCAGCCCTGCCGGGCCCCAGTGACCCGCTGTGCCCCCAGGTTCGCCTGACTTGACCCCGGTCCTGTGATGTAACCACACCTGCGCACCCTGACAAAGTCCTTGAGCCTGTTTCAGAAGCTGGCTGGGAGCCCAGCTCTTTAAACATATCTGGCTTTACAAGTTAACGAGCCAGGCTCCTTTCCTTGATGACTAATTTCTCACTTGTCTATCACGAGTCAGGCTCATTCCCTTGGCGAATAGTTCCTTGTTGTCTGACCTGTTTCTAAACCAGTTAACTCAAACTTCTGTGAACCGCAAAACAAGGCATTGGACACTGTTTCTCTGACTGGATGTTTGAGGAACTGTTTTTTCACAAAACAGCTCTTGCTCATTTCATAAATGAAACGGTTTATTTACTTTATAACATCAGAGCAAAAAATGTAATTGGAAAAAGTAATATTTTGGGCATGACCATGTTTATAAAAAGGTATCCATCACATAATGCACTATGTGACTGATATTAAACTTAGTCTTTTGTGATAAAAAATATCTCAGAAAACTGACAGTAGACACACAGTAAACATATTAAGCATGTGAGGAAGTGAACTATACTTAGTAGAGGAAGTGAACTATACTTAGTAGACACAGTAGATTTTATGGAAGAGGCAACATAACATTTTATTTTATTTTTTTAATTTTTTTAAATTGTTATTCCATTTTCAATGGGTGAAAATATAACTAAGCTATGTTATATTCTGATAAATGTGAAGTATTTGGGAACATCTGAAATATTTGCCCGTTTTTGACTGTGCTCTTTCAGCTGAGGATGGGTCATTTCACCTCTGCTGAAGGGGAGGTCCTGAAGTCCTGCAAGTCTTGCGGTTAAATTAGACTTGGATCCCTACTCGTGAGCTCAATAACCAAACTACTCCAATTGATTTTAGTCAAGGTTCTGAGCCAAATTTAAACATGTCCCACAATCTTCAGCTCTGGACTACATTCCCTATCAGGACGGTTTCCGTGTGAAAGATTGGGCAATGTTTTGTTCGTTGAATTCGCCTCAGGTGTGAGTTGACTTCCTGTATAAGTAAATGCCATTGCTCAAACAAACGTAAGACCTGCGGTAAAGCGAAACCCAGCAGGCTCTGTAACCGCTGGGGCTGGAAATGCTTAATGCTTTTCCCTTTTCTACACTTAAGGCTGCTTTTGTGAAATAGGCCTCCAGTTATCAAATGCAGAAGTATGCGTTTTATTATAGTCTCACGAAATGGCTGTTTCAGTCACTGCAGGCTTTTGCATACTACGCTGGTAAGTGGTAAATGTAACAGCTGAGTCAAATTAGCACTTTGGATATCTGACTGAGGACAGATACTTTTGGATACAATGCACACTCCAGCTTGTCCAAGGGCTGTAAGTGGAGCAAAAGAGTGATCCACAGTTCAAAGTTCTCACACTCACTAAACTTCTCTTTTCTTTTTTGACACGTGAGCATTTCATCTTGGAATGTTTAAAAAAAAGAAAAATTAAACCATGTCCAAAAAAGGAGTATTTCATAGTATATCCTTACTTATCTGGCAGTTACTTGCATAATCTTCCTCTGACTGCAGGACAGGTTGTGTTAGTTTAGCATCTGAAAGTTTTCTGGTGGCTGCTGGCTCTTTGATAGGAAGGCACTTAGTTTGCTTTAATCCCTGGAGATGACTGAACAGCAGAAGCTTTCTTGTGGATCTTTCCCTTACCTCTGCTCCTCCCTTCACTTGGTTTTGATGTACTATGTCAAATGCCACAACCTTCTTAAAATGCTCACACATGCTTACTGTATGTTAGGGGGTGTGTGTAGGCTATATTTATCCTACTGATTCAATTCCTTTTTGTTAACTGAAGCTTGTAGTCTAATTTTTCTATTTTTTGAAAACATAATGGCTTGTGGGGCCTTGCTGCCTTCGGGGAGGTGGTACCTTCATGTAGTCATGTTTTTAATGTTACACGCATATTGGAGTTCATTATTGGTCACCCCTCAAGGGGTGGCTTCTGTAGGATGTCGCCACCTGTTGGTTGGTGGGATGTATGTTGGGTTTTATATACGTAGAGAAGTTCACTGGACTAAACATGACGAAACATTTCAAGCTGTGGATACCTGCAGTATTTGTTACTTTGGTTTATTTGATTACTGCAATCAGCTGGTGGTTGCAAACATGCGAGTAGCTTCCAAACAACGTCAGCTTTTGCCATCAGTTTTTTTTTAAAGTTTTTGGTTTGTAGTATTTCAGTTCCATTATCCCTTCTGCACATAAAGGGTGTTCCTTTATATTCTTATTAGATATTGCAGGGACTTATTCTCCTTAAATTTCACAGTTTTCTTTTGAATTTTAAGTTTTTGTAATAAATCATTCCCATATTTTCTTCCGGTTTGGAATGGCCATTTCCATGTGTGTTCATGCTCATTGCTACAGTCTGTCAATAAGGATGAGTACAGACAAGCACAAGCTCACTGCTGTCCTAGCGTCAGCTGGTAATTCTTTTCACCCTGCAGTTCTCCAGTTAAACTCACACAGACACATTTAGTTGAGGGACATGTGCAGACAGGGTGTGGAACTCTGGCTGTCCAGAGTGGGTCACTGTTACACACATTTTTTGGGGCCTAACCATTACTTTAAAAAGTCAGCACTTTGCAGCAAGTGCACATGCATGCCTTCAATTAAGCCCAACTGCTATTCTTCCTGCCATACCTATTACAAAATCTGTGCCAAGACACTGGTGAAGTGTTTTTTTTTTTTTTTTTTTTTTTGGTGGTCTACCTATGTGTGAATGTGGGTGTGTGTGTGTCCATCTTTACATTTTATAGCAAACTGTATTTGACATTTCTGGTGTAAATATATGTCAATAAAGATCTCTTTCTGGGAATTTCCAGCATCTGAGAGTGATGTTAGCTTGGTTGTGCTGGCCTATCAGGATTGAAATGTTTTGGTTCTGATATTTATTTGACAGTGATTAAGTGCAGTTGTCACTGTTTTCTTTGTAATGTGAAATCATAACTACGTAATGAGGAGGATTATGAGGAAAGGTGATAAATATTTTAGAGGTATTACACCGTCCCTGTGGTTTATCTCTGTTTATGTGGTTTGAAATGGACATGTTGAATGGGATATGATTTATGAAGCCTCAGCTTTATGTTATTGGTTGGATTGTGGTTAGAATGGCTTCTGGCAATAAACAGGACCTTGATGGTTCAAACACAACTGCAGTTTTCTCTCATCCATATTCATGAGGACATACAACTATGATCCAGAAAGTAAAATGTACGTTTGAAACACTATTAGTATTGTCAAACTAATGCATTGCCATTGTGTCTTGAGGAACATAACGATTAATCTATCTATGAATAAAATATCTACCAATTCCATTGCCCTGTTAATAATTGATAAGTGAACCCACACCTGGAAATCATGCAAATTTGTTATTGTTACAGATGTGGGGTTCACAGGAAGCCCGACTGGTTTACAGGAAGCTGCAGCGTCTGCTTTGATAGATCAGAAGTGAATCATGGAGCACAAGGAGAGGAGGAAGTGAAGAATGGCATATTAGAAATTCTTAGAATTTCCATTTTTATTTTTATTCAAATGTAAATTGAAAATAGAGAGACAATAAGAAAGTGTTTTCAGTACAGTTTCATTCAACGGTAAATTCCTAGCAACCGAATGGAACCTAATGTACATTTTTTTTACTGCAAAATTGTCTGCAGTCTGCATTATTGAAGATGACAAAGCTGTCTCAGACTGAGGACAAAGTGTTTTTGTGAAAAACTACCCAAGCCCATTTCCTTTTCTTACTTCCTTTTGTCTTCTCTCTCATGGTACAAACATTTTGACTCAGCAATCCTGCTCTGTCTTAATTTGTACATACACTATATGACCATAAGTATCTGGACACCCATTGGTCTGGGGCTGTTTTTCATGGTTTGGGCTTAGTTCCAGTGAAGTAAAATCTTATTGCTACAGCATACAGTCACATTCTAGACGATTCTGTGCTTCCCCAACAGTTTGGGGAAGGCCCTTTCCTGTTCCAGAATGACAATGCCCCCAGGCTCACAGCCAGATCCACATAGAAATGGTTTTGTCGAGGACGATGTGGAAGAACTTGATTGGCCTGCACAGAGCCCTGACCTCCTCATCCAATTCCTTCAGGATCAATCGGAAAGCCAACTGCGATCCATGCCTAATCGCGCAATCAGTACCCAACCTAATGCTCTTCTGGCTGAATGGAAACAAATCCCTGCAGAAAATGCTCCAATATCTAGTATAAACCCTTCCCAGAAGAGTGGAGGTTGTTATAGCAGCAAAGGCTGGACCAACTCCATATTACTGCCCATAATTTTGGATGAGATGTTGGAGGCCAGGCATCCACATACTTTTGGCCATGTAGTGTACTGTATTTATAAATCAACTCTTTCTCATTCATCCATTTTGTTTTTTTTCTCACTTCCCCACACTCCCCCGCCCCCTCTCTCTCAGAGCTGTTTGCTCAGCTTGCGGCTCTGTCTCTCTCGGGCCTCGAACGCCGCCTTGGTGTCCAGCAGCTCCTCCAGCTGCCTGCGCATTCGGGCCATGTCCAGCTGCGTGGCCTCGCACTGCTCCCGCAGACACTGGCTCTCCTCCCTCAGCTGCGCAGCCGCCGCAGCCAGCTGCTCGCTCTGCGCCCGGCACTGGGCCTGCGTCTGCGCGGCGTCCGCCAGCAGCGACTCCACGCTGCACGCCACCGAGCCCACCTGACCTTCAGTCATTGTCTGGGTCGAGGGTGGTCCGGGGGCCAGACTGCGGGTCAGAAAACACAGAAGGAAAAGCATTGTACGGAATTAGCAAGGGTAGAAGGAGAGGATGGAAAGGGGGTGAGTGAGGTATCAGGATTGGTTCCAAGGTTTTTTGGTGGTAGACTGGGCGAGTGAGTATGGTGGGGGTGGGAACATTAGTTGTTCATCGCAGGGAAAGAATATAAATTTAAGATGGAAGGGAATTTGTTTTTTGAGGGGGTTAGATCAAAGGCAGGCAGAGATATAGGAGCACTGGGAAAGAGGTGAGAGAGAATGGGACGTTGCAGAATCCTCAAGAAATCATGAGAATGTGAATGTACTATCTGACAACACCTGGCACATCCTTATATATCAGTATCAATAAAGGGGAGGAGGCATTTTCACTTCAGAGGGACATGCCCACATTTCTTCAAGTCACACGCTGTATGTGATTTACTGTGGAAGATATCTCTGAACCATTGTTATTCTATTGCTGTGGTTAATACTCACAATTAGCCATAAACAGTGCAGGCTTCATATAAATTCTCAGGATATGCTATATTGTTATAACCTTTATATTTTCAACAGAAGCTTGGATGGCTTATGTTATCACTACCTATCCTGATTTTAATTGACTGCAAAAGCTACAATTCAGTAGTTTACAGAACTGACTGAGCTCAAAAAACCACAGAAAATGTGGGATCAGAACATCACACAGTGGGCCGGCTACACCATCAGTGTAAATGCTGGCAGCCAGCTTTATCCTTCAGGCTTGAAGTGCCTGCAAGCTCCTTACTGGAGCTTATCTCTCTCTCATCCCCTTTCTGGCTCTCATTCTGTCTTATCCAACTCCTTATACACAGTCAACTCTTGCATGTTAACCTTTGTGTTGTCCTCAGGTTTAAAAATCACCCTTTTCTGAGTTTAACAGCAGTGAAAACCCATTAAATCTAAATTTTTTCAGCATGAAGTTCAAAATTACTTTTCCTTGAGTGACTCTACCATTATTATTATTTTTTTATATTTGTTTATTTAACAGGGGCCATGCACAACACAACCGTTGGGCCAGAGTTAGCTATATAGCTAATTTACATCTGCAGACATTAGAAAAAGTTCAACACTGCCCATTTACCTCCAGGGAACAAAGATCGTCTCGTGCCCTTTTAAAACCTGTATTTATGAAGATGAGTCATTATCAAAGTTAAGCGCCACACATCTATTATTGTAAAAAAAAAAAAAAAAAAAAAAAAAAAAGTGTTTTGTAGTAAGTGAGAAAACAGTTATTCAGTGGTTTACTGTTGAGTGACAGGTTGTTGCTACATGGAAAATATAGATTTAGGGTTTAAAATTTAATGTGAAGAGGCATTATCACAGGAGGTCCAGTGAGGTCCAACATATGTTGAATAAGCTATTTACATACACACATAAAGGTTTTACATCAAAATACAAAAATACATCACAATGCAATGGTGCACTTCACAAATTCCAGAATATAACTTACCCAGCTTCTATGATGAAATGTAATGCACGTACCAAAGACAGGCTGGTTTCAAATATCCCAGAATACAGGAATGTTTAACTGGTAAAATAGCCTTCCTCTCTTCTATCAGTTTTGATTGAAGTCTGTCTTGTTTCCGTCACTTTTTGCACATGAATAATTCAGCTTCGTTTTTTGATGATTTATGGGTAGCTATCCGTGCAAGCCCGTCCACAAATAGTATATCTCACCAACTGGTCACTGGTCGCTAGAAACATGACCTGAATAAGTCCTGTGGCTAAACCCAGATTACAGACGAGCACACACATTCTCACACACACACACAGGGAGAGAGTGGGGGATGAGAGAGAGCCTGAACAGGAGTGCTCATTTAAGCCATCTGCACACCAGTGTGTGCTTTTATCTGCACAGAACACATTCAGTGTTACATTGAGTTATATAGTTTATATATCCAAGTGGAATAGAGTGTACTTCATTGATTCAAGAATGATTTTTTTTTCCACTGTACTTGTTTTCCCTTGAGTCATTTTAAAGACCTGTATTTTCTTAAGCAGAATTTATTTTCCTTTCCTGTTTCATTTTTATTTTAACTACAGGGTAGCATTTACAGATTCCTTCAGCATTCTAATTGTCTACATACCACTAGATGGAGCCATGGCACTGGAGAGTGTTTGTTCTGTGTGGTACCACATTATTAGACTCTGCTAAATAATGAATTCACACAACTAAATACTATATTCCAGTGTGTCATTTTGCAAAATACATGAATCCACAAATTTCATCTACACCTTATTTGAGTGTGTGGTCAGTCACCCACACAGGGACACACACACACACAGTCTCTCAACTCAGTCATTTGGGGAAGGGCTGGAATGATGCTGAAGTCATTGGTCAATAGTGACCTGAAAACAGAGAACACGTAAGTCCCCTGGAGCAAGCCATTCCACCACAGACACAGGCAGGCAGGCAGCTGACCAACCGACTTGTAATGTACTAAACCTAAGTGGCAGAAGCCAATACTGTAATGATCTCATCTGGTCAGGCATTAGCCACAGGGCATTAAACATCATGTAAAACAGGGGCGCATAACTCCAGTCCTGGAGGGCCGATCTGCGTGCTGGTTTTTGTTCCAACCAATTACCTTAGGTTTAGTTTTCTGAAGTATGCTGGTTCATTCCTGTACTTGAGCACAGTAAAATCTTTAGGAAAAACACTTACAGTCCATAAGAATGTCAGATAAAGATATAATTTAGAAAATCACACAATTTAGAGTAGAATTTGGCTCAAAAACCTGAAACGGATTGGCCGTTGTTGCGCACCCCTGGTGTAAAACGTCACCACACAAATGAGAAAAATCTTGTTAAATGAAGCAGTTTGATTTTATTGATGTCTTCATCATCACCACCACCATCATCATCATCACCATCATCATTTAACAGTAATAGTAGTAGGAGTAGCAGGAGTACCGTTTTCAATATTGGGTGTAAATCTGTGTTTAATTATCAAGCTCTGATAAGGTCTCACCCGTGTTTCTCTCATCCCCACATTAACCACAAGATAAACACAACTATGTCCTACTGTGTTCAGGGACGCACATTCTCTGCCTTTACAAAATCAATCTTTTCACTGTCAGTACACATTCATGTTGCTTGCACAAAAACATTCTGACAATGTAACTGGGACGCCACATCAACATCACAGCACTGTCACATCAATATCGTGAGAACACAGTAAAGGCGTCCCCTGGGATTCCTGCCCAGATTGAATGTGTATTGGACCGTGTGTGTGGTGTTTGTGCCTAGAGAGTGTGTGCCCCCCCCCCCCCCCCTCAAAAAAAGAACTTAAGTACAGACTGAAATAGAGGCAAACGTGATAATTCACTCGAACAATGGCATTCACTCACACACACACACACACACACACACATACATACTGATCTTGAAAATGACCATTTGATTGGATAATTCTGATGCAGATTTGAAGGTCATTTTTTAATATTCAATATTAAAATTAGTCAACATTGTAAAATTTTGTAAAAGTGGGAAATCAATACAACAGTATGTCATACAGTGCCAGTACTCAAATTATGATGTTAGGCACACACAATAAATTAATTAAAGTGGATGAAACTTTTTACCCCGCCCGTTAGATAATCTTACAAATGGCATGTTTTGAAGGTGTGATGCAAGCCCACCTTTGTTTTCAGGGTGTATATCAGGCATGATGTCAGCTTTGACAGTTCTCAGAGGCCCCATGACGTTGTATAACCATAGATATCTCAAAAATATACAGCACAGCAAGAACCATTCACTCCAGCAGAGACAACAGACTGACAAGAAAAAAATCTGACAAACATGTACAACACGTTACATTTGTAAACAACAATATTTATACTAGGAATTAAAATAACCATATACGAAGATTTCCTGCTATGACTGCATGTACCGGGCTGGTGTGTGTGTGTGCGCATGCATGTGCATGTTCGTGTGCATGTCTGAGACAATGAACAGATCCGTGTTGTACAATTCTGAAGTTCTGGCTTCTGAAGTCCTCTGAACGTGTGTCCATGCGTGCATATTTCTGGACCAATCACAGCTGGTCGGCCATACCTCAGGCGAGCCTGAAATATTTCTACGGCAAAATGGTGCGGACCCGCAGTATGTTGACCAAACCCTGATGAAATTGAAGGTTAGTGCAAAGGCCAGGCATGACCATACGACCACTGACATAAATCATGACCTGCAGTCTGACAGCTCAAAAAAAGTAATGGACACAAGTTATTGTTATTTAATTATTCATGTAATCCGCTTCAGGGAGAGTGAAGGCAGAATTTGTTGGCATAAACCCAGGGTCATGGCTCTTAATAGTATTTTGAGCAGAGGAATTGATATAAGAGAACCTGGGTGAAGCTTGGCAATATCCTGGAGCTGTAAGACTAAGACATTTCAAAAGAATTGTAAAAAAAAAAAAAAAAAAAAGTAAACAAGTAAAAACAAATGCACAACCTATACATTTAATGGACAGTGTGCAGTCTTCGTGCCCAGCTTATAACTGCATTAGGAATATTGGAGAGCAGCACACCGTAGAACGGAGATTTCCATTAGCTCAACTGCATAGTCATCCGAATGGGGTTTGCATGCTTCTTTAGCAATGCTACGCTTCTCGCTTCGGTGGCAGTCTTCTGGTATCATAAAAGGATCCTGCTGGGAAAGGAAACAATCACTTCCTGTGCTATATGGCAGATCTGCATATAGCCACCGCTACTGGAAGCAATGGTTCACTTGTGCTTTCCCTCTCCCTCTTCATAACAGGTAAAAGCAAAAGCACAGTCGTCACAATCCCTCCTTCCAACATACACTAGTGCACCAATGCACATGTCACCTGCTCATTTATGCAAAAGAAAAACCATGAGGGATGGGCAAGTATAGGAGGTAAAGTTCCACAGTAATAATTTTTTTATGGGGTCAGTAGCACTTGAGCAGTCAGTGAGACCCAATAAAATGGAATGCAGTCTACGTTACTGGTTTACATTAGAATGGCACACGTGCAGCTATGTGACTGGAAGCCAGGCTTCTGTCTGCCCTGTGTGTGAGCATCATAGCCAGAGTGGCCCTGATTCGTCACATCATTTTACAACAGTCCATACGTATGAAATTCTTATACATTTTCAACAAATTTATTTATGGTTAAATAATAATTTAAAAAAACACCACCCCCATGTGGCACAATCGTGAGATGGTCAAGTAAAAATAAAACAATGCAATTCTGCATTTGAAAGAGTTTAGCATTTTCAGAGCAGTGTAAAAAAAAAAAAAGTCAATCACAAGGTGTCCTGAAGACATTTCATGAATTGGTGCTAATGTTGCAGTGACCAAAATCAGCAAGTCCGCTTTCTCTGATTGCAATTCACAATCAACTAAGACAAATATAGCCCATGTTACCAGTCTGGGCCAATCATACACGAGTACACATTGTGTAAGGAGAGAACAGCAAATTGCATCACGTCTAACTTCCATACTGCAATGCTGAACAGCACAGTGGACAAGTTAGGGAGCAATCCCTTGTGTGAGGCAAGACGGTGTTTTACAATGACATCAAGATGCAGAGACAAACTTAAATAACAAGTGCAAAAACAATGTGATTTCTTCACTAAAAAGCAAGTGGTGACAGTCAATGTAACGCTACAAATCACTTGGAACAGCAATATTTCTCTTGCCCCTTTCTTGCCCCAGCTTCCTCTTCTCTTGTCTCGTCCTTCACTTCGGTTGCTTTCCGTCTTTCTCCATTCTCAGGAACAAAGACAAGCAGGCAAAGAAACAGTAAAGCTGGATGGGTTGAGTACCTCTGTCTAAACCCCTCCTCTTTTCATTCTGCGATCTGTCAGGGGGTGGGTCCATCCCTTGGTCAGTAAGTTAGCACGCAAACAAAGACAGGCGGAGAGATCGCGACACGCTAGGGTTAAATTGCAGTCTTCCACCTCCCACAATCCTGAATATGGAATACAGTTATCCATTTAGAGTTAAGCAGGCTGAACAACACAGCAGGTTTACAGACACACAATCGACATACCAATCTTTTTTCTTTTCTTTTTTTTTTTTTTTACAGTTGACTGAACAAAAAAGGCGTGGCTATGACCTACACACAGGTCAAAGGCGGAGTAGAGAGACTGCGCTCGTACCACAAACAGACTGTTTGGGTCTGAACCCTGGGCTGTTTTCCAAAGCGCTCATACACCTCTTACGTCCCACAGAGAAGCCTGCTGGACAGGGAGACAGGAGCTAGGAGAGATGCAGCACTTCCAGACCGAACTTCAGGCTGAAGGCCACCAGCCTTGAGGTGAAGCACTGAGAAACAGATCCATTCTTCTCTTCTTTATTTTTTCAGCCATAGCTCGGAAAAGATCAATGGCATTCAAATGGGCTGATGTTGTTTCTGCTGCTGCTGCGGTCCTTTTGACGTAATGAAATGCAACGGAGGTAAATATGATTGTAGACCCTGGCAGATCGCGCACACTTTACTGATCACATGCGCTTTTATGAGACACTCATTTTGTGTTTTGAGAATGCAGCGGATCGTGATGATGGCGGAAAGCAGTCCATGAGTTTTCCTGATGTGATATGAGAACTCGGCTTTTGTTTTGTTTTTTGTTTTTTGTGTGAGAGAACTAGTCTGAGAGAGAGAGAGAGACAGAGAGCGGGAGAGAAAAATCCAAACGTGTTCCTCTGCTATGTAGCGATTCCGAGGGACAATGTCCGATAGTTCCTTCCACAAAACTAAAATAAAGGCAACAGAGCTGATTTTTGGCTCCCGAAAAATAAAAAGACATTCCTGAACAGCTTCAGAGTCAGGGACAGCTCTGAGCTGTCTGTGCTCCGTTTCAGTTAGCTGGAAGACAGGCACGCACTGGAAGAAAAAGGCAGAATGATCTGATTCTCCATCGTTCTCACCCTTCTCTCATAAACAGAAGGTAATAGTGCGGAAAAGAAAATTAATACAACGTACTCCTGCCGTGATATCTAGCTGCAGTGCACTCCAAAAGTATTCACACCCTTGATAAAGATTTTAAAGCCATTTTTCTTTTATACTAACACGGTTCATTAGAGAAAAAACTTTATGTCACTGTTGTTCACGCCCATAATCATTATTTTTAATAAAACTTAACAAACCTATTCAATATTAACATGCACTTTTTCAAAGTTCAACTCAATGGTGGTGGTCTCCCATGATTCCTTTTTCACTTGGGTGTGAAAAAAGAGGCAACATTGTACAACCCATGTACAAAAAGCCTCTGTTGAGGGCCATCAATGATAAATTATATGGGGTTTGCTGAAAGATTAAACCAAAACTGAGCTTTTTGGCCATTCATACCAGTGATGGTTTTCTCATTAGAACAATTTTGTTGAAAAAAAAGCCATACCTATGATGAAATGAGGTGATAGATGTCTGAAGTTTTGGTTTTTGGTTGTCTTGCATCTACTTGGGGCCTGGGGCTCTGGTTAAGGTCGATGGAATCATGAACTCCAGGAAGTACCGTTTTGGCCAAACCTGGTTCCCTCTGCCAGGAAACTCAAACTTGGCTGCAAACGAACCTTTCAGCAAGACAGTGACCCCAAACATACCTCAAAATCATCCAATAACTGGCCACTATATTGCGGTTATGTAATAGCCATCTCAGTTCCCGGACTTGAACCCGGTCTAAACTGAAGAATTGAATCTTTTGAATTGAAGAGGGCAGTCCGCAAGTGCAGACCTGAAGGATTTGCGGGATCTTGAAATATTCTGGATGGTCAAAGAATGGTCAAAGATCCCAATGGAATATGTTCATTAATCTCATAACACACTATTAAAGATTACTCTGTAATGTTATCCATACGAAGGGAGGGTGCAAAAAGTACAGGAGTGTGAACATGTGCTGTTTCTTGGGAAATTAATGTACAATTTGAGAAAAGTGTTATTTTGACTTATTCCACTGAATCATTATCAAGGCAGACCATCTTCTACTTACTGAAATGTAGCTCAGTAATCTGATTTTTTTATTTCATGAAGTCTTACCATGTTCATCTTTATCGAGGGTGAGAATAATTGTGGAAGAAACTGTCGGTTTAACTGCTTCCCCCCACAGTCCTTACAATCGTCTCTGAACAGCCTTTGATTTCTCTCCCTTACTCTGGCACTGTGCTCTCTTAGGTTTAACCTAAGGTTTAACCTCTTCCGCTCTGGCTTCTCTCTGCTTTTCATTATCCACCTTTACCTCTCTCTCTTCTCTTCCCCTCTCTTTCTCTCCCTCTATCTAGGTCTTTCTCCCTCTCATATCCCCACTCCTCCATGGCAGCTCTCCTCCCCGTGCACAATAAGCACAGGAAAGAAGAAAGCATCCTGATAGGCTGGCGGTCTGTCTCTCTCCCCCTCCCTGGCCTCTTCCCCGTCCCCTTCCTGCTCCTGCTCCTCCTCCTCCTCCCTCTCTCCCACCTCCTCCTCTCCCTCGTCGTCATCCCCGTCTCCCTCCAGCACGCCCCTGCTCTCCTCGTCCTGCCGGCCCCCCAGGCCCAGGAACCCGCCCCCGCCGCCCTCGTCGCCCCCCCTGCCCCCGACCCCCCCGCCCATGCTGAGAGAGTGGAACAGGCAGGTGGGGCGCGAGGCCTGGAGTCGCCCCCCCAGCGAGAAGCCGCTCCGGCTCAGGACCAGCCTTCCCCCCCCGCCGCCGCCGGCCCGCATGCCCGCCACCGTGCCGTTCATCAGCGCGCTGGCCCCGCCCAGGGCCACGCTGCCCCGGATGCGCGAGGGGAGCGAGGTGCTGCTGGAGGACCGGCGGCAGCGGGGGCAGCTCTGGAGGAAGTAGCCGGCGCCGAGGGCGGCGGCGTTGCCGGCGTTGGCCGGCGGCGGGGGGTTGGCGCCCGAGTCCAGGTCCATCAGCAGGGCCTCGGAGTAGCTGGGCACCATCTGCTGGTTGCAGCGGATGTGCCACTCCAGCTCCGTCATGTCCACCGTGTTGACGCGCGAGATGGCGCGGTAGCTGGAGCCCACCCCTCCTCCGCCCCCGCCGCCGCCGCTCTCGTTCCCCGTCTCGCCGCCGTCCCGGGGCTCCTCGCTGTCGCCGAACAGCTTCTCCACGTGGTAGTGGACATAGGCCGTCCGGTACTCCGCCACCACGCGCAGCGGCCAGGAGAGCAGCAGCGCCGACGCCAGCCAGAAGACGCGGCGGCGGGCGAACCAGGGCGGCCGCGCCGGGTCCGGGAAGGCCAGCATGTGCTCGCGGAAGTCCACGTTCTTCAGGTGCATGCCCTCCCGCGCCTCCATGTAGTCGTCCAGGCCCTCGTTGTCGCCGAAGAAGCGGGCGCGCTGGGTGAGGTAGGCGGCCTCGGCGCGGGCGCTGGCGAAGCTGAAGCACTTGGTGAAGCGCAGCCGCACGGCCGGGTGCTCCAGCAGCCCCAGCAGCTGCTTGGACACGTCCTTCACGCCGTGCCGGGCGTAGTCGAACTCGGAGCCGGCGGCGTGCGTGTTCACCCGCTCGTGGTACACCTGCGTGGTGGTGTAGGCGTCCCCGTTGCGGTAGCGGGTGACCTGCCGCGTCCGCCGCACGTAGTGGTAGCTGATGGCCTTCCACCAGATGCAGGGCGTGGCCTGCTGCAGCCGCTGCACGCGCTCGTAGACCTCGGCCACCTCCGCCTGCGCCAGCGTGGCCGTCTTGGAGTAGCAGTGCCAGCACTCCACCAGGTAGACCACGTAGAGCATGGCCAGGAAGGCCAGCGGGATGTAGACGTAGCCGCTGGAGCAGGGGCTGTCGTGCTGGAGGCGCGCCCGCTCCCCGTAGTGGTAGGCCCCGCCAGGGTCCTCGGGCGCCAGGACGGGCACGCGGCACAGCGCGCACCAGGCCAGCGTGCAGAAGCAGCCGTACATGAGCAGCGTCAGCAGGAGGCACTTCCAGTGCGACTCCCGGCACAGGGAGCCCGTCAGAGACTGCTTCAGAGGACGCTGCTGCGGCGGGGGGAAGAGGGGCGGAGACAAAAGGTCAAAGGGCAGGAAACGGGAAGCAGGAAGCGAGCAGAGGAACAGCATGAGGAGACAGGACAGAGAGAGAGAGAGGGCAGACAGGAAGAGGGGCACACACAAAGGCCAGGAGCAGGGGGCAGAGAGAATGGTCACAGATGATCACAGAGGAATGGAGGGAAGAGGAGAAAAGAAACAGGGGAAAGAGGAGAACAGAAGAGGTCAGGGAAAGCGAGGAGTGAGTGGGTAAACATATAAGGAAAAGGGCATGAGGACATGGAAATGGGGTGGCGTTCATGAGGAAATGAAGGAAATTTGGATGTTCATTCCAGGGTCAGCCATGAATGAAAAGGAAGGAAGAGGAGAGAAAGGCAGGCAGAAAGACAAAGCATTAATGCTGGGCTCATTCTCAAGCCCAAAAACATTTCAATCATTTTTCTATTTCATTACATACCTATAACAACACATTCATATGAAATCTGTAAACAATTATCATTATACATCACCATAATGACCAACTAATAAACAACTAAATAACAATAACAAAACTGTATTTATCCCTGGTTGTGGAAGGAAAACTCCCGTTGACTGTAAATGGAGCAGACTATTCCCTCAGTGCCTCTAGAAGAGTGAAGACATTTCCTGTGTGTAAGCCAAGCTCCAGTTAAAATGCACTGTAATGATGGGGAAGTGGACGCATTAAGATGTTCAGTTACATAGCAATCAGCCAGGAAAGCAGGCGCTCTCTGCTGCCACCGTCTGCCCCAGTGTCAGCTCGTGGCACTGCAGCCATATGGCCTGACTGTCGACAGCAGCCAGCAGCAGGACGGGACGGAGACAGGGGGGCGCCCTCACGCCGGGCCGAGCGCATGGAGGAGCACGAAAGCGTCGGGACAGAATCCCTGACTGAACAACCAAACAGAGCGAGCAAGACACAGGCAGAACGAAGTCGTGCAGCCACCCATTACCCAATATACATAATAAACTCTCATCACATCGCACTGTTTATCTGCCGAGCAGCGGCTCTCTTGCCGAGTGAGAAACACAGCTGACGCACGCATGCACGAACACACGCATGCACACACGCGCATGCACGCACGCACTCACACATGAACGTGTACACTCCTGCTCTGGCTACAGGCTGTGAATTTCGGCACTGGTGTAAGGCACTGTTCAGACTGATGGTTATTGGCTGAAACTGGAGTTTACCGTATTTAATGAGCACTTCTATGTGCTCAATGCAACAGCAGGATCTCTGCAGGCTATCGATTACGGGGACATATTTAACTAACTGAGATGGAAGGACAGACAGACACAGAGACAGGGAAGGATGCAGATAATCAGAGCTTGGTTATAAAATCATCTTACAGGTTTTTCATGAGTACTTTTCACCCTGCCCATAGCCAAAGAATGCTTGACAATATTACTGATAAAATATTAATCAGAAAGACCATTTAAAGCTGCCATGCTCGTGTGGGTAAGAGGTCAGAGGAAGTCTCTACACAACGGCATCAGGCCAAATACTGACTTTCACAATCCATGCATGCTATGGCAACTCCCAACACATTTTTCTCATAAAAAAAATTTGACTAATAAACAAATCAGCTAAACAAAGACATTAAAATGGACAAAATACCAAGCAAGACTCTCCACAGATTGCAATGTCAACAGCACAACAGCAAATAAAACACATGGCTGCGTGCATGAAAATGCAAAGGAACTAGAACACAGAACACTTTGCCTCTCGTTCAGTGCCACTCAAACTATTCAGCTTCCATCAGCAGAACTGTCTCAGACAGCCTAAGACAATTTTCTCTCCGTCCCTCCCTCCATTCTCCGCATCGTATTCATTCTGTCAATCAGCAGAGCTGAAGTCCCTTTGCCGGCATGACAAGGATGAGTTCATTTTTGCCAAAGTGCAAACGTGACAAGCTAATGCAGCCACCCCAATAATGAGAGGTCTCTGTTCCGGCTAAAGCTTCCACCTCATACCCTAACTGCAGTGAAGATTAAGAGGCACACTGCAGCTTTAAAAAACTGCAGTTCTAATCCTAGGAATGGTTTGGGCTGAGCTAATGTGACTGTACCAAACTGTAATGGGTGAATGGCAGTCTGTACTGTACTATGCCTTTTTCTATTCTACAGCATGCTGTGTCCTGTGTTGACCTTGTGAATAGGAATCCCACACGCACGGGTGCCGGATGCAGACTCCCTATGCGTACGAGCATGCGCACTAGCGCGTTTACATCCACCCTTCTGGGTCTCCTTAGGTGAGAGTCTGTAATCTCTTGTCACAACTGATATGATCGGGGATGATAAAAGGGCTTTATTTCAGGTAGGTCTACAAACCATATACAGGCAGACGTGCTTAAAAGCTGCGGAAGCGCTGGGGGACAATAAATAGGTCAAAAGATAGGACAATGGCAGAGAGGGAAAGGGATGACACAAGCGTCCTAGCAACTTGTCCAGCTGCTCAGTCAGCATATCGTTCCCTCTCCATCGCTGCGACAGGCAGCAGAGGGAAACTGCAACCCAGCACTCGGACATCTTGGCTCAGAAACAACGCTCCCTCTCACTCACATGCTCCTCCGCACGCACACACACATACATAAACGTTGAACGCAGACAGGAGCAGAGTCACATATTCTTCTTTGTTATGCGAACCATTAAGCATTTAATTATAAATTGCATATATTAATTGTATACAATGACCGAATGGATATTTCATCAGTTCCAGACATTGAAACAGTACAATGCAGTATAGTACCACTACCACTATGCAAACTTAATAAAACCTAACAATCTAAACCTACTTCCTGGCTTCCCCCTCTCTGTCTCTCTTCGTATTGATCAGTCTGTAACACGAGCTGAGGTTAACTCAGCAACGGGGAGTGACAGAGTGAGATGGAGAGACAGAGAAGAGAGAAGTCGAAGCAGAACAAGATTTTCTGTGTTTTTATTGGAAAGACATCCAGCATTAAGTCTCTTAAAGCACCATCTGCATTACACGGCAGAGCCTTGTAGTTTCAGATGTAGATATTCTCAGTGAAGTCTTATTTGGAAAATACAATCAAACCAGTTATTATTCTAGCTATAACATTTATCTGGTGTCACCCTGATGAAGGCCTCTACTTTCAGCCAGTGATTAAAATAACAGAGGAATGAAGAATATAATTGGGTAAGTAGTTATAAAGGGACTGGGATGCAGAAAGTGAGGGTGGGGTAGGATTAAAGAGAATTGTACAGCTCCAGGTAGCAGTGCTGTCAAAAATCAACGCCCCTCTCTCTCTCCCACCGTCTACCACCATCCATCTCTCTTTTATCACTTTCACCAGCCCCTGACAAACGTGCCTGCAAATGTGTCTTCACGTCAATGTGAAAGTCTCACTTACTTCTCAGAGGAGACTAAACCAGAACAATCTCAACATCCCCTCAACACAAATATCCCATTTCAGATTTTTTTACCATTACACATTTTTTTAAAATCCCATACTGAGGAAACAAGATTGTCTTTTCTATTTGATTTGGAGTACAGCAGTTCTCTCTGTCTGCGTAATGTAACGGTGGCCTTGCCCTGCCTCGTGATGAACTTTAAAACTGTTTACCCAGCATTCCTAATGAGGGTATAGATTTCTACATTCCTCAGCAATGATGGGCCACCCTGATTTCTTCTGGAAGAGCCTTCATGCCAGTATGTCTCCCCGCCTGTCTCACTGTTCCCCACCTGTCTCACTGTTCCCCGTCTGTCTCACTGTTCCCCGCCTGTCTCACTGTTCCCCATCTGTCTCACTGTTCCCCATCTGTCTCACTGTTCCCTGCCTGTCTCACTGTTCCCCGCCTGTCTCACTGTTCCCCGCATGTCTCACTGTTGCCTGTCTCACTGTTCCCCGCCTGTCTCACTGTTCCCCGCATGTCTCACTGTTCCCTGCCTGTCTCACTGTTCCCCATCTGTCTCACTGTTCCCCGCCTGTCTCACTGTTCCCCGCCTGTCTCACTGTTCCCCGCCTGTCTCACTGTTCCCTGCCTGTCTCACTGTTCCCTGCCTGTCTCATTGTTCCCCATCTGTCTCACTGTTCCCTGCCTGTCTCATTGTTCCCCATCTGTCTCACTGTTCCCTGCCTGTCTCACTGTTCCCCGCCTGTCTCACTGTTCCCTGCCTGCCTCACTGTTCCCCGTCTGTCTCACTGTTCCCTGCCTGTCTCACTGTTCCCTGCCTGTCTCACTGTTCCCCGCCTGTCTCACTGTTCCCTGCCTGTCTCACTGTTCCCTGCCTGTCTCACTGTTCCCCGCCTGTCTCACTGTTTCCCATCTGTCTCACTGTTTCCCATCTGTCTCACTGTTCCCTGCCTGTCTCACTGTTCCCCGCCTGTCTCACTGTTTCCCATCTGTCTCACTGTTCCCCGCCTGTCTCACTGTTCCCCGCCTGTCTCACTGTTTCCCATCTGTCTCACTGTTCCCTGCCTGTCTCACTGTTCCCCGCCTGTCTCACTGTTTCCCATCTGTCTCACTGTTCCCCGCCTGTCTCACTGTTCCCCGCTGTTTCCCATTAGCTCTGAGCACCACCCTCTATACACACAGAATGCCACTATGAAGAACATGCTCAGTCCTAGCCAAGAATATACTTTAGGGACAAGCGCGTTCTCACAACCTCCACAGACCAAATGCCCCTCCCTTCTCAGAAGGAGTAAAATTGTTTCAATGACATTCAAAATGTTTCAGTGTTTCAATGACATTCATGGCAGGCTCGTATCCTTTGGGTTTTACAGATACAGACATCTGCAAGTAGTAAAATTACCTTTCCATTACCCCTTTCATAAAGACCTGCTGGCCACATCAATTACAGATAGAATTTAATTAAAAGGTCATATCATTCAACACAGAAATGGCCTGAGTGTAACAAAAATAAAATATGCTCAGCAGCCGAGAGAGTCAAGATCAAGCAACAGGTTCATCATGAAAAATGGTCAGAATACATCAGCAAATGTCACCCAAGGTTCTGCACTACCGCAATTACCTGTCAAACTGACCCTAACACAATTATATAAGCTCCTGTCAAATCGTCAAATTCATGCTGAATTTTACCACCTGATGTGGTAGCCCCTCAGCACTGACCCAGTCTGGCCTTTACCACTTATTTGCCTGTGTTTAATGAGTCAATAAATCAAATGCAATTACTGCAATTTTGATGTATCCCCAAAGGAAGTCCCAGTCACCACACATCAATCTGATGCACTGGCATTAACAACTTAGGTGAGCTTAGCCTCTTATTCAATTCAATCAGAAATATGTAGAGCTCTTATTCAATTCAATCAGAAATATGCAGAGCCACTCTTTAATTAATATCCATTCTATTTAGGAAATGTCGTTTCTTGAACCTGAATTGCTGAATGCACCAGTCTGAACTGGATCAGTCTGTTCTCGTAACAATATCAAAGAATTTTTCCTTTGATCATAGAATCTTCCTAAAAATACCACCCGCTTCTTTTTTTTAACTGTTTCTCCCCTTGTTCTGTCCCTCTTTAGTATGCATGACAGGATGTTACTTACTCTTCTGCATCTAAATATAAAACCTGACATGACATTCCACAAAAAAAAGAAAAATATCCGTGCATGACTATTGTTTGGTAGACGTATGCATGGTAATCAAGCTCAAATCACTCTTGATAATAATAGCAAGTGCCAAACTGAGCCAGGGGAGATTTCACTCAACCAAATCTGTGAATCGCAAATGATCTCAGACCAGACAAAACTCTACCACAGTCCAAATTGATTACAAACCTGACAAAATTTCACCAAAGTATCGTAACCAAGACATCAATCACACACCAGACAAAACTCGGCCAATTTACCAAAACCAGACTGTGGTATATGGCACAGCACAGCAACATACACAGCAACATGCATTCCTCTACCATATACCAAGCGCAACTTAACCTACCAACCAATTATTCATAACTATCCACAAAATGGCTAACACAAAGTTATCTATCAATTGTGTGCAGGACAAAATGAATCTGTTGCAAATGCCAGAGAAAATTACACATATCTAACATACACAGACACAACTAGCAGACTATATCTACAAAATATCGAAGGCAATATATCTATCAAGCACCTGGCACAATATCATGTTTATCATGACCAGACACAATAATTGAATTCACCACATTTACACTGCATTTCATCTCCATGATTGTTCCAACACGTGCTGTATTCCAGCAAAGCATATTTTTAATATCCTAACCAAACACAACACATTCTACAATTATCAGACAGATGCACTATCAGCCTTTGTGTTTTTTTGCTTCCATCAAATACTTTCAGACATGCACCAAGTCCACCAGCAGTTATCTGAACCGTCTGTTGAATTCACTCATAAAAATATGATTATTCACAAGGTTGTTTTGGGTTTCCCAGTAATTTGGTAAATCACTGCACCTGAGTAGCTTTCAGAGCTTGGTCTCCAGGGTTCTTTTTAGTTAGAGTCTTAACTCAACTGCAATTGATTAATTGCACAACCGGGTCTGCACAACAAGGGCTAGACACCATGGTTACAGCAGAATCCCAGGAGCACAGCAAGGAAATAGAGGAAGCGCAGACTGAGACGTGACATACGGGGACTTCACAACCCAGAAAAAATCACTTAGGCCCACACTGGCTGGTATATTTTGCTGAACAATGTATCTCCAATAATTAATTTATTAACGTTAGAATTGTGGTTAGAAGGATAGTAGGGATGTTTATGTTAGATGCCTGCCTAATTGTCCCTCATACAGTTTTTAAAAGTGGGACATAATATCAAGATTTTTGCCCAGCATTTAGGCAAAACCTTGCAAACCCAATCCCGGTCTTCCTTTGTACTGAAGAAGGAAATTAGCTCATTTGCAACAGGGCTGTGAGGTGTAACTCTGTTATGCAGTTATAATAAGCCTGCTGAGACGTTAGCGTGGGGAAGCGATACAGTATGAAAACACTCTGGGGCAGCACGTGGAAGCATGACTGTGGAAACTGCAGCTGGGGTGGTAGCAGAATGACAGCACCCGTAAGGGGGTGCCTGTTACAAGAAAAAAAATGGGTCCACTGGTTAATGTAGACTGCCACCAGGTCCAATCAGTGCATTCAGCTCAACTGATTATAATTTATTTATTTTTTAGTTATTTGTACAGATTTACATTTGCATTGTGCTCCTTCCCTGTTTAAATAAGGGCTCTCGGGCCAACCTAGGCCTTGCATTACGAAAAATTGCAGCGAGAAAAGAAAGCGGGTGATAGAGGCAGGCAAGTGACGACGGGTGGTCGATCAGAGAGAGGATTCGGAACAGAGAAAAGAGGCAGAAGCTCATTAGGGAAGGTAGAGGAGAAGAAAGGTGAGAGATGGGTGCAGAGAATAAACCATTTCCAGCGCGAGAGCATCTTCAGCTGCAATGCAGAAGCGAAACATACTGCGGGAGATGGAAGGAGAGAGGACGGGTAGCGTGATATGCGGAGACACTGGAGTGGAGAAATTTACACCGCAAAGCAGACCAGAGCGGAGGTTCGGCATAGCCCTGCCCGTATTGCACGCCTGATTAACCGAGTCTTTTTTTTTTTTTACCTTGCTGCCAAACCTATGAGCGTAAACGGTGGTGATGCAATGTGAATGTAGTCACAAAGGTGAAAACATCGGTACCGTTTATACATGGTTATATTCAACATCAAAGACTGCACGCTCTGTCTTAGCATATGCCACCTATCACCTTTATAAAATTCTCTTTTATAATAGGCTACATTCATTGTGGTCACCAGGTTGATATCAATAGTTTATTTTAATCGACTTTACCCTAACCTTTTGCTACAACTAAAAATGGTAAAATCGTAAACAAGGTAGGCTATTCGTAGTGATTTAGCCCTTCAAATAGGCTCAGTCACGCTATATGATGGCTACACATCAGCTACACAACGTAAACAAAACCTATATGAATAGTTATACTGTAGCCTGTAGCCTACTGACATGAAGATTGGTAGGCTACTGACAGCACCAAAAACAAACAAATGCAAACAGCTGAATAGCGTAGGCTACACTTATTACTCTACACTCTGCCCTCAATTAGTCTACTTTGCGGTATTCAAACTCACTGTTCTTCCCCCTTCTCCAATTCCCCTGCAATTGGGCTACCACTCGCACATAAGGATTAATTTGTTTTTGTTTTTTTAGAATATGCGGCTGCATTGTAAATATATAGCCTACAAACAAAGGGTGGTCCAGGAACGAAGCTGGTAGTAGGCTATTCTTTAAAAAACCCAGGAAAGTGAGAGACAAGCCAGAGAGGCGTAACTAACCTTAAGAACGTGACCCTGTAAACAAAAACAAATCAACCCGTAACAATAAATTTGTAAAGCAGACAGAACAGGTATTTACAAATATTAACACGTCTTACCTCCTCTCTCCCGCCCCCAGAAATATTAGGCGCTTCTGCTGTCCCCGTCACTCCTTGCATTCTCTCCCTGTCCCCCATTCTTCTTCCCCTTCGGATTCTCTCCCGTTAGCACCATAGACCAGCCCGGGAGGCGCAAAACCCGGCGGCCCAGCGTCGGGACCTCCTCGCCGTGTATATCACCCCATCCGCTGGTCCTGTTCCGCTTCTCGGACAACAGAACCAGCGGCAAACATTCATTATCTTCACCTAAATACTCTCCCTGTCCTCCTCCCCCCCCTTTTCTTCTTTCATTCCAGCGTCTTTTTTAATGTTGCATCTACTCCTCCCTGGTCCGACAATAACCTAATGATGTTGTCGGTCCACCGAAGCGCAGGTAGGGCGGTGCGTCCGTTTCTCCGTCGTAAGGCTAGGATAAGAGCTCTGAGCTCGAGGGAGGGCTGGCTTGAAGATGCTTCGAGACCGATCCTGTTACGGTAGAGTCTGGTGGCTGCGTACTCGTCCCCTCACTTAACTTCCATAATCAGATATTGCCGATTTACCCATTTAATTTCAGTGTTTTATTTTTTGCCTCTTTAAAGTTAAATGCTACACGGATTTCCTCAGACTCTCTGTGGGCATTATTTCACCTACTCATTCTTTGCTGAACGGTCTCACTGACGTCACTCACCTGCAGGCGCACATACAGGATTTCTCTGATGTTATGCACCGTTTGGGTTTGTGACCAGCATGTGCAATGTGGTCCGAAGCAGGTCTTTTTCTCCCCCGACTGGAAACTGCACGACATGCTTTACCAAAACACTTATTTACACAAGCAAGTAACCCAGTGTAAAAGTGCAACAGATTAAATAAAAACTACACATTTGTCAGCAGGGAACTATAATACAGACACTTTTTCAGCAACCTTTTATTATTTAAAAATATGTCTATTACAACAAGAAGATTTGATCTACAAAAATTGGGATAATTCTTTTCTGCCTGCACAGAAATGGTTCTGTTCATTTTAAATTGGGAAAGGTGTAGGTGTGTGTGAATGTGTGTGTGTGTGTGTGTGTGTGTGTGTGTGTGTGTGTGGGCTTGCGTGTGTGTGTAAGTTTCTGTACAGGATGAGTAATGTGTGAGTATGTGTATGAGTGTGGCTATGACAACGGTCCAGGAGTGCAATACAGCTGGTAGACAGTGCGGCTCAAGGCTGGGCCCAGATTCCTGAAACACACCGAAAGCCAGCCTTCACATCACACTCACTACATACAATACCAACACGTACATCACAGTTTGGATCGGTAATTCTTTTAACGCTACGTCTTGTTAAAAAGAAAAACAACTTGGCTGCAAACCTTTTCAATTTCCCGTATCTGATGGAGGACAGGAGCTTCTCCCGCTCCGTCTCGGTGGGGCACCGTTCATAAGCCTGCAGCAGACTGGGAGGGAAGGAGGGAGGAAAAAGGTACTGAGACTGCCATGGCAACGGAGAGGGGCGTGACTGCTTGGGCGTCTCAGCTTCCCGAGTCAAGCAGCAGCTCGACCAACTGCTCCCCTTCACCCCATGCCCTGCCTCTCCTGTGCAGAAGAACCAGCTGCCGCACTCAAATGCATCCATGCCATACCAATTTGTTTTCACTCGACACTTGGAAAGTCCATCCATAATAACGCACATGTCTTCTGAAACATATGCACCTTCTTTTTGCAAGACAACAGCTTAGCTGGGAGTGGGGACATTTGAGTTGGGAATTTGTCAATCCAAGAATTAGGTCTCAGATGGATTAAACAAATCGCAAGATTATTTTAAGTGTGGCCTTGGAGGTTATGCAGCATTTCAAATAGGAAAATAAATAAACGTCATACATACATCTTGGTTTGAAAAGATCATTCTCAAACATATGTTGCATGATTTTGATGGAATGATTGAATGATTTTGACTAAATGGAATGAATACCATCTACCTCCAAATGAAAACACCTGAGCAAATCTATAACCTGATTTCCTTTGTTTAAGTTTTATTTTTATTTTTTTACTGCTGTGTCCAGTATGCTGGCTAGTTTACCAACCAGCTAGTTGGTGACTGATGAAAGTCTGATGACTGAAAGTTTGTGCACTTGGTTATTTGTTTGTGCGCCTGAGCACCCATTCTGTATGCACATTTTAATATGTAAGCATGAACTAAAAATCAGTATCTTGAAGACGTATGGTTAGTATTTTGATTTTCCCCACTTAAAAATAGAGTATACTCATTTTCCTTCTGCTTTACCATCTATGACTACATCTGTCTTGTTACATTGCCCCTTAGGTGCAAATTCATGCCCTATAATTGGATGCATCAGATCATATTACAGCATGAAATACCGAGAAAAGGCATATTTATTCTACAGTCATTGAGTCATACAGACTCAGGTCTGTAATGGAGACAACTGTACCAGAGGATTGCCAAATGCAAAGGCAAACTGGGGGCATCCTACTAACCAGAGAAGTCATTAGTGATTCTTTTTAGATACATTTTTGGGCATTTATAGCTCTTAGAAACAAAGCTGTATTTATTGAGGCTTAACCTTTCCATTCATTCATTCTGAGACAACAAGGTTCTAATACAGTGGTGTCAAACTCGTGCCATGGAGGGCCGTGTGTATGCAGGTTTTCATTCCAGCCTCAGATCTTGATTATATAATTAGTTAAATTATTTGCTGAATTAGGGATGCAGGTTTGTGCACAATGGTGACCCGACGTCTATGGTGACCCGCATTGTCTAAATAAAAATTTTCTTATATTCTGTGCTTCAATGCAGTTAAACGCATATGGCTGAATGAGTAATTGGACTCAATTAAGGCAGCATTAATTGGTTGGAATGAAAACCTGCATACACACGGCCCTCCATGGCACGAGTTTGACACCACTGTTCTAATATGTTAACCACATTTCTGTGCCAAATTGTATTAAATTGCAAAGCATCAAATCACCATGTTTATCATTGTTCTCAATCAAAAAGCATCAATCCCCCATAAAATATGAGGAAACATACAACTTAAACTGCAAATCCCTTTTCAGCCAAAGGTTTACAACGGTACTGTACGCCTAAGGGAAGCAGCACAGCTGGTTTGACGGTCATGTGTGGAATCAACGCTACCAGGGTGTGTGGAAGTTAAGTGCCAGCACTGCCTACAGGGACCACTGTCATTAGCAGGGGCTTAAGTAGCTTTAGCCAGATACCATCTACCGTGAAAAATCAGGTTAATAAAGTACCTTTTCTTCTTCATTGGCAAAACTTGAAAATTACCTTAATTGACCTTTTTAAACTCAATTTGATATTTTCATTTTTTTCATTTTATTTTCATTCCCCTGTTTTTTAATCTAATAAGAAAGGTAAAATGATATAAAATAAAGGAAAGACTTAAAAATGTTTGAACAATGTTAACAAGTTTTACTGTAAGTAAAAGGAATGTTTTTTTTTTGTCGCTGTCATTAGTCTCCAATTTGATGAATCATCCATAAAACAGTGAGGAAATGGCTTTGGCAGCCGTGTTTCAGTTTGTAAGTGGTTCCGTTTGAACAGGGCTGTCCCAGTGCTCACCTGCTCACTGTGCTGTAGCGCTCACCTGCTCACTGTGCTGTAGTGCTCACCTGCTCACTGTGCTGTAGCGCTCACCTTCTTACTGTGCTGTAGCGCTCATCTGCTCACTGTGCTGTAGCGCTCACCTTCTTACTGTGCTGTAGCGCTCACCTGCTCACTGTGCTGTAGCGCTCATCTGCTCACTGTGCTGTAGCGCTCACCTGATCACTGTGCTGTAGTGCTCACCTGCTCACTGTGCTGTAGCGCTCACCTGCTCACTGTGCTGTAGCGCTCATCTGCTCACTGTGCTGTAGCGCTCACCTGCTCACTGTGCACACTGTGCTGTAGCGCTCACCTGCTCACTGTGCTGTAGCGCTCACCTGCTCACTGTGCTGTAGCGCTCACCTGCTCACTGTGCTGTAGTGCTCACTGTGCTGTAGCGCTCACCTGCTGACTGTGCTGCAGTGCTCACCTGCTGACTGTGCTGTAGTGCTCACCTGCTCACTGTGCTGTAGAGCTCACCTGCTCACTGTGCTGTAGCGCTCACCTGCTCACTGTGCTGCAGCGCTCACCTGCTCACTGTGCTGTAGCGCTCACCTGCTCACTGTGCTGTAGTGCTCACCTGCTCACTGTGCTCACTGTGCTGTAGTGCTCACCTGCTCACTGTGCTGTACTGCTCACCTGCTGACTGTGCTGTAGTGCTCACCTGCTCACTGTGCTGTAGTGCTCACCTGCTCATTGTGCTGTACTGCTCACCTGCTCACTGTGCTGTAGAGCTCATCTGCTCACTGTGCTGTAGTGCTCACCTGCTCACTGTGCTCACTGTGCTGCAGCGCTCACCTGCTCACTGTGCTGTAGTGCTCACCTGCTCACTGTGCTGTAGCGCTCACCTGCTCACTGTGCTGTAGCGCTCACCTGCTCACTGTGCTGTAGCGCTCACCTGCTCACTGTGCACACTGTGCTGTAGCGCTCACCTGCTCACTGTGCTGTACTGCTCACCTGCTCACTGTGCTGTAGAGCTCATCTGCTCACTGTGCTGTAGTGCTCACCTGCTCACTGTGCTGTACTGCTCACTGTGCTGTAGAGCTCATCTGCTCACTGTGCTGTACTGCTCACCTGCTCACTGTGCTGTACTGCTCACCTGCTCACTGTGCTGTACTGCTCACCTGCTCACTGTGCTGTAGTGCTCACCTGCTCACTGTGCTGTAGTGCTCACCTGCTCACTGTGCTGTAGTGCTCACCTGCTCACTGTGCTGTACTGCTCACCTGCTCACTGTGCTCACTTTGCTGTAGCGCTCACCTGCTCACTGTGCTGTAGTGCTCCAGAATGGCGGCAGCTTTGTCTCCGGAGATCCCGCTGATCTGCATCAGCTGCCTGGCAAACACTTCCCTCACCGTCTGGCACTGAGGGAGACAGGCTGTTATACACACCCACACGCACATGCACACACGCGCACACACAGGCAAGCACGCGCGCACACACACGGGCTGGCACACACACACGCAGGCACACACAGGCTGACACACATGCACGCACGCACACACAAGCTGACACACACAGGGTGGGGCACACAGACACAAGCTGACGCACACATCCACATGCACGCACACACTGACGCGCAAATCCAAGTTAGCAAGATTGTGTGTAACTGTCTCGCAAAAATACGGGACATACACACGTCTTTCCCTCTTACAAATACACACAGTTACAAGGGTGCAAATATCCAATAAGACAAATAGAATATCCTGAAATATACTTTTACATTAGCACCCTCTGTTTTAGAGACATCTCCACGTTAAAATATAAGGACAATAAGGTTGTACCGTTCATGTGATTTTTCACGCCACACAGGTATGCATATGATAGTCACAGAAACGGGCAGATGTAAAGACCTGTGACAGGGATTACGACAGAGCCAGCACACAGGGGGCGGTACCTTGTTTTTGACGGCCCCGTGGTTGAACTCGGAAAAGGAAAGGAGATAGCAGGAGGGGCTCTCTTTCTCTCTCCCCGCACACGGTCCCTCGCTCCCTCCCTCACCTTCTTCCTCTCTCGAGCGACAAAACAGCGTTCTGTTCTGGGTGTGAGAACAAGGGAGGCGGAGTCACGTAATGGAAACGTCACACTGCTGCTGACCTGCGTGGCGTTTGAGCTACAGTGCAAAAACCGTGGAGTGTAATATGCTCCTGTTCTCCTGGGGGGCTAGTGAAACTCCCCCCAGGAGCTCTGAGGATTGAGTACGCATGACAGAGATCTGCAATCCTGCCCCCCTCCCTCTCTAACCAATCTCTTGCATGACAGAGATCTGTAATCCCACCCCCCTCCCTCCCTAACCAATCACATGCATGACAGTGATCTGTAATCCCTCCCCCCTCCCTCTCTGACCAATCACACGCTCAGCATGCCACAGCTCACCTGGTACAGTTTCTGGAGTTGTCTGGTCATGACAGTCAGGTATGCGACAGACTCTTTCACATCCTGCACTCTCTTCACAAAGAAGCCATCCACCACCTGAGTGATGCGTGTACAAACACACAGACACAACACACACAGACTTTTCAGCTTTTTGTACATTGTAAACACACTACAAACTACCTGGCGACTAATGTACACATGTGCGTGTGCATGCACACACACACACATCTCAAGGTCACAAAAGGGTATCTGGGGACTACGTTAAATCAGTACTGTTTGCCGATGTCTTGACCATGGTATGTGTTTGTGTGTTTATGTGAGAGTTCATTTCTTACCACAGTTCTGTTGTGAGTACATGCATTTGTATTCCTGGATGCTAAGTACAGTTCATGGGAGTGCCAGTGTGTAAATGATCCTGTATTCAGGTGTGCGTGTATGTGAGCAAGCGTATGTGAGGTAGTGATGCACCTGTGTGTTGACCATGGCCTGCTGCAGGGTGCTCTCAGGTAAGCTCAGGTGAGCCGCAGCTGATCCGCACTCTTCCACCAGGTAGATCGGCCTTCGCAGACCGCACCTCTTCAGACGGAACTAACAGACAGAGGAGGACACAGAACGCAACACAAATGGTAGGGCGGAAAGCAAAACTAACAGAGAAGGGAACAAACAAAATTGAAGAGGAGAGGATGAAACAAAGTGAGGGGGGACAGGCAGAGGGAGGGCAGGGGAGAGAGAGAGAGAGGGAGAGTGGGCTGCCCCACCAGAATGGAGACTGACAATACACAGGTTTGGCTCCTTTCTCCGTGTCTCCCTGAGATTGGTTACCTTCTGCTCCCTGAAGCGGCCGTCGATGATGCTGCCGCACAGGTCATCTATCCTCTTCCTCTCGATCACGTAATCCAGGACCAGCTCCTTCCCCGGGGGAGGCCGCAGCTGGCCTGGAGGGAGGGGTCAAGAGCTTAGATTACAGCCGCAGCGACCACACAAACTATTACCGGCATCACCATTACTATTATTATACAAGATCGATATATCATCGATTATGGGAAGCCCCACTCCAGGGCACTTACATGAGCTCCAATACTGTCCCTTTCTTAACCAGTTTATTAAAAAATCATCTCTCTTTTTAAAAAGATCTTATAATGACAGTTTCACATTGAATTCTCACACCTGATCCTTGAGTCCAATGTTGTGATCGCTACAAATCTCTGGATTTGGGATTCTGAAGATCAAAAAAAGCCATGACAGTGAATTGGGCAGTTATTGAAGAGCTTTGTGTTTGTATTTGCATCCTCACACACCACTAATTCTAAAGTTCACCGGTTCAGGTGCCCACCTAGCATGCAACTGATACGGTCTGTGCGGAAATGAGGATAGGCTCACAGCGCCACCAAGAGCCAAGTAACGAGTACTGCAGCTAATTGTTAGCTGTGGTATAATGACCAGCAGGGAGAGGGCTAGAAGACAAATGGACAGAAAGAAAATGGAACGGGTGTGCTAGAACAGGCAGAGAACAAGACGACGCTGTGTGTGTGTGTGTGTGTGTGCGCTTATTACCTGGTACCGGTGCAACTCTCTCACGGGCCACCCACAGGAAGTCCCCCACATTCAGCTTCCTGATGTCAAAGGTCACGCCGTTCCTCTGGAGCTCCTTGACAAGTTCCTGCTTGCGTGCCGTGCAGCCCCTGTTCCCAGAACACACCCCTGCTACACAACTACACCGCAGCTTCTGACTGTAGCTACAACTTCAACCACCCACCCACCAGCCATGCAGTCAAATCCCCAGTGCTGTCTGGCTTGAGTCTACTCAGCCGTGCACCACAGACAATGCAATGGAGCGCCGCAGCAGCGCATTCAATTCATCAGACGCAGCACAGGCCCACGCGGTGGTGGTTGGATTGCTGCCGTACCCGGTCGTCTCGATGAAGTCCACACACAGCACGATGTCATAGCAGCCGGGGAGAAGCGCCTCTCCCGACGGCCTCCTCAGCGTTTCAGCAGCCTGGGATTTTCCTGTGACGCCGAACCCAGGCTCGGGGAGGGCTGGCGTCTCTGCAGGGCTGCAGAGGTAGAGGGAGAGAGAGAGACAAAGTCTACATGAACCAATTTGAATGGAATCAGGTAGTGTGTGCGTGTGTGTGTGTGTGTGTAATGAAGTCTCCAATTAGTAATAAAGACAAAGTCTATATTAACCTATGTGAATTAAATTATGTAGTATGTGTATGTGTTTGTGAGAGAGAGAGAGTGAGTGAGTGACAGTGACAGAAAGAGAGATTGTACAAAAAGAGGCCACATCATTAATAAGATCAGCATGCAATTTTCCACCTTGACACAGCTCCATGGTACTCTTACTAAGCCACATCACAATCTCCTCAAGCAGTAGCAAACAGTGAATTAAGTTAATTATTCATGTTAGTTATCCACTCACCAGCCTTCCCTCTCATCCTCATCCTTCCCTTCCTCTAGCTCATCCTCCGTCAGGTCCACGGCGGGGGGGCCTCGTTCGCCCATACTCCCCCCCTCGCTGGCCTCCAGTCGCTCTGCCAGGGCCATGCCCTGCTCTGTCAGAGAGTATCTGCCACACAGCCAAGGATGAGCATCACGAGTGGGGAGTCACTGTAAGCACCAGATACTGCCCATCTGTCCGCACAGAACAAGGCCCACTTCAAAAGTTCTACTCGAATACCAACTGCATAATCGTCTCTACCAGTGCTTACAGCCCCACGTATTGCTTACTGCACTGTTTTGTAAATAGATATGCTTGTATTCTAGATTTGCTTTTAGCATTACAGTGGATATCTGCCTACAGGAGGAGGCGGCAGAGCATGTACATCTTCCTTATTTTACAGCCATGCTCATCACCCTCACTTCCTGTTAGCAGGGATGGTTGGCGAGCTCCACAGTGACGATGGTGATGAGTGGCACCGTGGCACATTAAAACACAGCACTGGGCCCAAGTCTGGTGGCTCTCAGATGGGACTTGGCTGCTCAGTCGTAGAAAAAGTCTTCTTCATTACTTCTTTATTACTGCATCACTCAGCAGTGAAAGAGCTACAGGACTGAGTTACGAGACAAACAGTAAATCAGTTTTCTTGTTGCCATGGACACCTTGCATTTAAGAACATTCAAAATGGGCTGCATTCATCTATGTCCAGATAATGAAATTAAGTACTATTCAGATTTTAATTCAATAAGTAATAATATTCTTACATATTTCGGAAATGATAAATGTTGTCATTGCTTTAAAGCAAAGAAGTGGTAGGCTGCTATTGTCTCAGTTACAGTAACAGCTTGTCTGACAGAGTAGGATAGTACATGCAACCTGTTCAACCAATCAATAAATAGTAAACAAAAGAGAGCCGTCGTCGTCTTAAAGAACCAGAAATCTGTGGGAACAGAAAATCAATGCGGGGGCCATTTTGAATTCCTTCACACACAGAGAGAAGTGCTCCGCAAGAAAACTGCGGAGAGATGCACAGCACATTGGGCAGGGAAGGAGAGCTGGAGGGACAGGAAGTAGCTGCCATTGAGCTCGCCGACGGGTTCAGCGAGCCACTGCTCCCCCAGCGGAAGGTAGAAAACGCTCCTCATCTCACACATCACCTCGTTCGGCGAGGCAGCGCTTAGGTAGTCAATACATGTTCTCCCCTGACGAGAGCTCTCTTTAGACCAGTTTTCCATGCTCACCACAGTACATGCATCCTGCCACTGTCATTAACCGCTACAACGCTGTTAAGGCTATCACCTGCATACAAGGGGTTCACAAGAATCGCTAACTACATTTTGGATAAACGTGGCAAGCATCACCACTTCCTTGAACATGATGCTTTTCGACACTTTACCGCAATCTATATTCAGTGACAAAGCCATCACAATGCAGGGAAAAGAGGAAGCAAATGATAAATTAGCTGCACGTACATTTTGTGCCAGTTGTTGGTCACATCTGGCTGGCTACTGTTATAAATCCCTTCCGCATGTAAACGACAGGGAGGCGTTCCGGTCCCAGAAGCCGTGTGCCCTTGCCATTTGAGAGTACAGCAGAGTCCATTAGTAATTTATCACATATGCTAGCTGCATGTACGCGTAGCAGCACACGGGATAATGGTGCTGTGCTGCCCTGGGCCCTGCGTGATTTACCGACTCCGTTTGGGACCGAAGCCGTACGCAGGGGCAGCACGATGGAGCACGGCGACATTAGGGTGCGCGTACATGTTTCAGACAGTGACCGTTCAATTCAGCCGCTCAAAACTCACTCAATTACATTTACTCCTGGAAAATAATGAACACGGTCCACCTTCTGGCGGACGTACAAATCACACTTTAATACCTGCAGTTTAATCCTGCACTGAATGGGAGACACGATTGATACATTAGGTGCATAGTAGTATAGTTTCACACATACTGTACATTATAACAGCACATGTTCGAGTGAAGCTGGCTGTTATCAAATTCCAGGTGACCTAAATTTTACTGTGGGGCAATTAGACAGTGTTATGCATGCAAAGCAAGAGGGCAAAGGTAAGCACACAGCTCTGCAATAGGTAAGGCATACCACTGTACCGCAGAGTTTCCCCGTGCAGTGCTTGCCTGTCTAATTCACATCCTAAGTATACTGTGATCATTGTAATTATTAAATATTTATACTGTACTAAATAGCTACAAGCCTTAACGCCATGTTGTAATAGCATGTTTCCATGTACTTGTGCATCTAACAGATACTACTGCAGTGCAGTCAGTTGTGCAGCGACAGGGCAGTGTGGATCACCTGGCGGGGCTGTGAGTCTTGATGAGCAGGTCCTTTTGTATGAGTGTGCTGACAGAGGACCAGGCGGTGTATTTACTGCCCAAATCCGGCTACAGAGGGATGACAGAGAGGAAGTGAGAGAGTGCGAATGACAAAAAGACAGGGTGAAAGACTGCAACTTTCACATACATATTTGACAGAAAGTAAACTCATCTCTGAGAGGGGCTTATAGCAAGTAGATCAAAACTGCCCAACCCTGTTCCAACCCTCTACCATCCAGTACATTTTCTTTTCAACCCTAATCCGGCACAGTGGATTTGACAAATTCGCAGCTCAGTGAGATAGCTAGCTGTTGAACGACCTGTGCTTTGGTAGAGTTGGAGTGAAAACCAATAGGACGGTAGATCTCCAGGAGCAGGGTTGGGCAGCCATTGAAGTAGAATGTTTGTAGTTTGTATTGAACTACAGCAGAACCAACTAAACATTCAAAATGCTTTCTTGATAGCACAACCTGCCTGTTGACAACTTAAAAATTTGAAGCTGTCGGTCTTCGTTTGAGGTGGGGTACATTATCATAACCAGAAGCATTTCGTTTACTTTCGTCTGCATTGGGAAATTGTGCATTAACAATTCAACGCTATGACCCTTCAGAGCAGCGTTCCCCCTGACTCACCGCAGAGAACGATTTGTCACACAGTGGCTGAGCTTCCCGCTGCAGCTCCATCTTCAACATGAAACCTTTGCTGCCAGGAATCTGAGTAAAAACACGACAGTGTTTGAGTAACTCTAAACACTCTGAATACATTTCTCGTATGGCGTGATGTAATGGCTCTGAATTCACTCAGGTCAATAGCGATGTGGGAAGATCGCTGCTTCTTCTCCTGTAATGCAATAAACATATTTTTAAAAAGAGCAAGCCAAACATAAAGGTACGGGGCAGTAGAAGAGTGAGTAGTAGAAGAGAATAGCGTAGAAACTTCTGTGCACTGTAAGTTCTAGTTTACCAAGCCAGAGCATTCTTTCAGGAAGACCTTTCGACCCAAAAATTGGCAAACACAGTGAGACTTTTCAGACTAGAGTACTATTGTTCTCTCACTCAATCAACCAATTAACCTAATTTTGATTCACATGGGTGATATGGGTGTTTGATAACTTTTTTCATTAAATAAATGAAATTATTTTTAAAATATGTTTTGTGTTTAGTTTACTCCAGTTCCCTTTGTCTAATATTACATTTTGTCTAAAGATCTAAAACGATTCAGTGTGACAAATATGCAATTATAGGGGACATCAGGAAGGCGGCAAATCATTTTTCTCAGCATTTTACAACCTCAGCCACCAATATGGCTTACATAAAAAACAATCCAGGAAATGCTGAAAAAGTATTATCCAGGTTAATGTGATATAATGTACAATATGGAAGATGAAAAATCATATGGCAAGGGTCAGTTAAAAATAGCAGGTAAGGAGGAAATAAGCACCAATCCAATACCTGACAGTGTCTGTACAGCGTGAGAAGGACAGCATAGCCACCTGTCCTTTTCTGTGGCACATATTCCCTCTTCTTTTTCCACCCTTTCTCCTTTCCTCCATCTCCCTGTAGATTTTTCTGGAAGGGCAGAACAGGAGAGTGACTCAACTCAACTCCCCAACAGGCAACTGGCCTATTTTCAGTGGGTCCATCACAGAAGACACATCGCTGTATTTCTTATGGACTCAACAATAAAAATCATTTTCAGTATTTCAGTGAATTTCTGTGTGATTACAAATGTAAAATTGTCGAGTACAGAGCCAAATCAAGAAAAATGTATATATATCTTTGTCCCAAACATTACAGAGCTTGCTGTATGTAGCAATGCCTCACTTTAAAATATCATCACAGATGTACAAGGCATTGATGCCAGCTTTTAGAAAGGCTAAAAAAGAATTCCTTCCAAACTCACAGAAGCAATTTTTTAAAACTCATCATAAAGACATCATACTATTTTGCTATGTGGATTTCTCTAATGACAGCCTACTGACCCAAAAGGAAATACAAACAAAAGGAAAGAAATGTACAGTGCTGTGGTAATATTAATAATTACGATGCAACACAGAGTTCTTTCATTTTAATTTGTCATAGGCTGTCCAGTTGTATTGCCTACCCTCTTTGCACCATTCTTCATTTTTATAACTTGATAAAAGTAAGTTTTATCTTTCCCAGTTGGTTTATAGTGTTGCACTGTTACACGGTCACTGTAGCTATAATAGATTTTAAGGTGACACAAAACATGACTTATATATGTGTTTTATATAAAGTACATTGTCCTCTGCTGTATTTGGTGTAACTTTCCACTCACCGAATTTACATTTCCCCTGCCTGAGGTATCTGTGGAGGTTTCCGAGTGGGGCTTTGAGGTAGCCAGCTTATTACTGCGTCTGCGTGGAGGATCAACGCCGCCGCCGGGGAGCGAATGGATTGGGGCGTCTGCACCTGCAGAAAGACAAAGACACAGTAGAGGACCGATTAGATACGTAGCAATGATTTAAGACTATGCCGCTTGCCCCCAAAAGCCCATCAAGATATGTCTTACGTCTCACCGTGCTCTTTGTAATGCCTTTGCAGCCTGTCGTCGAGGACCTTACAAATCCCGTCGCCGAAGTTCTGCAGTATCTTGGCCTCTTTTCCGTTTCGCAAGGGGAGAGGATATTTCTTTAGAGAGTTGATGGCCTGAGTGGGCAGTGATGAGATCAACACAACGATGAAATGGAAAGCCGCACTTTATAGAAAACCCTGTCCACGCGGATTTCAGGCGACTCACCTTCTGGTAGACGTGCTGTGTTTTCATGCCCCGCTCTTTAGCTTGGTCTCTCAGTTCGCTTAGCCAGTGGAGGAAAAGAGGATTTGGACAGGGTGACAAAGCACGCTTACGACCCAGACGGACCGCTTCGGAGGCTGGCATTCCTCCACACGCTGGGAGAAGAATACCAATCTTTAGCTTTCTTGATTTGCAGACAGTTATCGATACCCTGTATGCCCTGCCTCCGCTAGCTACCCAGCTTATTACGTTACTGCGTTGCTAACGTACGCTAACACATTGGCTAGATGAAAACGAACTTGCTGTGCAGTGCATACCAATAAAAGTTAGCAGACCACTTTATTGATAGTAAAACAATGCAACACATAAGACGCTCCGAAATGGCATCCTATTAACTTGTGAGCAAACATGCAGTTAATCATGTCCACAAAACCCGTACCCCAAAAAACACTTCTATATGAATGATTGGATTCAACCCCGCAACTTCACAATTCAAAACAGTCTGTACCATAAAGTTTTAGCAAAACCATATGAATTGCCTTTTGCCATATCATCGAATGCTTTCACAGCGCCGCCTGCAGTCGTGAGTGTATATTTGCTTCACCCCAGCTTACTCTGTTTTGCTCATGAAATTTCCAAGAATGAATGAATAAATAAGCTACTGTCGATAGAAACCAATTAACTGTTCAGGGAGTGAAACCTCCACATCCACGGTGACGCTGAGCTATTGTCTCGCCTATCGGGACTTCCGGCCTCGGCCAACACAGGCAAGGTGAGAATTGCCTGACAGCGTATCAATGCTTACTGTACCTGGATACGCAGTCCCAGTCAGATCCCCGTCAATGACGGTAGATAGGCCTATGTACACCTGTGTTGGCACAAGTTCTAAAACACGAGGAATTCTTCAATGTATTTTGTTTGTAAATATTGTATTTTACCGACTCATATTAGCCATTATTTCTAACAGATAGGTCTTTTTTCCGTGCACTATATTACATTTCAGGCCATGCATTGGCCTACAAATCAAAATGCAATTTTCGTGTGCTTATTTTTATAAATCAATTACGCACGACTACATCCATACAACCATAGTTAGCCTACACACCACCATGCTGGTTTATTATTGATTTTGATTACTTTTATGTAAATGAATTAATTAATGAATTGATTAATTAATTAAGCAATGACGCCAAACGTCGCCGTTGCCTCCGAAGAGGCTATAGGCCTATATCATTGCTGTGAAAGTACAATGTTGGTGTATGACAGCTGTGTGCTGGCTTGCTTTCCTTTTTATGTCTTTTTGTAGTGCTCGAGTTCACGTTCAAGGCATGGTATAGCCTAAATATAATTGGTTATTCATATTTGATTTCAGTAGTTACTGTAAGCTTCTTGTGAAACATTACCTGAGTGTGTTGATTTTTACACTGCCAACTCTAGCTATGTGTTACTAGGTCTAGCTTGCCTTCAATGCCGAGATAGATAAATTCTAAATATTAAAATATATAGCTGCTTACGGTAACCACACGTCCATAATATGTTGCCATGGTGTAGCAAGGCTCCCAGAATACCGTTAGAACCCGGGAATCCTCTGGTGGAATACCTGGAGAGTTCAGTCGCTGGATTCCACCGACAAGACTCAACAAGACCTGGAATCTGACTCACTCCACACACCCATACGCACAACCATACACCCACACAGGTACTTTTTCCATTCATGCTCAAGACTAGCCTTGCCTCTGATGCCAAAAGAAACTGTGCTGTCTACAGCATATAACCATATATAATTGATGCAGACACAACAGAGAGAAGAGGAATACTGTAAATTGATTTCAGGTACCATTCATTTGCAGTTGAGCAATCCCACAACAATTATTAATGGCTTACAAACCACCCTTCCTTCCCACCCAGCACAACAGAGCAGCAAATTAACGCCTTGCAACATAGTACAAGGATGTGCAGTGAACCAGTGTCTTACAAAATATTACATTACAAAACAGTATGGTTAAGTACAGTGGACTGTATTACAGGATATATAACTATTATACACTCTCAGAAAAAAGGTATAAAAAGGTTTCTATAAAGGTGCAAACGCTTGTCACTGAGGTGGTCCTATATAAGTACATAAATTGTACCCCTAGCCAGCAATATATTGTATTTTTAAGGGTACATTTGGCATGTTTGTTCCCTAAAGAACAAAAATTGACCTCCACTGTTCCTTTATTTCTCAGGGTGTAATATAGTTACAGCACATAATTACATCACAGAACAATCTTAACTGCTATACGCTGAGAGAACCAGCCATGAAATGCATTGCATAATGTAGCACTACAATAGATGAAAAAGTGGTGCTAGATTGCTGTACAAATACAAGGATGAATTGGAGTAGGTTTAACTGTTCTATATTCTATACAGCCTTTGGCAACACCATTATAGAGCTTCTGTACCACAGTAAAGTGTCATTGTGAAATACATTCAAATGCAAAAGATAGTCCTGTATTGCTTTGTCATCACACATACATTGCTACGACTTTTTTTTTTAAAAACCCACACTTAACACACCATTACGCTATTTACAAAGAAGGCACCATTTTGTTTGTGTATAAAATATATATATATTAAAAAAAACAAATTCCCTTCTGGGTTAACAGTACAAATGACACACCCTGATAAATATTAATCTCTATACCGATATGTGTGTATATCTACAATCCAGTAAGAAGTTATAATCTCCAGAAAACATTTAATTTATTCATAGTCCCCCATTTCATTTTTCTGTACATGACTGCCAAAACATAATCACATTTCAGTTACATGCATAGCCACACTCACAGTACTGTAACTCCTTTGAGGAAAAAAGTACCACAGTATTGATAAATTGGATTAATTCACCTGCATGGTCCTGTAAAAATCTTTCTCCCTAACTGCAACAAAGAAAGCAATCCAGCAAAATGTCACCTGCTCCCATGCAGAAATGATTTATTCTTTACCATCAGCCACCATGCAGGCCACCATTTCAGATACACCATCTCACACTGGAATATGCAGTGTTTCTATCATTTTAAATTCACGGGAGTCTGAATTGTAAACTTCAGTGTCAAATCAAGTACAAAAAAAGGTCCGTCTTTGCCGGGTCCTCCTTCCATTCCTCTCGGACTCTCCATCGTCCTTTCTCTCCTTTCCTTCAGAGCACACGTTTCATCGGAAAAATGTCATTACGGTTTTCTCCCTCCCTTTATATTCACCCTCTTCATCCCCTCCACCCCTCGCTCCCGCGCCCTCATCTCCCCGCCGAGCCGGCCGTGTCGTCGCTGTCGGGGCAGTGCTGGGACAGCGGGGAGCCGGAGGAGAGCGACTCGCGGTCGGCGCCGGCCAGGGCGGCCCCGCCCGCCAGCTTGCGGGCCTTGCCCCGGAGCAGGACGCTGTGCGGGTGCTGGGTGTGCAGGTGGAGCACCAGCGCCTCCTGCGTGGGCGCCGTGTGCCCGCACTCCTCGCACACGTACAGCTTGCTGCGCCGCTCCTTGTACGCGTACTGCTGCGTGACGCCGTGGATCTTCTTCATGTGCGACTCCAGCGAGCAGCGCTGCGTGAAGGCCTTGTCGCACAGGCTGCACTTGTAGGGCCGCACGCCTGCGGGGGAGGGAAAGCGCACCACAGCAGGGGGGTCAGTGCATTGGGTAAACGCAGCCAATCAGAGAGCGATACGCGACGGGTGTTCACAGGAGGGAAACACAGAACAATGGGCAGATTGAAACTGAATGATAAGCACACTCCCTCAGCCATGCTGACCCATTTGTTGCCTTCGGTCCATCGTTATATCTATGCAGTTTTTGCAAAGGAGCATGCTATAAGGATGGAAGGATTGACCATCTACCATCCCTGGCCATCTACCTTTTTTTTAAATAACCAATTCCTTTCTCCTTTATCATGGTGCATAATGATAACATGATGACAGTCTATGGTAAGACTTTAGGTAGGGTATACATGCCTTATGGAGAGTGCATGAATCTTAAGATCCAGAGTAGCATACCACGGTGTTCAAGTCTGATCATGCACATTATTACCCAGATACGAATCAGTCAAATATTCACCAAAAAAAGAAATAAATAAAACATCAGAAAAGCAGAAAAACTATATAATCCTTCACTGAAACCAATCAGTTCTTTGTCTTACTACCCCAATATTCTAGTTTAACATGTGTATCTGTTTTGAAATTGGACGTGCAGGCCCTTCTACCCATTTGATTCAGGTTTGATGTGCCAGGAGACCCCTCTCCACCCTCACATCTGCGGAAGGGAAGCACAAAATGGCGGGGTGGGGGGCTTACCTGTGTGAGTTCGCACGTGCCTCTTGAGGTCGAAGGTGTCGTTGAAGCCCTTGCCGCAGAAATTGCACGGGTGCCTCTTGGTCTCGTTGTGACACTTGAGGTGGCGGTTCAACATGCGCTGGAACTGGAAGGTCTTCTGACACACCTGACACGAGAACGCGGGCGCTTCCAGAGCCGCTGGGCTGGAGGAGGCCGACACGGCACCTGGAAGCTCACCTGACGTCACCTGGAGGCGAGAGAGACAGCAAAGCATGAAGAGTGGGATGGAGTGAGAGAGCGGATATACTGGTTGGAGTTGTAAGCGAAGACGCAGAACCTCCACACCCATGTAATTGATCAAGCGTTTCTGAATGTAACTGTAAAACTGAATGTATTGCTGTCGTGGCACATTCCAAAAAACTATTTTTCAGTTAATGAAATGAAAAGCTTACGTTGACATACACCACAAAAATTCATACAAACAAGTGTGGGTGTCTCCATGCAGATTCTTAATATTCCAATCGATTTGAATTGCACTGCCAATGATTATGGCAGGTGTGCTCATGACAATGTGTCTAGTGCCCAAAACAATCATGGTTCTCGTTTCAAAGCAGCATCAGCAGCACAGGAACTTACAGAGGCTAAAATGACCACTTAGGCACATGTTTTATATTTGTGTGTTGTCCACCAAGACATTGTAATACAAAAATAAAATCATTTTCATTATTTGAAATGTAAGCAATCGGTAGTAAACCTCAGGTGTGAGTGTGCTCAAATCCAGCTGACAAAAATATAACTATAGGACTATGATTCTTTTATGACCTTCATTGTGCAAACAGATCAGTACACGGTACCCTAACCCTACACCAAGAACCTTTCTGGGACCAGCTGCCTCGTGGCCATTTGCTACACCACCTTTCCATTGAATCTCATTCAACCCTCCTCCACTCAGATTCCAAAAACCCATCTGATCACGTCCCGGTCCCCTCTCTCCGATTCTGTCGGGGGCGCGTTTTTCTCTGAACCCTCACCTTGATCTTGGAGCGGACGTAAGTGCTCTCTGCTGCCTCGTCCAGTTGCCCCGGCGTGGGGCTGCTGCGCTCCTGGCCCTGCGCGGTGCTGGAGGGCAGCTCCGCCGTGTGTGTGCGCGCGTGGGGAGCGCGCTCGGGGACGCGCGTCTGTTTGCCCTGGTCATGGCGCGGGGAGAGGAAGTGGGCGGACTCTGCGGGGCTGGCTTCAGACTCCTCGGTGAGGTGAGGGCGCACTATAGAGACTGGAGGCAATAGACAGAACAGCGAAATTACGCACTGTCGATTTATTTGGTTAGCAGAAACACAAATGTGTAGTGTTCTTTTAACTGCATGTTTTACATAGGCTGATGACTTGAGAGCAATTAAACAGCCTCTGCAATGTCTAATCAAGGTTTTGAACTTGTGATCAGATCCAGAACATACTTTGTCCGACATTTATAAGATGCACAATTCATACATGTCATATATGTGCACGTCAATAGATGTTTCATATTGTTGTCGAAAAAAGAGGGTTTGAGCCAGCAATGAAAAGGTGTAAAAACAAGCAAACACAAAATCTCAACAACTGACAAACAAAAAACAAGTCAGCAACCCTTAGCATGGAGGTAACATTCTAATCATCAGTCATCCACTACATTGCACACGCTGAGCACATCACAGTATGGTGCATTATTTTTGAGACTGGCATCAATATTTTAATCCTGCTTTACAGTAATTAACATGCAAATATTACAACATCCATCTCCAGTTGCCACTTGACAATTACACTGCCATCACACAAAATCACGGATCCAAATAAGGGCTTCTTCTCCCAGGGAGCAGGCAGTGTGTATTATACTGCGTGAAGCACGCGAATGCGTGCGCGTGTGTGTATTGACGTCATTTACTCGTGTTACAGTTCAACCTGTCTGACAAGCCAAGCCAGATGTACAGGCTTTCCAAAACCACGCACACAAGACGCAAGAGTATACACTGCAACAACCATAATATTTTATTAATCATGTAACGCTGTACATATGCTAGCCTACAACACAAAAATATTGATTCGTTTTAATATTTCTTTATAATACTATGAATATAGCACGCAAAGTAAAACCCAATTAAACTGCGAATAACATAATTCGATCATCAATAGGCTTAACTATAGTGGCAGTGATCGTTAATCTGTCGTCGTATATTAGGCCTGTAGCGTAAGAAAGTGTACGCTGTGAAATTCATGAGTACACACACGCTTAAACTATTTGATGAAACTGCCTGGAGTCAAATCGGATAAATTGCAAATGATCGTGCAAATGAAGGCCGCACCATTGGTAACGGTATATAGTTACAATCATGAAGCAAGAGGGCATCATTTGCTTCATCCATGAGGTTACACTAACGGTCCTACAGAAGTCCCCATCCTGACTCGTTGTTTTTTACATCGAGTAAGGTACGGTTTGGCAGAGGTTTACGCGGATATTTAACTGCCAACTGGAGGCTCGACGCTTATACAACGGATATCCCAAAGACGCGAATTAATTCTGCGGGGAAATATGAACGTGAAAATATGAAAGTTTTTTTCCAGAAATCATGATATAAAAAACAGGTTACTCAACACCTGGTCTTTGTCATTTTCCCTTTACCTTATCTTTCATGTTTACACATCTTCGCCCACACACACCCAACCTGTGTATAGCCTGGTTATCCCCCACAGCGAGACTATGCCAAATATAAATCGCGAAAACTGGTGAGCGGTAATCAGAAGGAAAATAAAAAGATGGTTTTCTTCAATGTTATTTTTTCACGGAAATCACTTTAAATGACGTGCTTCAAAAGATCATAATACGATTTACAATAACATACGGACAGCCTATTTATTTTCACGTGCACATCGCATGGTGAAACAGAACAATTCACTTACTTTCGGTTAAACTAGCACTTAATATAGCTGACCAAGCATTAAATGGGCTAAATAACAGGTGCCAAGCATGAAGTGGGCTAAATACACAATCTCAGTTTATCAAAAACCAAAATTTATCTTCCATATTCTGAATAAGGTCATAAGGGAAACATTTATGAATTTTTAGCGCATTTTATAGCTTGGTAGGATATTTAGCATTTGGAATTTAAAAAATGTTGTAATTGAGTCAGTTAAATGATGTTTCTCTGTAATAACAAATACATACTACTGTTTATTTAAATACTTTATTCAAAGAAAACATATAACGTACACATTATGTGTTTTATGATAAGGCTTAAGTAGGTCTAGTGATGCATAGTGCCATACACAACTGCAAATAGTGAATACGCTTATACCTTTAAAAATCTCAGAAAGATTAGGATAACCAATCGTTACAAGCTAGGCTCCATGATTTTATATTTAAGCGACATTATTCAAAAAGGTTTAGAGATTAGTTGTATTAGGAATAGCCTTGCCTATTATTGTTGCAGCACAGCTGTTGCTTGATATTGGTATATTTGTTTTATCATAACATTTTGTCTCCGGTTACCAACAAGTAGTAAACACGTCATATTATCCATGGGCACTGATAACCCAAAGGCCTGTAGTTCCAGCACATTAGGATGTAAAAATATAGTAGGCTATATAGGCATAGTGTAAGGAATCGGAAGAAAAGGAGCGATAAATGTTCGCGCTATATAGGTGGGGTTTGAGAAATCAAATTGAAATAGTGAAGTACTCGGGAGCGCAGCAAAATGTAAACGTAGGCTAATTCATGAGTGGTTGGGCTGTTCCCTGTTTGCTAAAGGTGTTGCGTGTTGAGGTGGCCAGCGCAGTAGTCCGTTATTTCCTTCACTGTACTAAACATTAACTCACCATCGCAGCCAATGCGCGCGCAAACGCGCTCGCACTCACACGCCCTCGCATTCACACACGTAAACACGCGCCGATCTCAGTCAGCGAAAGAGAAAGATAATATAGGCTACATGAACGCGCCAACTGATAAATGATACGGAGGTCCTTGGCGAAATCGCATAAACTCTGATTACTTCTCAGACTAAGGTCAAAGCGGAGTAAATAATTACTAGTGATCACGAAAAATTGAAAGAACTTCTGATCACACTATATAATACCATGCAGTAACCTCGGAGCCTATTATAACAAGCTGAGATATAGTGAAATGTAGGCTACATATTCGAAACATGCTCACAAAAGTAGCCTAGCAAACCTTATATTTGTATTAAATTAAATAGAGCTGGTGATCCAGCAACAACGGCCAGCGTATCCCTTCGCGAGTCATACGCAATTAACATACCCATTAGCGGTAACAAGTGGAGCAGGCGCAACAGGTACTCTGACATACCTAGGTAAATTGTGACAGTGCACGGATTTCCAGCTTCCTCATGTCAGACACGTTCGAACCGAACGTTTGGAAAATGTTGTAGGCTGTACCAAAACTGACACTAAGTACACAGTAAAATGTCCAATGTTAATTCAACTCCAACAGAGTACATATGGGTTCAATAGGGATGTACTCTGAACAATGTGTTCAAGGTACTCCGTAGGAGTTGATTTAACACTGGACATTTTACCGTGTAGACCTTTTATACGTGAAATATTCTGAATACAGAATACATCTCCACTTGCATACTGTGCTGTTAAATAGTAGCATTCCGCCTATATGTTGTGCACTACATTATACGAAAGGTGGCCACAAAGTAATTCAATTCAGTCCAATACTCCATTGCCACATCAACGTAGCAGTTGCAAGGAATGTCCCTCAGTGTGTGCCCTCCAAACATAACTTATACAAAGTTAGAAACATCAAAAGTTTCATCAAACAAATCCCTCCATTAGAACCTGATCACAGAATAAATGTATCTATCATAAATGCATACACATAGTCATTTAAAGCTGTAAAGATCAGTTAAAACTGATATTGGACACATGTTGGTTCAAAGTAGTAAAGTGCCAGGCACATTCAAATATGAATCCTCGAATAGTCCCCTTTTGTAAAATACTGGTGCTAGCCATGAGTTCCTATGGTACAAAAGTACAAAAACAAATTCAGGCTTCCCTAACTTCCATAGAGATATTATGAATTGGGGTCCTTGGATCAGTTTTGATTGGATAGCCAAATAATTTGAGGAACTAATAACAGGCCCATAAAGATTTTCTATATTATTTAAAACGAACCCAAGAGTTACAGGAAAGTAAGTGCACCCACCACCTGTTATTGTCACGGCATGGCCTGTTGCATTAATTTACTGAACGTTGATTTATTTGACTCAACCGACTCAACTGACTACTGTTGTTCTTGTTAATGTTGACAGCTGTAAAAGTGTAGAATCCTGAATGTGTTCTGAGCTCTGATTAAAATGGTAAATGATTACAAGCAGGTCTGGGGAAGCGCGGAATGCTTAGGGGGAGGGGGGTCTTTAGGCAATAAAATGAATGACGCTAGAAGCATTCCGTTATGAACTGCCTACTTTCTTTTGGTCTTTATATAATCAGAGAAGCCTAGACTTGGAAGCCTCAAAGTTCTAACTGAATAATCCCTGTAACTTTTTTGTGAATAGCAGTCTTTGAAATAAACAGTTATCTTTTTTTAATGGATGCGTTTCAATCCAGTGTTTCCTTGAGGGGAAAATATATACTTTATATATTCTTCATTTAGCAGAAGCACGGTTTTAAAGGTCCATATAAAGACATTTATATCTGACCTCGAACAACTGTTGTCTTATCATGCCAAGCTAAATGCTGGATCTCAACGACTTGTGAGCTAGGCAAATTGTGCGTCGCGTGGTGTTGCAACTGGGTTTCAAGCTATAAGGAAGCCCGGCGGGTTTGAAGGTCAAAATAAGGAGCACTAACGGCTCCCATGCAACGGCTTTCTGGCTGAGACAGGCATGTAATATTAAAGAGATCATTAAGTTGTCTATATATAATCACGTGGAAACACCCACTGCCAAACTGTATTTTTTAATATTAAAATAAGTAAAAGTAGGGCATCGCTAGGAGGCTATATAATTAGTAGCTATTCACTTTCCGAAGACATTCTTTGAGGAGTAGGGTTACTCAATGCAACTAATAACATCGTTTCTTTTTTGCTGCTGATAAATGAAATCAGCGCATTACATGATTTTTGGATGGCATTAGTAGTTTCTGTATTATCCACCGTTATTTCCACCGTTGCAGCAATAAAAAATGAACATCTCACCTGGTATGTAAATATCTCCACGTTCATGATCTCGGACCTCGCTCCAATTCCGCTTGCCGGGCGAAACACTCGCCTTTTTCACCAGGAAGGCTCGGGGCATGGTTAATTTCTCCTAACTCCCTCCGCTATTTTCCCCTAGGTTTCCGCTCTTTCCCCGAACTCTTAATTGGTAAATTAAGGGAGTTAGTTCCGACTAACAATACATGTAACGATTATTTTAAATACACTTCTTCGCTTCAAACTGTGAAAACAACGCTTACTCAACCAAAAGAACAGAACCGATACGGTCTATGTTTGTTTTATGTGCTCCTCCCTCTTTTTTCTCCCTCTACAAACTTCAAGGCTACAGTTTTCCTCAGTTCTTTTAGCCCAATATTTATACCCTTTCTTAAGCGTGCTCTTTCTTCCTTTGCTCCTTTCCGCTTCGATAAACGGGAGTGTCTTCACCAAGGTGAGATACGTAGCCTGTGCTCCAGTAGACCGGTGGATCCTGACAGGTATGTTTTGGTAGTAACGGAACAAACGAAATCCGCCAGTTAAATATAGAGCCACACGCACCGCACAACACGGCTCATTCAAAGGTTGGACTTACCGCAGGTACACAATTGGGCAGGAAACAGGTAACACCGCGCATGCGCCTGGAAATAACGGTGACAACAAACCAAGGCGAGTCTTATGTTTTACCTGTTCAACCGGTTTTTTCTTAACCATTCCGCTCAGAGGTGGGAACAGAGAAAGAGAGAGGTTGATGTAGGAGTGAGGGGGTGAGCGAAAACGACGAATGCGTTGGTGAAAGAGAGGTTTTTAAAAAATATAAGACAAAGCAAAAAAGTTTGTGAAGGCAACCGGTTAGGTCGCTCCATCAAGAAGGCATAGGCCTACTTAATTCCTGCTTTAATACAAAGGCGTGTATAATCGTAGGCTACAGAACGGGTGGGGGAGTTTAGGGGAGTATTACACAACGCATAACTGATACATAGTCTACATAGGTATGTCGACATGAAGGCAGACAGAGCCATACACGTGTAAAATATCAACAAACTCTGACAAAGCAGAGGCGCCCATATAGGCTACACGACGCCGTTATTACGGTTTTGTCTGCATTTTATTCGGATTTTCTTGTGATTCCGTTGATTTTATTAGCACTGGTCTGTTGGTTGTATGCACTCACCTGTAGGTCACTGAATTAAAAGAGTCTACTCAATGCGTACACTTAATGGACTCTTTGTTAATGAATGCGTAGCCTACATTTATGAGTGCAAAATATGACTTGACTGGAGAGAACTCGGACGAGAGCTGTGGAAGTTCACAATAGATTCTTGTTCCCTGACAGGGTGTGTATGTATACATCACCAGAGCCAAAACTGAAACATCCCAATTGACAGGTTTTACAATATCATTGTCATTTGCATAAGAGAATGAAATGGTAGCACTGGTAAAAACAAATAAATAAATAAATAAATAGGCTACATTTAAAAAAAGAAATAAACAACAAAGAAGAAATTGCAGTGGTTCAAGATTTGGCGAAGGTTTAGCTTGCAAATACTTTTTAAGTCCTATTGTACTTACATTGAGATGTAGAGCAGCCCGAAAGCAAACGTTTGAATAATTGCTGTAGAGAAAATCATTCACACCCACCTGTGGGTTTCTGCTATCAAGTGTGTGAAAAGGTGTCATCTACTTTCATATCTCAACTGCCACAATCAGCTCCACACCCTCACTGGTGGAAAGACTGGGGTCATCATAAAAGTCCCCATTCTGATATGAGGAATATGGGAACATCGGCATTTGTGCACTGCAGTTTTCTGTTGTGTTAAAAGTTCCCATCATCTTCACTTAACTTTTCCTAAATCTAGCCCACTTTTTTTTTTTTACCTATCTCTATTTTGGGTGGTGGGCACTGTGATTTTCTCCAATTCTGTTCAACATGTGTATCTGCATTGTTATTTAACTATACTCAGATAATAATTAAGTGTAATGTCATTGCTGTTTGCCTCACTCATGATTCCTACTGTACCTAAAACCCAAGAACTCAAAGCACTATAGACTAAGACAAGCAGTAAAATTAGTACTTATTTTCCTGCTTCTGTTTGGCATTGTGTGTGTCTTCACTCTGGAGCTTGAGTATGGGAAACTGGTCCTCTGGCTGCTGCAGTGTATTCAGCACCAGGTGTACCAATGACCAGGTATAGCCATTTTAAAACTTTTCCACTTCAGTACTGCAGAGCCCACCTACATTTTAATGCGCTCAATGAAAATGAGGCTTTTGTTGCTAAAGCTTGATATTGAACCACTCTAGCTCTGCAGTGATGGACTGCTTGTGAATATTACACTGTGAAACAATCCCTGTGAAAAATACAGTAACTTACTGGCAACTGGTTGCCAGCAAGTAACTATAAATTAATTTGCAATGTTATTACTGTAATTTGAAATACAATAACCATTACTTTAGTGTAAACATGAACACAGTGTCACAATGTAATAGCAAAATACAAAACTGTACTGTAAGGTTTATGTTACAACCAAGGACCAAACAACACTTGAACTGAGGTCGCCTGGGTGAGAGGCAGCCACACTAACCACTGCCACAGAGACAAATTCACCTGTGGCAGAGCATTTTGGCAGCCCCACTAGCAGATCACTACCTCTACAAGTTAACTGATGGATTTTTGTTACCATAACTGGAAATTACTGTACATCAAAACTTCCAAGTAGCCTGCTGTTGCAAGTTCTGCAAAATGACGTGAGGACAATGCAGTGACCTGTGAATGAAATTATGTTTATTGTTCTACAGCATTGCAAAAGGAGGCATTCATCTTATTGACAACAGAACACTTAATTTCAAACACGATTATCTTTCATGATATAAATGAAAAGTGTAATTATTTTGGCCATAAAATGTATGCGTTAACAGTAATAATAAACCTTTATATATACGGTGGGAGGGGGGATTGCAATACTTTTGCCAATCACTTATTCTTTGATGAAGGATACCACATGGAGATTCAGGAGTACTGCTTTCCTCTGGACTTCCTGTCTGATCCAATGGTAGATATGGACCTTTGAGGAACACCTGCCCTATCAGCTTTTTGAGAACTTTTGTTTTTCATTATTGTTCAGTTTTAGGAGTCAAAACCTTTACTGTAATTGGTTTCACATCCCATGTCATGTATAGGAAATGGTTGCCCAAAATGCATCACCATTCACAGTAATAAACAGTAAAATCATTTCACAGTATCTGCCTGGAATGTAGTTAGGCTTTTATATAGTACGTTTTTAATGCCAAAAACAGAAATTGTTACAATAATATTGCAGTAATTGTCAAAAATCTGTTTAGAAATGCAGTATTTCCACAATGTTTTCAAAAGTACATTTTATTCTTATTCTTATTCTATTATTATAATTATTATTATTATGTAAAGCTCCACAAAGCTTTTCAAATGTATTCAAGATTGATAGTTCTATGGCATATTTGAAGACATCTTCCTCAGTGGAATTCAAACCATGGACCTTGCAATACAAAAGGAGTTGGTAAACTCTACACTACCAATGTAAAGCACATGAGTTTTTGTTATTTTGTTGGTTTTATTATTCATCAGTTCTTCTGGATGTGATAATAATAATAATAATAACAAAAACAATAATAATAATAATTTTTCTTATTATTATTGTATATTTTTAATGAATATTTGCATGTTCTCAGTTTCACATAATCTCTGTGGAAGTGGTGTTTGGGGGAGAGCATAGGTGAGTTTTCAGTGCTTAGTAAAAAAACATTGCTGTAAGGAACTCAGATACACACAATCAGTATTTCGTTGTTGGAATGTAGTGTTGCTTTTCTTATCCCCATCTGTTGCTATTCGGAGTACATGATAGAATCTGAATATCATTGCATATTTCGTCCATAGGCTGATTGCTTATTTCTGCATGACCATTGTTCTCCACATAAACATAACTGCATTGAGCATTGCCTATGATTTGTGACTCGTTTTATTGAATGATTGAATGCATTTTGTGTTTGACAGAAGCCAGAGGATTATTTAGCAAACGGTACCACAGCTATTGTGCCAGTGATGCTGTGGAGAGGGCAATGCACTTTTGCTTAATATATATTCCCAGATATCTCACCTTTACCATGCGCAAACCTTCCAGTGGTTCTGGGACTCTGAGGGGAGGGATTGGAAGGTTTAATCCAGTTACATTTAATTCTATTTCATAGATGAAGAAATGATTTCAGAATTTTCTGGAATTGAATTTTGAGACTCAGTTCGCATTAAAATGTGTGAATAATGTGGCTTTTATAGGGAACAGTGAACTTTGATCTTGCCCATTTGTGTATAGTAGGAGAGATGACTGCTTTACGGTTGATTGTGTGGGTTGTTTGCTTTGAGTCTCCTAATCAGGGCACTGCTATTTATCTGTAGATAAAGGTGATAAGACTAAACAATGAGAGATGTTATTGAGACTCATATAATGGATATTACACTGACTAGCTGTTCATTTATTTATTTAAAACTTACATGAAATAGGTTGAACAATATATTTGCAGGACTGGTTGACTATTGGCTTGTAAGTTTTTCTGATTTTGTGTTTAGTTATGACCTGGCAGTTTTAGTACTTCATAAAATTGAAAATTTAAGATGACCTTCCATAATTGCAAATAAAGCCCTATAACAACTGGCAGGACACAATGTGTCTAAGTTGTCTCTACATGGAATATAGTTTTGCCTTTATTGATTACAAATGATTCTGTTAATTTTTAAAAACTATTAAATATTTCTCTTGTAAAATTTTTGAGGAAACTGGCGATATCATATGAACCGGTATAATGTATTTCAGAACTGGGAAATGTGTCAAGTTTCAGGTGAAATTCTATTGTTTTAAAAACAACAGTATAATAATCTTATATATAAAATGCATCTATTTATCTCATATGTGTTCACAACACTCAATGGAGAGAGAGAGAGAGAGAGAGTGTGTGTGTGAAAGAAAGAGAAAGAGTGTGTGAGAGAGCAAGAGAGAGAGAGAGAACGAGTGTGTGTGTGTGAGAGAGAGAGACTGGGAGGCTAACGAAGACAGAGCAATGAAAAGTATAAGGTGCAGATGTTAACAGTTCGGAGAGAGGGCAAGAGAGAAAATAACGTGGAGAATATAGAGGAAGAGGTACAGGTAGAGTATATAACAGGCAGTGTGTAAAAGGGTAAACGATTGGTGAGAAGATGAGAGCAAAGTGGGTGTGTTGCTATGTAGAATGAGTGGTATGCTGCCCGGGCTGTTGGAGTGGTTGGAGCAGAACAACTATCCCCTCTTCCTCTTCATACTCTCTTTCCTCTTTTTCTTGTTGCTGGTGGCAGCATCTCTCTCTCTCTCTCTCTCTCTCTCGCCCTCTCTCTCTCTCTCTCTCTCTCTCTCTCTCTATCTCTCTTGCTCTCTTTTCTATTGCTTTCTCTGCATCTCTCGTGACTTTTAGAAAGTCTTTATTTAATAATTGTTAGGAAAAGAGTATCAATTGGAGGGAGGCATTGAAATAATATCAGAAAAGCTGAGCAAGTGATCTATCCCTTTAAGCTCTCCCAGGCTGCTATTCGGTTTATGACAAGCATGCTCAGTCTGTATTTTTTAATTGCCTGCAGGACTAAAAGTGTCCAGCCTAGCTTTTCACACTTTGCTTTGTGAATTGCCAGCTTTGGTTGGCCAAACATAAAATTGATCAGAAAGCTTATGTCTTACTCCTGCTTGGTTTTGTATCCAGCAGAAAAACAACTTAGTAGAACACCCTGTCTAATTTTCCCACCCTAATAACAGCTCTAAGACTAGCCATACCCTTGTCTCCCTCTCTTTCACTCCCCCTCTCCCTCTCTCTCTTCTCTCCCTTCTATATCTCTCTCATTCTCAGTTCAACCTCAAGTTGTAAGTTCTAAGTTGTTTAGTCTAATGCCATAGACTAATGTTTTTGTTTCAGCTGTTGCATAACATATTTGCAGCTGACATTTCATCTCTCATTTGCATCTGTAGTTCATTGTCAATATCAAGTACCGTATGCACAGTATGCACTGACAGGTGATTTGAGCAGCTTTGTGAATACTGGAGAGCTTGAGTTTACAGGCTTTTGGGGTTTTTTAAATTTGTGTTGCTCTGTAACATAATCTCTGCCTCGCTGTGCCATAGTGGCTCATCAGGTGAACTAGGTGCCTGCTCCCTGCAAACAGCCGCAGTGAATGTGTTGCCGTCCTCTGGCACAAGCACTGCACAGCTCAGCTGGAGGGAAAAGGAAGTGCCGCCTGGCCGTGTGCGTATAGCGTCCCTGTGTGGGAGCTTCCAAACTGATGGAGACATTGCAGCGGGGGGATGAACCTTCAACTACAATTGGAAATTTTAATTCAGGGAGTAGATTTGGGGCACGGTAGTGCAGGAGGTGGTGCTCTGTCACCGCACAGCAAGAAGGTCTTGAGTTCGAGTCCTGGTCAGGGTCTTTTTGTGTGGAGTTGGCATGTTCTCCCCGTGTCTGTGCGAACTTCCTCTGGGTACTCCGGTTTCCTTCCACGATCCAAAGACATGCCGGTCAATTGGAGAGTCTAAATTGCCCATAGGTATGAGTGTGTGAGTGTATTCCTGCCTCTAGCCCAATGAATGCTGGGATAGACTCCAGCTCCCCACTCCCCCACCCTCACCCCTTGCAACCCGGACCAGGATTAAATGGGTTAGATAATGGATGGATGTAGTATATTTGTAGGAATTTATAGGAAATAGGTTTACCCATACATTTTCACCAATACAAATATGAATGCACAGTCAACACAATGCCCTGATTTATCTTCCACCAAACTGCATGGTGCACATACTGATATAGTTTAGTCATGCAAACAGCAACATATTTCAGCAACGTTACCGGCTCATTTAGACACACCCATCCACACGATAAACCTGTGCCGATTGACAAACACCACCACACTGCAGCTGTTCGCACGCTCTGACAAACAATCCAACAAACAGTACCGCAGTCCACAGATCCAAAATGTCTTCTGGTGCCTGCCTCCTCTGCTTCTCTGAGCTACCCAGGATCTGGAGAAAGAAGGAAGATTCAACGGTCACTCTTTGAGGAGAGAAAGACAGGCACAGAAAGACAGACTTGGTGTGAGGAAGACAAACTAGGACATAGTAGTGGGAGGGAGTGGCGCAATGCAAGATCAACCTGACTGGCGTCTTTTTTTTTCTCTCTCTCTCTGCTATGAAGATGGACCGCAACGCATTCCTTCCATCCGTGTATGTCAGCACTCTCATCAAACAAGACCAGGTCAAAACCTAGCATATGGCTGGACCGGCCGACCAATGGTGTAACTTCATAACTCGGCCAACCAATGGTGTAACTTCATCGCTCAGTCACAGACATTCGCGTTTGTAAGGCTGGCCCCGCCGTTGCGGTCCAGCCAAAAAGAGGGGTTGCTACGCATTTACGTTGACAACACAATTTGTTGTAATTATACCATTCACACTCAGTATATTTTATGCCTTATTCCTAAATATATTCCTGATACTGTTTTACACAGGAAGTTGCATTTTTGTTACTTTCTCATGGTTGCAGATTTATGGGGACTAAAAAGCTTCAACTTCAAGCGGGCTCCACAGAATCTGTTTCAGTGTTTTATATGCCGAAGCCGAGGGTGTTAAGTCGTCCTCTTATTGCACTAACTGCTGTTTTCGCTGTGCCCCGTTCTCTCTCTCATCTGGCGGAATTTGAGCAATGTATCATCCTTTGTTTTCTTCTCAAAGGAAGTAGCAGAACTCACGGTCACGGCAATTCCCCATTCCTGTTAGTCCTGTTATATTAATACTCACCTGACACAAAGGCTTTAAAAGATTTAACTTATGAGACTTTATGGAGTTCACTTTTAGTTTTGTTCTCTCAAGAAGCCAGCTCAGTTTCCTGGAATATATCACTCTCAGTTTCGGGGTTAATAGCCGGGTGGATTTCTTCTAAATTAGAAGCCATGTGTGCAATTGCTGTACGGCATTGCTATCAGTAAATACAACATTTATTCTTATTATTTTATTATGTAAAATTGAAATAGAATTAATACCGTTTTCTAAGTGCTGATGAGAGATCAGTGTAGTGTAAAGATGCTTGGAGCACCGAGAGGCCTTTTGGATGTAATTCTCACAGCATCTGCCTTTTTAACTGATATTTGTAGAAAAATAAACAGGTGCACATTTGGGCCACTCTCTGAGGGAAAACCTGTCAGTTCTCCCTTATGAATGCAGTGGCCAGATATGAGTTTGTGATGACTTTATGGTTAGCTCTGTGGCTTCTCCTTTCAGTGATTCTTTTCTCCTTCCAGGACAGGAGTGCAGACTTATTCCTCTGTTGGCCTTGTTTTTGTTGTTGTTGTTCGCTGGTGGTTTGAGGGGCATTCCCAGGGCCTCTAGTTTAATGAGCTCCTATATCCTGCATGACCCAGATCTTACATTTTCTGTTCTTGGTGGGGTTTTTTTGTTCGTTTTTTTTTTTATATTGATTCTTTATTTATTTTTCCAGGGTGGTTTATTTATTTAGTGATGGCCATCTGACACACAGAATTTGTCTTTGTGAAACTTTTTAGCTAGGGCAATATTGGTGGTGTTTTTTTTTTTTGTTGTTTTTTTTGTAAAAACTACTTAAAAGAAGAGATTTGATATTGGTTTGGACAATTAAGTACAGCATGTTTGTGCTTCTAGTAATTTTAAGGTGACGGTTTATGCCAGGCAAGGTTTACTGGGGAAACTTGAGTCAGTAGGAGACTGGGGTGACACCTAGTGGCCTTATAGCAGCACTGCATACCTCCGCCAGCTCCCTGCTCTCTCCCGGTTCTTTCTCACTGTTATTCCAGGCGTGTTGAAGCAGGCAGGATCTGCACTTCAGAAATACCGTTAGGATTTAAGAGCCTGAGGGGAGGGAGGGGTAGGGGTGTTTAAGAAGACAGGGAAAAAATGAGAAAGATAAGGATAAACAAGTGGAAAAGATTGAAAGGGAAGGCGAGCTGGCATAACAAAGCGTAGATTTATAGAGTAAAAAGGGACGGAATGAGACGGGCGATACAGGTTGTAGAACAAGGAGAAAAATAAATAAGTCCTTTGGGGAGTGTGTTCCTATGCGATATATAATCTACCACAGACAAAAGGAGGGGAAAATAAGAGGCTAAGTTGCTATACGTCAACAGAAGCTCACCTGGCAACTGAGCCCTACTTCAATTAAGGACAGTATGACAGTGCATGACTGGACATTGTACATTTACACAACATAGCTTAACATATTTACTGTTTTTATTATGAGAACAGATAATGAGAGTATATTATATGTGGGTAGTTAAACCATAACCAAATTGGGGCCTATATGGGAGGAATTATATTTTTACAGTACCTTTTGAATGATTTCAATGTAATTGCCTATCAATGTAGTTTGAATGAAAGGCTGTAACCTTTAAGTTTTTTCTGGGGTTTAAGTTAATGATATAGGTCTTATATCAGGTTCTTTACGTTAATGGATGTACTTTAACTATAGTCCAGTAGGTGTCAGCAAAATACTGATAATGCTCTTCAAATCATGTAGTTTCAGGCAAACTATGCTGTGTTTTGCATCCACTCCATTTTGAAATCCAGGCGCAGTTTGGATTATTAGAATTACCCTTGTGCCCTATATAATTTTTTTCCCTGTTTTATTTTTGTCTTTATCACCATAATTCTGATTGTATCAAAATTCAATAGTTACATTGTGTATTACTATACCATACACAACATCCACATTATATCATGTTACCATAACCTCATAACTTTGTAATCACCAGTATAAATCAGGGGAACCTGATCTGTGGTCACACTAACCAATTTGTTGAACAAAATTTGGATAAGCTAATAAAAGACAAATATAGGAGTATTGCTAACTTCATTACTTAAAAATTTTAAAAGATTTATCTGGATTATAAAGAAAATCTAGCAATCATTGGTGACCTCTACAAGGCCAGTGAGTACATTTCTGCCCATAATGCCAACAGAATTATAACTCCTTTGTTCAATCAAAGTGACATCTTGGCAAGTTTGAGGCACCTTGATGTGCAGTTAAGACCCTTGTTTTCTTCATAGTGTGTAGGAAGCCAAAATAATCTTCCACAGAAAGGAGAGTGAATGCAGGTCAGCGTACTTGCACATTTTACACTGACACTGAGAGATAAATGAATTATTTAATACAATTAAATACAAGTACAAACATTTGAAAATATTTTATATTTCAGAGTTAATGAATGGACTTCACAAAAATTTACAAAATGAATGCTTGCCATTTAGCTTATTTAAGAGAAGCAAATCTAATTTGGGAGACATTACTTGTAAATAGCCATAGTTTTTGAATGCCATGTTCTAGAATAACAGAAGTGTGTACTGCCCGTATCTCTTTTCCAATAGCGTGGAGTCATTACAGTTAAAAACAAACGCTGTTTGATATGATCACCGTGGTAACATATCACATGGAGTTCTTGCATTGGGTAGCTAGCTAACTGCTTTCACCAGGGCAGGGTGCTTTAAGATGGCTGTCTCATATGTATCTCTGTCTATTTGCCCATTTCTGCACTCACAAGACTTAGCTTAGTTATGAATGTCATTCAGACAATAACATTTTCAGCTGTTAATTATACATCAGTACTGTAAAGTGTAGTGCAGTGGGAATAGTGTAGCAGGCCAGGAACTCAAGCTGAAGAAAGTACATCAAACTTCAGCCCAGAAAAACAGGTTCAGAATCTTTTATTTGTGCAACTGCACCAGCATTACATGGCATGACCCTGCCTGTAAAATTCTGACTTGGTGGGCTGTGGGTCTCCTTCTAATGGTCAGAGTGGAATTTAATCAAAGGTTGCTACAAGTGTTGTGTTAGTGTGACAATCCAATCAGCAGTCATGTTCCTGGACTTTGATCTTCTTGATTAGTCATCGGTTGCAGTCCCTGTACCTTGGGGGTAGTGTTTGCTTCTGTGGTTCTCCTCAGATCTGTCCCGCACCATTACTGGACCTTGCTCATGAGTTATTTCCTTCTTTCATGGGTTTCATTTTTCCCAGTCATCTGCTATTTTGGTAGTGGGCTTACTGCTGAACAATGTTGGCAATATCTGTGAAAATATTATACTGATATTGCTAGGCCTGATAGTAAATTACACCAAGCGGACGAGTTAAAGAGAGATGGACTGTGCTATGTAATACACAAAATAAGAATTTATTTCTGGAGGCTTTTCCCTTGACATTTCAAGGATGCCTTTCAGGATTTTTTCATGATATTTTTCTTTTGACAAATTTCTTCACAGATTTTGAATGACTCTTAGAACCTTGCCCAAAGTCAAATATCATTCATTCTCCCCAGTAGCATCCAATGTTTTTGTAAGATATATCTTGAAATAGCTTAAAGTGAAATGTCTGATAATTTACTTTTGTCTCAGTAGTTACTGGTGTCCCACTTTTTATGTGCCATCTGAATACAATGGCCTGTTGCTGCTATAACAGACTATAATCTTCTGGGAAGGCTTTCCACTAGATTTTGGTAGATAGATACAGGGATTTGCTTCGATTCAGCCACGAGAGCATTAGCGAGGTTGGACACTGATATTGGGCAATAAGACCTGGCTTACAGTTGGCAGGTAGTGTTCTCTTGGCATTTGCCAAACTCAGATTCATCTATCAGTCTGCCAGATAGTGAAGCATAATTAATCACTCCAGAGAATGTGTTTCCACTGCTTCAGAGTCCAATGGCTGTGTGCTTTACACCACTCCAGCCAACAACCCATTCTACTGCCAATGTTTGTCTATGGAGATTGCATGGCTGTATGCTTGATTTTATGCACCTTTTACCAATGCGTGTGGCTGAAGTAGCCAAATCCACTAGTTAGAAGGGGTGTCCACATACTTCTGGCCATGTAGTTTTTTATGGAAGAAGAAAAAATCAACCACAAGAACAGCAGCCCTCAGTGCTTGGAGCATTACCTCTGACAGGACTTGGCTGAAGTTATCTGTGAATGTGCTCTATGGCCATGCATGCAGTCAGGACCTCACAAATGGCTCTTCACTCAAAGGGTAAAACTTCAGATTGCCTCCCCCCCACCCCCCCCCCCCAAAAAAAAAAACAGCGCTCATTCAACATACAGAAAGGGCAGCATACCGTGCTCTACTCTGGACTCCAATGATCACTTCCATTCCTAAATTTCCTCTTTCAGATGAGACCGGAAGAGGAAGCCAAGGAAATGCAGGCAGGATGTGCAGAGTGACTCCTCCTGAGGCTGTGAATCATTATTGAGAACTCCTGTGATGCATCTGAAATGAATGGGTGCAGGCAACTGTCAAATTCACTGCCCTGTGCTGGAAGCTAAATGCGATGAACAATAAATAATCTAATAGCAAGAATGAAATGCACATGCTTTAATTTACAAACCGTATAACATGTTGGGGGTGTCAGTGCCATCAAAACTGTATGCCATTTTGGATTATGTGTACAAATATTGAAAGGTGTTATCCAGCTCTGTATCATAAATGTCACAAAAACTATTTAACCTCGGAAAGAGCAGGGGCTTTTAAAAAAATAAAAAAACATTGGGAAATCAAAGGACGAAGTGGGTACATACATGATTTCTGGTTTTGCACAAGTATTTATGTATGTCATTTCATGCAGTTATTTAAAATAAAGAACAAGTGAAGGAATATAGCCATTGCTATCTCAAGATTAAATTCTGCACCAGCCATTGTGTAGTTTGAGTGGTGGTTAAATATGGAAGTTTTTAGATAGAGGTCTGTGCCCAAGAAAAGATAAGGGTAACATTTGCGAGCAAAGATATTTATTTTCCACATTGAGAGAGAGCTGTGATAAGATGGCAGACTCCCAGTAATAACCACTGCGTACAAAAATGGCACTTCTTGAATTTAAGCACCATTTAATTTTTTACATCCTATGTTGAATGACATTAGTTTTTTGTGTTCAAAAGAACAAACAAAGGCCTTGAAATATTACCCTTCAGTGGAAGGCTTCCTAATTTTGTGTCGTTATATTCTCTGGAACTGTAATCCAAAAAAATCTATTTTGATTTAATGAAGGTGGTTGGGGAAATGTTTTTTTTAATGAATGTTCAACAAAAATGTCATTCCCATCTAGGCTACCTGTATTTCAATTAAAATCATTGTATTCTATCTGTATATCAGTCTACTCATTACAGTCATTCCACAGAAATGGTTCACATTACTTCCCAACTAGAAATTGAATCATCTATGCCTTGCTTGATGATACGATTAGCCAATGCTAGCATTGAAAGTCTCACCAGTGTATTTAACTGTAGCTTGTGAATGGCCATTCAGCTCAAAGCTCTGGTTCCATGACAACCCATATTGCAGTATGCTAGCCACTGAGCACCAAACCGACAGCAGGCTGTCATGCTTCTTCATTCTGGAACTGTATGTGGAGGATTGAATCTTGCCAGCCCAATGTCCAGTCGTCTCTCCGTAGTACTCTTGGATGTTACCCATCCTGGAGATGCCTCAAATATACCAATATGGTGCAGGGATGTTACTGTGTAATGTCCTTATGGTAATCATTAAGGAGATGGACCCATGTGATTATATCATTACTGCATGTGTTATACTGATAGCCAGTACACCCCCAACCGTTTTGTAATCCTGGACCCTATAGATAAGGGGTGTCCAACAAGATCCAATCCATTTCAGGATTTTGTGCCAACCTTTGTTAGAGATATGTTTGAGCTAATGAAATTACTGTCTGGAATTTGTATTAGCACCAGCTACAGACTGCCAGTGTATCTTAAAGATTTTACTGTGCTCAAGCACAGCCTAGTTTATAGAGCGGTGAGAACTAAAACGAAGGTAACTGGTTGGAACCACCACACGGAGCAACCCTTCAGGACTGGAGTTGTCCACCACTGTTCTAGCTTAATGACACAGACTCACAGGTTGGGGGTTGTGGATCAGCAGGAAGAGAAAGCATTATAGCCAAGTGAACAACCATTCTAATGGTTTGACTTATAAATGTGAATTATAAAGAAGCCCTTTAAAAAGTCCAAAATTCAGCATACACAGTCTCTTGTTGAACAGCAATGCAAAGACTCGGTTGGTTTTAGGAACCAAGGACGTGAACCCATGTGTAAAATGAGGAAGACAACATGAGGAGGACCGGTAGTTAAGTGCTTTTTTTTATTTTTTATTTTAATTAGAGATAAGGAGACGATACAAAACATCCACCCTCCATCCAGCATCCCTTCACTCTGTACACAGGCTGTTACGCTACTTCGCTCCCCCTCTGCCCTCCCCCCTTCCTTCCGTTCTTCATCTCGATAACTCATTCAGTCACTTCATTTTAATCAGCTCTTTCAGTCCTAAAAGGAATGTGTTTGTTCTTCACACCAACAATGGTTTGGTTCAGTCAAAAATGCAAAAACAAACAAAAAAATAATAATAACAATAAAACAAAACTGGAATCATAATTTTGGAATTTGAACGTTTGGGCATAAAGTCAAAAGAATGCAATTAAAAGTGATCCTGAAAAAGGTTTGACGCGTCGCATTTTAAGTCAGAAATCTTTGAAGTGTTGTCACAGATCGCCTCAGTTACACATAAATGCTAATAAAACAGAACTAGAAGTTTGGCAAATAACATTGTAGAATTAAGTTTAACAGTATTCTGCAACATTCAAGTTTGAATTAATGGTTTATATGCCCAGTGCACCTTGCACTTCCCCCCCTCCTTCACAGCACCACTCAACTGGAACCCAGAACGAACAAAAACCTGTCAAACTTCAATTATCGTATGTATTATCATCCTTCATTAATTTTGACTTCAACATTTTTTTGCGTTTTGTTCTTCATTGTCAGAATTGGAATGATAGCCTGCAATTATGAAATTTCAGACCGACAACCACCCCCTCCCTCCCACAAATTGCCCCCCCACCCCCCACCCCCACCTTGCCATAATGGAATGAACAGCCAAACCCCTCACAAATTTGTGTACTGGTAGGCCTCAGTTGAAGCCTGGAGGTAAATTTATAGAGGGTATCCTTCGAGGGTAATGACTGACGTGCCTCCAAGTTTCTCTGCAAGGTTACGTCGGTCCTTTATTTCCTCCAAACCGTTCACTTGCAACTCGTGCTTGATACCTTGAATTGAGAGGGACAGAAATAATTCAATATGATAACATGAAAAGCACTTCTGGCATCCTGACAAAAATATTGCAGGATGGCAGTAGCTCCTACAAACCCTAAACCCTAACCAAATTTCACAATTTTTTATAAAAACCTGGTGCCAGCAGCAACATCACACCAGTAAAATGAGACATATATTCTTATGACCTTCATAAAAAGTTGGCCTCCCTTCTAGGTTTCATATCCTTAAATCATGACTCACCGGTCAATTTCTTCTTGATGGCATCCTTGGAGCTGGCGTAGATCATCTTGCTCTTCAGGGGGGCGCTCTCTGGAGCCCTGTGACAGGGAGGGGGGTGAAAGGATCAGGAGTGTGCAGTGACTGTCAAACCCACCCTGTACCTTGAGTACATTTCTGATCTTAATTTTACTGGTGACAAAAAAAGACTTGAATTAGTCATACAACTACCATGCCGTTATTTGTATCAACAGTTTACTTAAAATAATAAATAAAATAAAAAATAAAAAAAAGTTTAAGTGTTTACTTAAGGTAAAGCATTTTTAAATGGGTTACAACTAAGCACAAATGTTTACAGGGTAAAACAATTTGTACCATTTTAATTAGGCGTTATAGACTGGACAAACATGCCACCTCTTCTGGGCAACACTAGCTAGTTGTCACATCTTGCAACCATCCTGGTGTCGTTTTTTTTTTTTTTTTTTTTAATCCCCTCGATTTGTCACCACCTCCAAGCTGGCGAAAGTGCAGTGCAAATGCAGTCGTTTGCAACATGTTGGCAGTGGTGTGTTAAAATGCATCGCAAACGCAACTTTTCCTAATCAGTATACTGCCAGTGTTCCCTCTGTGTGGTTGCGCTGAAACCCTTTGCGACAGCAATAGACATGCTGCGCACTTCCCTAGTCACAGCTCGGCACAGCCTGCTGCTCCTCCTCTAACAAACCACCGGGGACCTCCTCCTTAACCGCGATCCCACTGACTACGGCAGCACAGCAAACGCACCGCATGCAAAATGTCACGTTGGGTTAGACGACAGGCCCCACAATGTTGCAACCGTCAAATTAAATGGATGTAATCAAATACAGAAAGCAAACACACCAACGCGCACATAAACTGTGACACGGCAGGAGGGGCTGCAAAGTAACCAGCCAGCCGAGCAAATTGCCGATGTTTCGAGTGTTGATATATGAAAGGGGTGTTCTCCCCCTTTCCAGCCAAATGCTGTCCACTCACCAGAGGATAAAGACCAAGTCCTCCTTCCTGGTTTCCTTGGTCTCGTAGGTGGCGTCGTACAGAGCGTAGCGACAGTCGTTGGGGGGCAGCATTTTGACGAAGTGAAGGTACGGGTCCTCGACCGTGGTGCCCACATCCCCCACCAGGATCTCGTTGCCCGGCTCCAAAATGATGTGCTTTTTGTCCTCGCTGAGGCAGAAGAGCACCGCCTTCTTCCTCTTCTTCTTCTCGTCCTCGTTGGCCGTGGCCTTGCGCACCTTCATGTCGTTGAAGACGGTCACCACTTCCTCTGTCACTGTGACTCCGGAGGCCTGGGAAGAGAGGCAGGCGTGAGGCATCGTGGGTAGACGCGCCGGGCGCTACAGTCTCAGCGCTACAGGCGGCCACAGGCTCAGCGCTACAGGCGGCCACAGGCTCAGCGCCAGCGACTGGGCCGCCGCCGCCGCCACCAGGAGGAAGGGGAACTAAACTGGCTGTCTAAACTATGCCCCGGCCCTGCGGTTCCAAATAAATAAAGTATACCATTTAAAAATTATTCATTTTTTATAAAATATTTTTAAACCAAAGCGTGAAGGAAGCCAGGGATTGGAATGATTACTGGAGGAGGAACGCAACCTCTGAGGACAACTGATAACGGAAATCGATAAGAGACACTAGGCTAACTGGAATATGAGCGGGAGTGGCAGCTGCACGCAGGACACGGCAAGCGAAAGTGAGCTGCACTGCATGCTGGACACACTGCAGGCAAAAGTGAGCTGCACTGCGCACAGGACACACTGCAGGCGAAAGTGAGCTGCACTGCGCACTGCGCACAGGACACACTGCAGGCGAAAGTGAGCTGCACTGCGCACAGGACACACTGCAGGCGAAAGTGAGCTGCACTGCATGCTGGACACACTGTAGGCGAAAGTGAGCTGCACTGCATGCTGGACACACTGCAGGCGAAAGAGAGCTGGACTGTCACACTGCGGCCCACCTGTCAGAAAAGCTGCGATGCCCAAATCCCTTCCGCAAAGCTGAATGGAAGCAAATCATGGCACGTTATGCTATAATGCCAGCGATGGGAGGGACAGAGTTTGAGGCCGTGAAAAAAAAATGTCAATCTGATCAGCATTCAGGACTTCATCTTCCAGCAGTAATGCGTGAAAGTAAACCCACCGAGTTTAGCCTTTTGGAACGACGTTACTCTCCTATTTGCTATATTCATTGTAAATCTGAGAAATACAATGAATGCAACCGACTAATTCCTCAAACTGCCACAAAGGGACCGTATCAATGCAAGATAAGGCAAGGAACACACTGGTATCGCAAGCATTCACGCTCGCGGACAAGGGTTACTGCAATGCAAGGGGAAGGGCAGCGTTGCCATGGTGAGCATGAGCACGGCGCACTGCGCGAACGCCAACGTCGCTGCCACCAAACACTTTCCCCGCGGAAACACTCAGCACAGGTGCCAGATCAGGCAGTGTGACTTACAAGACCTGGAAGTATGCAGAGTGAGCTACTCTGTGCAGTGCTTGCTACAGCTTAAGGGGGAGCCGTTTTCAAATTAAATTAAGCTGACCCAATATTCAAATGCTAAAGGAATGAGCTTCTGGGCAGAGTTGAGGATCAGGACACTGCTGAGCGGACTACTCGGGAATATACGCGGCTGACAGACAGACAAACAATGGGTCTTCTGTAAAAAGGGGGGGGGGGGGGGGGGGGAAGTGCAACATCACTGACTCGCGTTCACCCAGAAAACCGACGGACATCTTCCGATTTTCGTTAGCGCAGCACAACAGGAGCTAATCGCAGGTTGGGAAAAGGAACGGGGCCGCATGGGGATGCCGTTTTTGGCCGTGCGTTTGGTCCTTCAGCAACCTGTCGGCAGGAGATGTTCATTTGACTCTTGTGTACGCCAAACTGCTCCGTGTACTGAATACAGACATAATAAATGTCCCATTACAGTCTCTTCAGTCTTATTAGTTATGCTAAAGGTAACAGAAACGTATATACATTATCGATATGCATTAAAAAAGGGCAAAAAAGAAGTAACTGACTATGATCCACTATGAAGGAATGCTCTAAGTGCAGGGGCCTGTTTACCCTGGGTGTGACTGATTGTTCTTGCAAAATGGACACCTTTAACAATTACTTCCTGGTACTGGGCAAGAGACACGTTACGTAAAAACGAGGTCCGCACATGACCAACCAACCATGCAAGCGCACTTAATACAGCCCAACTGTGCGATGGCTTGTTTTCTTTTCTTTTTTTCTTCACTTGTATAAAGTTGTCATTGCAAAACTTTGGCTGCCAAACGCATTGATAAAGGAATCAGCGGAGTCCGAGAAGCTGCCTTAAGAGAACCAGCAACGCACGCATTCATTTTACCCTCTTTCCTTTGCGGACTAGTAGCTGCTGCCGAGTGTGACTCAGGGCACCACAACACAAGGCCCACTTCCCATATTCTATAAAAATATACGCATATCAAAAAGGTTCAGTGACATCAAGTTTCACCATGAGCACAGGAATGACTCAGGAAGCAGGTATCAGACTTATACCCACGAGCCAGTTAAGGTTACACCCTAGCTGGTCTCTATGTGAAAGACCTTTCTTCTCTCAGGAACAGACACCTCTTTCTTCCTGTCATAAAATGCCACGGAATGTCTCCAAAAGTCAAGGTTCAGGGAACAGCAGCACAGTCCAATTCACTTAAGAGGCACACCATCTCACACACTACGAGGGAGAAGGTCAGAAATTCCTTACAACAAAAATAAATAAATAAAATAAATAAATAAATACTACCCTTAATTTCACTGTTACATAAGTACAGAAACCCACACAGAGTTACTTTAACGCTTTCCGGTAGCTGGGTTTTGCCTCAGCAGGCGGTTTCATGAAACTGGCCCTAAAGATCTTTTTTTCCCCCCACTCAGTTCCATTCAAATACTACAAAACTACACGAGCACCACGGAATGGTACAAATATTAATATTACAGCTGAAAATCAAGGGCACTGACCAGGGCAAGACCACCAGAATACTGAAAAGGCGGAAACTTAGTCTAAGTCGTCAATAAGCTACTAAAGTGGTACAAGGTAAGGTAAAAGCGACACTGGCAAGGACTTAAATACAGAACTATTTGACCAACTTATTCTTGAAACAACTGCGAGTGGTAAATGCTCGTTTATATACGACATTATTTTTCCTAGGCTGGTCTATATTACTAGGCTTTACATAGCACAGCGTGGCAGCACAGTGGCCACGCATTTTAATGTCTGGTTCTAAGCCATCATTTTTAAAATAACACCGGGCAAAATTGTACAAGATAACTGTGGAATCATGAGTTATTCGTATAAAAATTGAATTTCCGTTTTGGAGAAAAAAAAATTCTCTTAGAAAAAAATCTACAGCGTTTAATTCATTCACTCTCACTTCCTCTTAATGTCAGTTAGCGGACAAGACAAGCCTGAACAAACAAACTTATTTGAAAAAAAGATGCATGTTAACTACCAAAAAAAACATGCAGCCTATGGACTACAGATGAAAATAACCCTTCCTGGCTAACTGTGGCACATTTACAGAAATGGTATGTATGTGCATTGCCCCTGTCAAATAAACTAACAAATACTACCGGTATCATTTTCGTATAGTTGGCTTGCTAAATCCATGCAAATGTGGAAACAACGGAAAACCGGATGCACTAATGCATTCTTTTTTAAATTCTTAATTCAATAGATGTAAACTAGTTCCTCGTGAATCTAGACTCAAACGCCCAGTACAGGGCAGAAAAACACAGCTGCGACAGGATGGAAAATCAGAGTCTAACATTGCTCAATGCCTATACCGGAACCGGTACTAGCTTTAGACACTGAAACACATGTCTAACCGTTAGATGGGAAACTAGGCCGGAACATAAACCACATGCGATTAATTCAGTGACAATTATTGTAATAAATTACATGGTTTCTCAGAACAGGCCCTTTGAGAGATACAAAAAAATAACCTAGTCGGTTATAGAAAACAAGAAGTGCCTTTTTTATACAATACTTCAGACAAAGGAAGAGGGAGGGGTGAAGGAATGGAACATGGTCTCTCGACAGTGCAACGGTTAACAGTCTTATTTTCTCAACGTAAAAAGCAGCATATTCTCATTTTAAAGGACTAAATGTGTCCAAATCAAACTAGCCAGACAGTCATTTTTTGCAGTACATTTATCAAAAAGAAAAGGTCTGTGCCCCGCGTACACGAAGACAAATGCTAGTATGCGTACGAATGCGAAAAGGCCTGTACGGGATAAACGTTCAGGCGCAAAACTGTATATTGTATGTAACCAAATAGAAATATAGCTAACTCGCTAGCTACAAAGCCGTTTAATTTATATTAGCAGTCCACCGTGGCTGACTAGTGTTCTGCAATGACTACGCGCCATTGGCTCGGATTGTCAATGTTGCTGCGTAGAACCAGGAAGGAACGGCGGGCAAGCAGCCCACACGCAAGCCTCCCTAAATTCTTGCGAGCTAACGGTATTTGGATAAGGTTATTCAGCATTCAACATTCAACAAATGCGGTTCGCTGCAACAAGCTTAATGATATTCAAATACCGTGAAAGCGATTGTTGGCTACACGTATAAAGAATATTTAAATAAAACCTCTTAAACCAAAAACTAGGGTGGGGCAAGACTGCAGTGTACTCTAGCGTTATCGTGTTAAAAGGACAGAAAAACTATACAATTAAGAAGCTAGCGTTACTGTAATATTTGTTTAAACAACGAAATAAAACGTATTCAATGGAAGAGTGATTAATACCTCAAATTATATTTTAGGTAGCTAGCCGTCGTTAGCGATCTAGCTACATGCGGCATTTGTAATGGTTAGCAAGAGAACGTTAGCTAGGCTGGTAGCAATTAAACAACTATTAAACAACTCAACGTTATCGACAATGCCAGCCATCCATGGTTGGCAAACTAGCTTGCGAGCAATGTTAACCGAAGACAAAGGTCCAGGGGGTCACATTCGGAAAAGACAGAATGGTTTCAAATTCAAAGCGGAATTCGAATGTACTACGCTCGTTCTGACGTGCACATTGGGAGCAAACTACCACCAGAAACAATGAACCGCCGCGGAACGGCGAGATATTGGCCAAGATAACTTTGCTCGATTAGCCAATTAGTTCGCACAGTCCGCTTGCCAGGCATATTGGCAAGCCAAATGGTAAAGTAATGTGAGAGGCTGACATCAGGCCGAAGTTCACAGAAATGACGAATGAAGAAGGAAATGGCGCCAGTTGTTTTTTGGGGTCGTTTTGTAGATTCCTCAACCTCATCGAAATTACAATAATCGCGTTTAAAAACTATCGGGGACGTCAAGAGCGCACCTAAAACGCAATCTTCTTTGATGGGTGGCAAGTGGCCGAGCACAACGGTATCACCATAAACATCGTTTTAAAACAAAGTAATAAAAAGCATCCAAATGAAATTGCATGGTGGTGGCGATTTCCTTTCGATAGTTGCTTGCTAAGCACCGCACCGAGCTACCCATCTATCGTTAGTTGAACAGCTATTGTGAACGCTATCTTAGCGTTATGCGTTTCAGAAAGTCAGCTAATAATCAAATAGCTGCAATAACGGAAAATGACATATAATATTATCCTAACTCATCCCTTATACAATGATAGTGTTAGTAGTTAAACGGGAACCACCTATGTGCTAAAATGTAGGTAGACATACCATGGTCGTATCTCTGTGTGTTTCGGGCGTCTGGATCGGAATTGAATGAGCAGTGATGGGGACTTCCTCGTCCACACACAAGATACAGCACATGGACGCGCCCCACTGCGCGCGACTATAATGGGTGGAGCGGGCATCCGGGGAACGGGATCACGCGCTTAACCAAGGGGGTAACGGGAACTGAGGTTGTGAAGCTGTAGTCCAGAAGGGCCAACATTTATGATATCTCGTTCAGTAATGGAAATACATCTTTAGGAATTTTAAAACCAAAGGGAGTACGTATGAATTTGGGCGCTAGATATACCCAAGAGTGGTATTATTTTTTTATTTAATACTTTGTTTTGCGTTAATATATAGTTTGATCTATAGCAGTGGTGTCAAACTCGTGCCATGGAGGGCCGTGTGTATGCAGGTTTTCATTCCAGCCTCAGATCTTGATTATATAATTAGTTAAATTATTTGCTGAATTAGGGATGCAGGTTTGTGCACAATGGTGACCCGACGTCTATGGTGACCCGCATTGTCTAAATAAAAATTTTCTTATATTCTGTGCTTCAATGCAGTTAAACGCATATGGCTGAATGAGTAATTGGACTCAATTAAGGCAGCATTAATTGGTTGGAATGAAAACCTGCATACACACGGCCCTCCATGGCACGAGTTTGACACCACTGATCTATAGCCTGTTATATTTATCAAGAAATATAAATGAATTGTGATTGTTTCTTAATTTATTTGTCAAGCAACTTACTATTTTGCAAAAACATAATGTGCTTGTACCAGACACCAAAATTCCGTTATTTTATGGTCTGTTGTAAATAATAGCACTTTATATTGCTTACTGGTCTCAGCTTTAAAGAACCAGAAGACTCCAAAGAAATCTACAGATTCTACATAATTATGAACCATAACCACATAAAAAAATATTGCGGAAGAAAGACAGCAACATTTAGATTATTTCACTTTCAGGAAATGTGTCAATGACAGAGGCAGGGGGAAGGAAATTAGGAAATCTGACAGCCACTAAGAAAGGTTGAGAGAAAATTTATTTGCCAGGAAACAGTGTTGCATTGAGTAGGGATAGAGAGGCTTTAAACCTTTTTTCTCTGTTCATTATTTGTTTCCTGTATGTCTTTTTTCCTAGACTTTACACTAGCTGGCCAAAAACAGCTTTAATACATATATATAATAACTGGTTTTAAAATGAACCGATGATCTTCATAGCCAAATTAAAATCATAGGCTGATTACAAAACAGATAATAAGGGCTACTTCTGTTTGCCAATTCTGCATTATCCCTTTTATTGATAAATGTATGTGAGCTGACACAAATACAGGCTTCGACCAATGATTGTTGTTTGCGATGCATCAACAACTGGGAACAGCTGCTTTAGACAATCAACAATAATGGACACACTGTACTAATTTTGGTGCATTATCACCCAACGTGGGTCTCGCACTGCATCTCTGCGCACTGTCGGTGCAGCGTATACTGTATTGCTACAATATTCTCTATTCAGACAAACGGTAACACGCTGCCACAGATTGGGCGTCTGTTCGTCAATGTACTATGTCATCGTAGGCTATCTCTCTTTCGTTCACTCTCTAAGGTTAGTTGAACTCACTTCCAAATAAGGAAGCGAATGGTGGCGGCAGTGCGCGCACTCAATCTCGCGCACACCAGGAGGCTCGGCGGCGCCTATCGCCATATAAGGCAATAAGGGTATTTCATTTCTACAGCGAAATTCATTCAACGCGAGAGGGTGCATTGAACAGCAGAAAAAAAGAAACGAGACAGAATTCAGACAGAGGAGGAGAAATGGGAGGAGGAATAGAGAAAAGGGCAGCAAAATGCAAAGAGGGAGGAGCAGTAACAGACTGTCGCTATAGAAAATGAGTGGGTCAGCAATCTTTATTTCAGGCAGGGCGATTTTTTAACGACATTTTATAATTGCGCTGTCTGTATATACACATTTTTCACGCAAGACGATCATTTGTATGTGCAATCACGACATGTTTATATGTAAGGTAACTAAAAATACAACCAATTTGTCACCAATATGGCTGAATAATTTAGAAGAGACAAGGAAATGGTGGCAAACATGCAACAAAACTACATGCAATATACTTGGCATAGCAACAGAAAGTAGAAGAAAACTGATATATTTAAAGGAGCACCGTATTTATGGGTCAGTGCTGTCATCCAGTGGGCACATACAGACACTGCACCACACAACCGGTACCGGAAGTTAGAACACAAGCAACATTAGAGTTCAGAATAAATGCTACTCTGCAGGATTGCATACACAGAAATAAAACAGAACAGAAACCAGCTGGGAGTTTACTGAGAGTCCAACCAAAGTAAATTATTTCCAACTTTTTCTTTTTATTTGGTTTAAAAGCCTTTTTCTTGTTTCAGTAATATATGTCCAGTACACAAAGATATACAACAGAATTAAAGTAAACAATGCGGACATACATTTAAAGCATACAATATATATTTTATTGCTGGAATGATGAGTGTGCTTGCAATGTAACAGTGGAGAGAAACAAGTGCAATAAATGTACAGAACATAAACTCCACATTTATGTCTAACACATTCTGTTTTAAGCAGGCACTTCTACACACAATACAATGGAATACAATTCAGCATGGAATGTGACATGTGAGGCAATATTGCAAAGAGAAGAACTGGACTTGCCACCATTAAAGAACATCCTGAAAAAACAGAACTAATTTATAAATTTAAGACAACCCCATAAAGACACCACGGGACAGGTAAAAATGACCTTTGAACCGCCATCTCTCCGTGACTGATAATAGAAGAGTAGTTTTATTATGAAGCATTTTACAGACCAAACCATTTTTTTTTGTTTGTTTGTTTTTTGCCTGAATAGGTTGTTTCAGGACACTCTACGCAATAGCAATAGAGCAGAACTGAAACTGGAATTAGTGTTACAATACATGGAATATTACTGGATAGGTGAAATCTCTAAACACAATGCAGGATATTCCTTTGGGAAAACAGTAAGACAGGAGGAAGCATCAATCAGGAAAAAGATATTAATGTAGTCACCAGGATGGGATGGATGGAAGTCAATGAGACAAGGGGTTTTAATGCTTAGCAGTGATGTTCAGCAAATGAATAATAAAAAAAACATTCTTGACACAACAGAAGATATAATATAAAGGTGACAGTCAGAAGAGGAAAGTCAAGCACCATAAATGATATAATACATAATAACACGGCATTGTTAAATGGTATGTCGATACATAACAAAAGCCCACTGCACCCTAGAGCACCCCTGAGGCATTTATGATAACTAAGTTTATGTAGATACATATAAGGCACAGCAGAGTAAATGGAGAAAGGGCGTTGACATATCCTGGGGACATAAGGTATGCCAATTAAGAAAATTAGTATTGCCCTCTGACATGAGCAAAACGAATCAATGAGCTTGACTTTTCATTTTTTTGTGGGAAAAAAAGCAAATGCACATGAATAAAAATCCAGGGGAAGGGTTTTGTTAAGTAACTAAGCACACACTCGGGAGATGGATCTTACTAGTCGATCAAAGTTTCAAATTTAACTCATTATGTGGGCTTGATCAGAGTCCTCACAGCTGTTTAAAACAGAGGGAGCTCTAGAGGCACAATGTGAATGGGGGCAGTAATTATACTGGAGCAAGTTCATGGTGGGGGGGGGGGGAAGCAGAGGTCACACCCAACCTCGAAGATTAAAGCTGGTTTGCACTCCATGGTGCTCTTCTCATTAATGTTGTGTCATTGTAACATTGTGTACTATAGCGCTTTTATGATTATTTAAAAAAGCAGTGTGCTGGTGAATTTGTTGACGTGGCATTACGTTTACAATTCTTGCACGTGTGATTAAGTTGGAATGTTGGACCAGTGTCGCACTGCATCTCTACTATGCATTGTAGGATTTCTCGTCTTGTTCCTGGGGGCTGAGAAGCTATCTGGTCTTCTTCGGTTGGGGAACTGCTGCTCCTCTTGACATGTTTAGCACCACTGTGGCCTGAAAGATAACCATTAAACCATGATAATCTTCCTATGAAAAAATAAAAAAACACAGCCAGGCACAAACATACAGTACCAACCACAACACCACACCCTGGATCTGACAAGGGTTTCCATGGAGATTATTTAAATAACTGCAGCCACTCGTAACAACCAATGAAAACAGTCACCCATTATAGGTCTTCATACATGAACCTCAAAGAGCAGAATTCTTATCAATCATACTAAAATCTTCAATTAAATAAATTAAACTCTGGGGATAGTTAAATGTGAATAATGTAATAAAAGCATATGAAAAGCCTTGGTTGGCCCTATCTGAAGATATTGAATGGGGCTGATATGTCAAAGTAAAAACTGGGTTTGGCCTTACATTTTTCAACAAACATAATAAATACTGCTCTACAAATATTATTATGTAATCTGTTATAAACACAGAAAAACTGTCACAGATGCATTCATTATTATTTCCCCCTAGTCTTTACCTGCTCCAGCACCACGCCAGCTGCTTGGTCTATGGTAGTGCCCACCCCCCGGTATTTGCCCGAGTAGCGGATGAAGGCCCAGGTGAGCATGGCGATCATGGCCAGGAGCAACATGATGTCGCACGCTGAGGACACCGTGACTAGCCCAACGAAGAGCAGCATCCCCGACAGCACGTACAGGAAGCACACGAGGACAAAAAGCACTGCAGGTGTCCGGAATGCACTGAAGATGTTCTTGGACTAGGGGGGGATGATACAGGGAGGAATCAACATGGTAACAGTTCAAGTATTTCTTCTACAATGGATGAGTGAGAGAATAAGCATGGTTTATTATTGGAAAAAACACACACATGTTCAACTCACTTTTATGTAGAGCAACAAATACTTCAAACCTGTATCCCAACCCATAGGCTGTTTAATATACTGACTTCAATTCAAGTCTATTGAACCTGAAGTATACTGCTATTTGAAGTGCTAGGCATCACCATAGGTGGTGATAAAAAAGCATGCAAGAAGTGATAAGAATATAAAATCACTTCTTTCCTCACATAAAGTGCCTGTACTCACATTGTCCTTGAGAAGCCAAGATAATCACATAGCCAAGTGCTTTCAAGATGCGCAACACAGAAAGAAAGGACGCAACGCTCTCCGTTTCTCACCTCATTGTGTTTACTGAAAGACTGCCACAACACACCAAGCTCATCTTCCAGCTGGGACTGGTAGCGGTCACAAAAGTCCTGTCCTCCCATTTTTTTGGTGGAGACGAAGAGATGAAGGGATTCACGACGGAAGAATTCTTGTTTTTCCTCGAGGGAATCTGGGGAGACGTAGGGCAAGTCTCCCCCACAAACCTGTGAGAAAATGACAGAATTCAAATAAACAACACATTCTTTCAGGAATATTTTGTGGTCCTAAATTTAGGTGCTAGAAAAAGCATTTTTCCAGATGCAACAGTCATATTGATTTGATTTACTGGGCTCAATAAACTCACTACTACAATAACATAATTGTACATAGCATGATCCATATATGAAAACAGCTCAAAGTGTCTCTGGGCCTACACACTTTGGTGTCTCTTCAATTTTAATCTGCAGTTTAAGCCACAAGCTCACACAGCAGTTTAAGTATACCATATTAATATTTCAATATTTCAATTCCCCTTCTCAGATCTATGGATGCACACAGTTCACAGAAACACGTACAGACCTTCTCCATGTTCTTGTAGTACAGGTCTTTGGCTGCAGCCACAGCTGCCAGGTTGTTGGCCTCTGCTGTGGCCTGGGAGAGACAGACAGTTTTCACATGTATGACTGATTTTGCATAAAACTATCCCACCCAGCATGCAGCCTTGAGTCCAAGTACACATGAAGAAGGGCTGCTGGACATGACATGGTCTACAGGACCAATCATAGCTATAGAATTATATACACTGGAGCAAACAACCTGAGTCAATCCAAAACAGCATTCATTTAACAACTGCATTCATTGAGTAGCACATTATAAAGTGCATTCGATGGGCGTAACACATAAATGTAAGCGTTGCACTTAAATATGGCAGAAGTGGTAAAGTGGTGAAAAATGTTGCGTGACATAGCTAAAGCATGACTGTGATGCAGGCGTTGCATAGTCTGTAGAAGGGAGGACACCTGTAGCATTGACTTGGGATGGGGTAGGTCTTCTCCCTGGTAGATCTTGATGTATGCCTGAAACAACAAAGTTTATGAACACAAAAATATAACTACGAAAACAATAACCAAAGATGCTATGTGTACAGAAAAACACCTATCATTTCCCCACTTCCCTGCTAAACAGGACTGAATATTATTGCTACCAAAGTGGGCTAGTATGTGGGATCATTAGATGGAAGGCTTTGAACATTGAGCAGATTATTTCATAAACTTTAGTACATTTATTTCATACATGTATGAACAATCATTAAATGTGTGTATGGTCTTTTCACAAATTAAAATGTACAAGATCCCAGCTTTCAAATCTTCAAAGATTCAGCTGTACAGAGCCATCAGTTCATTAGAGGAAAAAAATCCCTCCTTTAAAAACACCGTCTGAGATCACAAATTAATAACTGCGTATCTTTGCTCGGTAGATCCTCATATAAGAAGAGTCCAAGAGTAATGTAGGGTGATGTACTGACAAATGGGAGGGGCTTCACTGGGAAACATCCGTTCACATACAAAAGTGAAGCCTGCATGGGTGGAATGCAGCTCAACTACACAGTGCCCCCTACTGGAGCTACACACAAAGCAGGAGAGAGAAGAGGAAAAGAGTGAAAGAAACTCAGGGGTACAGACAGAGACGTGTAGACAAACATATAAACGGGGGTACAGAGCAACAGAAATGGATACGGAGACAGAGACGTGCAGACACACACAGAAACGGGTAGAGAGAGAGAGGAACAGAGGAACAGTGACAGAAACGGGAACAGAGAGATTGGAACAGAGGAACAGTGACAGAAACGGGTACAGAGAGATTGGAACAGAGGAACAGTGACAGAAACGGGAACAGAGGAAGTGACAGAAACGGGTACAGAGAGACACAGAGGGTAGAGTGGGGGGACAGGAGAACAGCCATTCAGCCACTTCACCTTGAAGTACTCCACCAGGCCCCTGCAGGTGACCTTGTTGCCGTTGATCTCCTTCTCGGCCATTCTGTCGGGGTGCAGAAGTTTGGGAATCAGCTGGCGCAGCTCGTCCTTGAACTCTCCAGCCACATCTGGAGGGCAGGGATCAATCCATCAGTCAGGGAATAGATCAGCCAATCAATAATTCAGTTAATCAGTGACCCAGGTTTGTAATCAATCACCGACCGTTAAAACATTTTCTGTAGCAGCCTTTGTGACAAACACATCGAAGGAAATTTAATTTAAAATTAGAAATACATGCTGTCACCTTCTGCAAATCTTAAATATTGTAAAGGCACCAACAAAAAAAAAATACAACAGGCCAATAAAATCAGCACATACATACATGTCCTGGCTCACAAACACTAATGCACAAATTCAAACCAATCCACAAGGCCACAATCAGAGATGGACAGAGCTGGCCGTACCCTTGAGCTGGCCATTGAAGGCTGGGCTGGTGGCGACCTTTAACCCCGGGTGTGGCAGCAGGAAACAGGAAATGGAGTTAAAGCAGGAGTAGATGTGCTCCCTCACAGTCTGCAGCTCCTCGTGCTGAGCCTCTTTTACCTGCACATCACAAAAGACCACCACTGAACAGCATCCTTCCACAATGCCACACAGAGCAAAGAGCATCCTGTCTTCTACATCCTGTCCATCAGTGGCAAGCACTGACCCATGATTCATCACTAAAAATGGCTCAGTTCCATTGCAGTTACCCATGGTCTGTTACTGACTTGCCTCTCGTTGTCAGACTGTCTGGCTGTAAGATCCCGTCAGGTTATAAATTGCTGGCTTTGAATAGCAACCAACTTGTCCAACTTAGTCACGCCTCCAGAATACTAATTACTCAAGGCCACTCTTTTCATGAGTAGGGAATATCCATTCATTTCAGAGATTTTTCCCAGGTGGTGATGTGCAGTGTTAAGGTGGTGATTTTAAACTCGAACTTAACCATATTGCAGCCCGTTAGAAATGATCAATTAATTTACATGAAAACAGTGAATGTATGAATCTGTGAAGGTTTTATAAAAGCATGCATCATTCCTTTTGATGCCATGTACACATGTAGCATTGCGTTCACGTAGCATTGCGACTCCCGAATGACAAGCTGTCCTACACCGTGAAATGAGGAGCAATGAACATGATAACCATTTGTTTAAAGACAGGTCAATGAAATATACAGTATTGATTATAACCAGTTTCCTGGGTAACAGATATGATAGACAACAATTTCATTTAATGGAATTTTACCACTACTGCAAAACCAAGAACGACAATTACCTGCAAGCGTTTGTCTAGGAATTGGTTGCCACCTTTGAACCCGTAACCGTACTCATATGGAAAGCTCCAATCTCGGATGAGGAACATCAGTGACTGAAGGAGGGATGAGGAGGGGTGAGAGAGTGAGAAAACAAGAATTCAATCATTTTTAGAACTGAATACTTTGGCAATATGTAATGTGAACGTATAAGCGTCATGCAAATCAGAGAGACAGGGAATGATGAGCCAACTAACCACAAACCACAGATGCCATTTAGCTTGCTGGCAATCTGTATCGAGAGGGAGAAAACAACTTCTAAAGACTGCTAATATGTCCCCCAGGATTTTGTCCAGTGTGGTTTTTTTAACCAAACGCAGACACACACACACGTACATACACACACACATACACACACACACACACACACACAGTTAGTGTGCGCTTAGTAGATGGAGTAACTCTTTTCAGCCTCGGGACGATCACCACCCTGTCATGCCAAATATACTGCATACACACACACACACTTATGCCGTGGCTTGGATAAATATTTAATTCTGATTGGTCGGGAGCCTTGCATTATATTTGTGTAGAGGCACAGTAATCTGGGTACTTTGCCTCATTACAATTCTAAATCACTACATGAAAACTTTGTTTTCTTTCTAAGAAATCCCAAATAAAAGGAAATGTAACCATAGCAACAGGTAATAACAGTTAATTCACAAAACCAATAGCTAAGGTTTAATACGCGGATAGAAAGCGTTTTTTTTATGCAGCGAATGTCTTGTTACAATTACATCTAGCAACGCATTTTGGTGGTCAGGGGTGCAGTATTTATTAAGTTTGGAAATATTAACATAGTGTAGTCATGTGAATTAGAGTAAATGACACAGGTGACTGTCTGCTCAAGATACTGGCAGCTAAATGCATCTTACCTGTAGTTACAGTAATGTCTACTTCGTTTTCATTGTTAAACATCTTTTCTCTTTTCTTATGTTTTTGATAGCTGATAGTGACTGTAGGGCCATCCACCATTACCAGAAGAACTATATTTAGCTGAGTGGCGGATGTGTACGTAACGGTTTCAGCTTGGTACTGTATTAAACGTTTTAAAATACTGTTTTATTTTAATTTTCTCATGCAGTTTAGTTGTAGCCATGATATAACAGATATAAACCACTCAATGCTGGTGAATACACAAGAATACAAGTCACTTCAGGGTGGCTGGCTTTCAGCCTCAGGTCAATCGCCACACACTGTCGGGCCATATACTCTTGCATATGCCCTAGTGTGGAGTGGTTTATATCTCACACACACATGTATACACACATGCATACATACATATATATTTGGAACTTTAAATGACTATTTATCAAAGGGAAAAGAGACTCCAACTACTGCAAACATCCCTTTATGGCCACTTTATGAATTCTTGGCACACCCAAGCAAGCACTTTTTGTGCCTTGCCAGGCATATTTCTGTCTGCCAGGCTCTGGCTGGCTCTTTAATAGAGGAATGTATTAAAGTAGATAGAAAACATCGACACTGAATCTGAATTCCAAGCAGTATGAGACAGAGATGATACAATGTTATACACGCTGACAGAGGCTAACCCTACTCAGCAGCACGCAGCAGGCAGCAGACTTAATAACCTGGTGTGGCCCTGATATTGTTTCAGGCCATAAAGCCATGAAGCCTAACGATAGCGAGCATTAGAAAGCGCTGATGCAGGTACGCGGGTTCCCACCTGAAAGGGCTTCAGGAAGATCTCGTCCATTGCGAGTCGGCCATACTCTGTGAACAGCTGCAGAAGAGATGCAGAGAGATGGTTACCACGACTGACTGCACATCTTTGCATGCAGACGAGCATGTGATTGGCAGGTGCTGGAGTGTCCATATATCCATGTGAGCGGGCAGAGGAGTGATTGGTGGGTAGAGCATACATATGGGAAGGGACACTCTAAAAGGCAGGTAAAGTGTCATGTATAGGGAATGTGTATATAGCTGCAGGAGGGGGCAGGAAAGTGTTTTGAGAGGTGCAGTGTAGCTGCACTACACAGTGAGGGGGGGGAACAGTGTGTGTGTGTGTATTGTGGAGGGCATGATTAGTCGGTATATTGTGTGTCAGTGGGGGAAGGACACAGGAGATGACTGGCGGAAGACTGACTTGGAGCTGCTGCAGGTCGTCCTCTTGGATGTTCTGAGACAGGTTATAGATCTGCAGGGATGCAATCAACAGCCACAAATAAACAATGCGATCAAATGAAAACAATCAAAACTAATCAAAATCATTAATCAACCCCTGGAATACATTCCAGCGCTGAGCAAAATAGATCGGCCAGGAACCACAGGACAGATGCGCTTGGGACAGACAGACAAAACTGACAGATCTATATTTTCAATGTGACAAGTGTGTCTTGGACTATCACTACAGTTTTAGAGTTGTTGTTTTTTTTTTTTATTAGACAAGACATTAAAAAAGTGTATCCACATTATACGGTTCTATAAAGCAGGATCATGACTTCAAATTCACACTTAATTGCAATTTCCTTGTTTGTTATTTTCAACTGAACTTATTGTCGCCAACAGAAGTGTAAAATCAATTTACAATTACAATTTTAAAATGTAATTCAGGCAGTGCAAATGTTGTAATTACATCGTTTGCATCTCAATTTGACTTGTGGGCTTCCAAGTGACACCATTATTTCCATCCCCAGGCACGCATACCCAAACGCATACAAAGACTTTTACCAAATACAAATTCACGGACTCGCACAGCACATGAGCCACGCAAAGGGGAAATACAACCACCTCAAAAAGACACACAGATGCCGGCAAGAGAAAAGACAGGCCCACACAAAGTACCTGTATGGAGCTGGTCATGGTGCTCAGGGCAAAAATAAAGTACCTGTATGGAGCTGGTCATGGTGCTCAGGGCAAAAATAAAGTACCTGTATGGAGCTGGTCATGGTGCTCAGGGCAAAAATAAAGTACCTGTATGGAGCTGGTCATGGTGCTCAGGGCAAAAATAAAGTACCTGTATGGAGCTGGTCATGGTGCTCAGGGCAAAAATAAAGTACCTGTATGGAGCTGGTCATGGTGCTCAGGGCAAAAATAAAGTACCTGTATGGAGCTGGTCATGGTGCTCAGGGCAAAAATAAAGTACCTGTATGGAGCTGGTCATGGTGCTCAGGGCAAAAATAGTGGCGCAGTCTTTGACGGTGGACTGTGTATCAAAAGCTCCCTGGGTGTCCATTAGCAATACTGCCACCTGTGGAAGCACAATGCCAAGCCTCTTAATGCAGCATACGTAACACCATCGTGCTGTCGGTGATAATGATACACTCATACACTCAGCATCACAATCAGACGGTCGCTGTAAGCGAATGGCATAATGCTATTTCCCCATCAGTTTCTGTATAAATGAAAAACAGAAAAATACAGAGGTTTTCTTTTCAGAGACCAAATGTCACATAATTATGACTAGTACAGTATGATTAATGTTAGGATTGGCTTGTATTATCTTTAAGTGAAAGAGGACTGCATCCTGGGTACACTGCATTATATACAGCATGCAATTTCTGTAGATACATGACTTAAATAATTCTATATTTATTTCCTAATGACAAAAGAATGAACAGAAACCAGCAATATGCAGGTAACACAAAGTTAAATATAAGTGTTTAAATGCAATTACATTTAATATTAAAATTAAAGTGTCAGTACAGTATCAGAATACATAATTATAAAAACAGAACCTTCAGCCCATCTAGGCTTAGCAGTTACCTATAAATGTGCATCCAGCACTGCATCAGGTCTGTAATTTTACACTCCACGGATCTCTGCCTCCGCTCCCTTTCCTTACCCAAACCCCAGCCTCAGCCTCCTCTTTCACCCCTAACATTAAAAGCTGGAATATCTCACACGCCACGGCTTGCAGAGAGGCGAGCGCAGGGTTCAGTACCTCAGTGTCATCGCTCTTAGTCACCAGGAAGACCTCGCTCCACAGTTGGATGCCCGTGGTCTCAGGCTCCGAGCCCCCCCTCCAGGAGAAGCCCGTCAGCGGCTCATTCTCCCCACCCAGCCAGTCATGTTCAGACTGGCGGACCAATAGGAGAGAGGGTCTGTTATCATCAGTGACCAATGGCTACAGTATCGTTCCTTGTACCACCAATCACCACTCAACTGGATCCAAACCAGTAAATGTGGTCTGGAGTGGAGAACAAAGCATTTCAATTAGCCTAGTCCTTTGAGGGATAATTGGTTCCTAAAGCTCCATTCCTAGAGCTGGTACACGACACCCCATTTCCTATAAGCCAGTGATTAATACTGTTAACACAACCACAGGTATAGAGTTCAGATCTACAGCATCAACAGTATAAGGGCACACAGAATCCTTAAAGCACTGACCTTTCTGTACATGTATCTGATCATGAAGTCAAGGATGAAGCTTTTGCCCTTCCGGAAGGCCCCAGCTACAGAAAGTACCACGACGTGCTTTTCTCGCAGCTCCGGAGCGAGCAGGATCCGTTCCAGCGCCGCCGTGTCAAGGGAGTAGGAGTGATCATCCTTGCTCACAGTCACGATCTGGACTGGACCAGGCTCCTTACCCATTATTCAGTCACTGCTACTGCTACCTGCAAGTGATAAAACTTTGACTGGGGCTGATGACTTGACATACTGTAATCATACATGACAAAAGGTTAACACTTACCTTACTATTACTATAATATCACGCACATTTAGTTCAACATCAATCGATGTATACTAGTAACACACATAAACTGCCTTAAACATCACGAGCCCAGTTTTTTTTTCTGGTGGTCTGAGTATAGCACTGTAGTAAATGTGTGTGTGTGTGTGTGTGTGTGTGTGTGTGTGTGTGTGTGTGCGTGCGATGCAGTGACCCAGCTGTGAGGCCAATGCATGCTTCTCTACCGCACACTGGCGCAAATGCTTTCTGAATGAGCCTCTTTGTTGCTGTAGCACTAGCCAGCCTCACCCACGGGCAACAAACGGGAAATCAAATGAAAAGCTAGCCAGAAGAAAAAAATTGCCACTAACAGATAATCATTTAGACTTTTTACAGCTGTCTCCATTACAATGACACGAGAAGGATCCAAACATTAGAATGAACGGGATTAGAGTTGAATTACCAATTCTACATTTTGAGTTCTAACTTTCCCCAACACAAGACAATGGTATCAGGTGTAACAAGGATTAATGTGTGAGGCGTGGCACATAAATTGTTCAGAGATAACGTGTCATTTGTCAGAAAGAGAGTAGAACAAAGAATAAAAGAGCCTGGCAGCTGGCATGGCAGCATCTGAGCAACATCGACTGATTGTGCAATATATGTCCTTAAAAAAAGGCCAGAGTGAGACGCTACCACCACGTGGGACGCCATCTCAGTGTAAGGAGCAGAATTCGAAATATTCGGTTCCACCCAAAACTCCATAGGCTAAAACAAGTTTGAGGCTATCTCTAACCATTGTTGTTTCAAGTAGTGCATAATTCCTGAACTTGAAGAATGTCAAGAGACATTGTGGGTTCATTATGATCATCTTACTAATTTCTTTATAATCTATTATAATTACTTGACTATCCATTGTTTGGTGTTTCATCAGCATCTGTTCCAGCAGAATACCAATAAAAATATAACATCAATTATTGAAATAAACTATAAACAGAGACAGTCCATTCAGCAAAATTATATCTCCTACAAAATGCGCGTAGCTACAATTGGAAGTCAGTTTCGTTAATGACTGATAGGTTCTTGCTAAAAAATAAAATAAAAAAACTAATTTGCAGTTATTAAAAAAAACATTGGTGGTAAAACACGAAAACTATCCATTTGGAAACTTGAACTTCCAACAAGTAGTTGGTTTGCTAACAACTCGCCTTCACCTTGCTTGTTCCATATCGTCCTTCTAATAATAAGTGGGAAACAGACAAATTACCTACAGCCAGTTTCAAATAATTTCCTCTCTAATAACCTCTCTAATAATCGCAGTTACCGTAATAGTTATTTAGTGAGGCAGCTAACAAGCTAGCTTTGCACAAGCACGCAGGCACAGTCCTGAAACACACACATTTGCTTACACCAGGGTATGCTTTGTGTGGTTCGCTATCCATGCATTTAAAAACTATAGCACAATATTATGAGGAAAGGCGCGATTTAAGTTTTGCATACCTTCAGCAACCGATGGAATTATGCGGCAAAGAGGGCTTATTTTTGGTCTTTGAGTAAGAAAAAAAACAAAACCACAAAACTTTTGACTACCTACTACGATTCCATTGACACTTCCCACATCAATTGCCCTATAGGGAATGTAGTTCATATATCAAAATGTACCATTGTTTCCAGTACTGTATAATATTGACTAAACTACAGATCCCAGGTCACTTAACGACAGAGGGATTGCGCAGCGAACTTTATTATGGGAGGTGTAGTTCCTGTCAATCGCTGCGAATGCGGAAATTGTACATAGGTGGCACCCAGTTCGTCATTCTTTCCGTGCCTCAACGCCCCACTTTGGCAAAGAAAACAGAGATCTGATTCGATCTTAAAATTATGACCGGTAGACATTGTTTAACAGTTTTGGATCATGGTCGCCATGATTGTATGTACTGTTGTATGCAAAACTTGCTAAAACAATCGTTAAAATCAGAAGCTGTCTATCTAGCTATCAGCGATTAGTGGGAGGGAAAAACAGCGAATAGTCTATTTATTTACAGTCGTATTCACAAATTATTGTAATAAACTAACTACAGCAAAGCCCTTTGCGTTTCTCCTTCTTTCTTTTTTTTTACTTGGGTGTGCCCTGCCTTCTGGGCCGAGGAAAACACCGCCCTCGATCCCGACATAATACGTAATGACTGGTATTATGCTTATGTGCCGTGGGAAATGCTTTCATCGACGACAAGTTATATCGCTACATTTGGCAGAACCAGGAAGAAGCACCAAGCTGTAGAAAAGACAATCAATGCTCTATCCGTAGTTAAGAGTCTCGTAGTAACCACGTTTTGTCACTAGAGGGCAGAGCCGTTTCACGGTGCTAGTCCAGATTAAATATGACATTGTCATACTACATTATCAAAAACAGCAAACAAAACATTACAATGCAAGAGGGTGAGACAAAAGCCGGCATCATCAATACTAACAATCACTGTAACAACAATGGCAAGAATACCAACAGATGTCAGAGGAGGAATTCCCAGATTTGTGCTATTTGGGGCTTCAGGGCTGATTTTTGCCCCTTTCTGCTACTCAGTAAACTTTGTAACAGTTTTCTGTAAAAAGCACTATACAAATAAAATTTTGATTTTATCTGAATCCAAAATGACTAACAGCACAGGATAAGATTTTCTGTCACTCCCTCTGGATAGGCAGCCAAATCTGATCGCTTTGCCTTGCTGTGCAGTGTCTCGCTGGTATTTTGTTTACACCGAGACGTGGTGATAACATAATGCTTGGTACTGCTCCAGTAAAAACCCTTTTAGACAAAGAATATAAACATGATCACAATAATTGTACATGGGTTACAGAAGCGCAAATGTCTCCTCTAAATTGTATAAGATTGACAAGACTCTCCAACCGTAATTCCCTTCTCTGTCAAACATCAAAGGCTGGATAGGCAGAGATTTTATTTCTCCAAGAATGTCAGCGCTGTTACCTGTGGTGGGTAGAACTATTGGGCAACACATGATTGGTCATGGACCTGTGCAGGGTAGAAGAGTTTCGGTCAGCAGGGGTACTCAACACTTCATCACTCAGTAGTGATCCCTCTGAAAGTTTCACACACACACACACACACACACACGCACACACACACACACACAACACAGAAAAACTTAATTTACCCTATATTGTAAGAATATCAAGGACCTTTATTGTCTATGGGGAAAGAAAACAGAGAAAAGATAAAATTGTCTTTTTCCATCAAGATAGCCAACATACAAAATCATTTCTGACAGATATAGTTTGAGCAATAACAGAAACATAGGGAAAAAATCAACTTACATGTTTTGAAAGAATGAACTACAAAATTAAAATATTTCACATTTATGTTAATCACACACTAAGAAATTGAACATTAAACTTTCCAAGTTTCTCTGTCCCCTGAATCACAGTGTAGATTTACTGGCAGTTGATTTCGCAATCATTTTCATTTTAATACAGTCACTGTCACATGAAACAATGTGTGTTCACTTGCACATAGGTCTCATTGCTTTATAACAATTCAGTTTTCTGTTTTATATTTGTCTTGCTCATATTTGCACTAGAAAATAGTGATTTCCCGAAAGCAGAGCAGTCAGACGTGCATGATTTGTCAGTGCTTGTGTGGTTTTGTGTTTCAAAAGTGCATCTGGTAATGTGGTATTCAGTACTTTCACTACATCACTCTGTCAGCATATGAAATGTGACTGTTTCAGGCAGTTTTGGTATCGGTCTGGTGACATGTTGTCAGTCTTTCTTAGCGTATGTCAGTCAGTCTGTTGTAACTCTCACAATCACTCCCAAGGAGGTCAATGTCCGCCCCCTGCCAGGTCCAACAGAGACCCAGCCGCTTCCTGAGCCTCAGCATCCAGCTGCAGGATCTCCACTGTCTCCAGGTCCAGCTCCGTCTCCCCGGGCAGAACCAGGTACTGGTACTGGTGGTACTGGTAGTAATGGAACTCGATGTAGCCACTGTCGGCCAAGGGGTCTTTTTCCACCTCCTCGGCTATTTCTTCCTGGAGTTCTACCGCCTCCATGGTAACCAGCTCCTCATGGTCAGGGGGCAGAGGGCACGGTGGGTCAGAAGACAGGGTGGGGTGCTCGGAAGGCAAGGTTGGGGTTGGGGGGGAGAGTGAAGAGAGGAGGAGGGTTTGGGAAAGGGAATCTGTGTGAGAGAGAGATTGCTTATCACAGTGCGTATACACAGTGACAAACGTGGATACATCAACACATGGACATTGACAAACAAGAGGGAACATTACGATACACAGTGCATTGCGTAAGTATTTTGGTTGTGACACAATTTTGGATGTTTTGCCTCCGTACTCCAGCTCACTGGATCTGAACTAAAACAATGAATATGAGGTTAGTGCAAACCATCAGTTTGAATTTGATTTACATAAATATCGGGTGATCCATTTAGGAACTGTAATTCCTAAAAGGCTCATCTGATATTGATGCAAATACCCTCAAATACAAGTTGACAGTAAGTTAAATACAAGTTGTATTTTAACCTTATATTCATTGTTTAGTTCAAATCCAGTGTGCTGGAGTACAGAGCCAAAACAAAATAAATTATGTGATTGTCCAAGTAATTACGCACTGCACAGTATATAGACAAATAACACTGATAATTAACATATCACAATGTGTGCCATAAACCCACTAACTAAACTAGACATAGCAGTGACACTAAACACAGTTAGGAAGGGGTTAATGTAGAATGTATACACTCACTGGCATGAACTGAACCACTGCATATTAGAATTGCACTAGAAGAGTGAGACGCACAGAAGTCTGCCATCTTGTTGCTGTGGCTCTAAGTTACCAGGGTAACAGCTGGTTGTCACCAAGGAAACGCCACACAAGCACACAAGACATGCAACAGAAAGAGTGGTTTGGAAGCTGGGGGAGAGGGAGAAGGGGAAAGGGGAAAGTGGGAAAGAAAATGAGTCGATGTACTGCAATCAGTGAACAAGGTTTCTGACTTTAAATTGAATCAAGAGAAAAACAGAAAAGGGTCAATTATTGACTGACAATTCAACTTTTTACAACTTCATTGGTACATTGTTTGTGGCATTAAATCTGACCACATGAACAAACATATCATACCATATGTTCATCTCCACTGTGAGAGACATCAACTGACCTGAGATCTCCACAGTGTCACACTCCATGGCTTCTCCCAAGTCTCCTCCCTCCAGCCTGTTAAACAGACACGCCCAACATAAATACAAACAACATCAGAGTAAGCGCATGTCCTGATCAGCATGATGGTGATGGGAAATGTAGTTCTGGATTCTTTCTCAAGCTACAGAACACCATCTCTTCACAAATAGTCACAGGAAAGGAAATTCTGTAACTTCTCACACGTACATTAGCACATATCACAATTCATTCGTCTATTTGACAGAATTCTTTGAATGGTTAATAAAGCAAAGTTGTAACATACTTTTTCCTTCCTCTGAAAGGCATGAATCCCTTTTAGACTGCAGTCATCAATTTAATTATACTGCAAAATGCATTTATATTTTGGAGGGAACAAATACGTAAGCCTTATGCAAGTGTTTCTGTGAATGTCAACGATGGTAGTCAAAGACCCTGTGTAGTAACAGTATGGTAGATTCAGTACAAACGGCAGCCTTTTATCGTTTTTAAATGTGTTCATACTCACAACAAAGGTTTGTTGTACAAGTTGTTGTTAGTCTTGTGGCAATAGTGACTTTTTCTGAGCACCTCCAGAAGAGCAGGTCTGTATTCTGGACACACGTACCACAGTGACCCCTTGCCCACAGACTGAAAAACAATCACACAATACAGAAGCCAATTTCATAAAACTTCAGAAATATACTACATATGAATATAAGACCTACATGTTGCCAGTATAACAAAACAAATCAATGTGGGGTTATATTCCTGAAACACAACCATTACAGGCCACTGCTGCACAATATTCCAATACGCAGGAAGTATATCTGACTGAAAAATAGGTTACAAAAAGTGATATAACACTACCAATAGAATTTAGCCCAAAATGAAAACGTAATGTTAAGATGGGTAGCAGTGTGGAATAGATGTTTTGAGTCTGGTGCCATAATCTTCAGTAAAATATCTTACATCTAATTAATAATGTTCTAGATCCAGAGCGACACACAATAGTGTCTGCATTACGAATGTAATGTAATGAAACATGTTTTAAAAAGCTGTACATGCTTCCCTGATATTGGTGTATCCCAAAAAAATAATTTAGCTAAATGATACACCATCACAACTCCCAGGAAGGCGTTCAACATATCAGTAATATTTGCTGTAGTGTGTGTGTGTGTGTGTGTGTGTGTGCGTGTGTGTATGCACTGTTCATACCTGGCCCTTTTCACGGTGTATTCGACGGAAGCTCTTATTCAGGGACAGGTTGTGTCGCACAGAGTTCCTCCAGCCACCAGGGGCCGCTCTGTAGTAAGGGAAGCTCTTAACTATCCACTCGTAGATTCCCTTAACAGGCAGCCTCTTGTCCAGGGAATCTTCAATCGCCATGAAGATTAGACTGCTGAAGGAGTAAGGGGGCTTGGAGGGAGAGGGAGGGAGATGCTGAGCAGGTAAGGAGTCCGGCTGCGCAAGCTGGGGCAATGGTGCCGTTTTGGGCAGAGGCTGCAGCGGGAGCAAGTCACCCCTTTGGTGTAACCAGCTGAGGCAGGTCAGGTCATCTTGGTCTGATGAGGCTGTCAGGCTGAGGCAGTGAGGGTTAGAGCCCTGAGAGAGCGGGGCAGGTGACTTGGGGGGCTGAGGAGGGGAGAGAGGGTTTGACTGAAAGGCAGAATCTGGGGCTGAAAATGGGGCAGAGGTGGGGGAGGGGGGGACTGAGTGAGACGGTGACAGAGGGGAAAGTGGGAACGAGGTAGCGAGAGGAGGGGACGGCTGGGGTGTAAATGGCAGTGAGGGGACAGCCTGGCAGAGAGTAAGGGATGAATGAAGGGATGGGGGAAGGAGTGGCAGTGCACAAGAGTCAGTCTCCATCTCTCTCCAGGCTGTAGGCTTTCGATACTCTCATCCACTTCTTTACCTGTTAGGGAATTGAGTAATCAGTTCACTACAAAGGGGAAATTAAATTAAACAAAATTAAAATGCACACAGTTTACCAGGCACAATTACATGCCTGCACACATACACACTGCAAAACTTTCACACAACTAGACAACTTAAACATATTTGTTCTGATGAAATGTTACAACACAAGGCATACATTCTGTTTTGAATAAAAATTCTGCTTTGTTGAGGTCATTTTTCAAGATTTGTTCAAATGCTTGCAAGCCCTGTCCAACACCACACCCCCACCCCTAGCTGAACATAGGTACAGAATGAGTGAAAGATTAAGACAAAAAGTAAGCAACTAAGTCCCATGTTGTTCAAAGTCCTTACCTCTTATTTCTGCTCTACTATTTATCTGTAAATGATTTAATCGACAGATCCAGACGAGTGGTCAGACAGGTGCAGACACCTAGTCTACCTGGCTAGTTTCAAACAGAGATAAGTTCTGAACCGACTCTACATGTGACAACAAAAACTCAACTAAAATGAAGCAGCATGCTCCTCATTTTCGTGAAAATGGCGCTACAATATTCAGTTACACTTTGCACAATTAGCCAAGCAGTCTTTTGTCTGTGCCTCTGCCTCTCGTTTTGCAGGAAAAGAGGAAAGAAAAAATATTTAAAAGCATGCATTGCTTACCTTGACTAAGGAAAACAAGACGTGCTAGAGGAGGAATAGAAATACCGAGAACTTGCACAGTATGATAAGGCTGTTTTATCTTTCTGCCTAAGGACAGTTTCAGTCGAATACGCTCGTCTGTCCGCGTTCTGTCCTTTGCCACGTTTCCTTGGAAACCAAAAGGACGCTTTGAAACCCGCTCGTCTCTTGCGCGGCCCCGACTTAAAGGAACACGACATCCCTACCCCAGATGTCAGGCTCATCGACGACAACCTGCTCACAATACAACAGACTAGGTGGTTTTGATTTATTTTACAGATATTTCATTTGTGCCCCAGAATATATACTTTTTGCTGTTTCCCCCCCCCCCCCCAGTAAAGTAACTTTGGTTAGCTGCCGGCGTAAGTCAACATTGGCTTAACCAAATCAAGCACTAATTAGGGAATAAGCCTAACGTCACAGTTTTTCGTTTCTTTTTATTTTTTCTTCTTTTTTGTAGAACTCTTACGTTTAAGGTATTATTGTTTAAGTTAAAGTTCAGAGGAAGTTAAATGGAATGTATTTTAAGCATTCTTACGAAGATTATTGAATGTTACTTCCCGCATTCTTCAGTAGATCATTAACATGCTTTGACCATTTAATTCCATGTAACAATAGGCACTACCTCTACTGGTGCAGAAATATAATTAATCTTCTCAACCAGAATTAGTACGTTGGGTGTGTATACACATATTTACACGTGATGTATAGCAACCCGTACTGTAGGCATACTTATTCAGCCCCAACTTGATCATACAATACGATAACAGATGTCACATGCTAACATTATATATGCCAAACAATACCCTTCGGAAATTCACATTCAGTGAATCGGCAACTGAGTGGTCACAACGCATCCCATATCTAAGTGATGGATGATGTCACTTAACAAACCCTTTCTTGCTGTATAACGATTGACTCACTTGTCCAAGACATGTGCATTCTCTTATAAGTTGCTTGCGGTATTGCATCTGAAACAATATGCGTTGTAGGGAAAAAAAACCCACAAACCATGCCATAGAGCTACATACAAGGCATTTTAAACACCAGCTATATCTGGGAGGTCTCCAAGATAACCTTTAGTAGCAACATTACTGTAGCAGTCATATACTATGCCCCCCTAACCTACTAATACATGCCATAACTGTCAATACCCACACTTATACAGTGTGTGGTTACTCTTCTCTATTATGTAAACATACTCAATTACCCCCTAGTTCACCATTTCAATTTGATCTACATTATGAGACATGACATTTTTAATCAATTTTTTTATTCTAAACCCTGAGATTCATCAAAATCACCACCTTTTGCAGTAATAACAGCAGAGCGTCTTCATGGCATGTCTTCTACAAGGGCAGTCATTTGGTTCAGAAAGTTCACACCCAATACTGCTGTAAAAGTTCCCACAGATGTACTGCACCTGCAGGTTGCTTTTCCTTGACCTGTCAAATTCATCCCAAATTAGCTTGATTTCACTTCTCTTCTTGGAAAATGAGAATAATGTTTACCTGTTTATTTGGCCAAATATGGCTTTAATTTATTAATTACATAATCTAAGTCACTATCCTGCAAAGTAAAAGATTCTTTTTAACTTCGGAACATTCACTGCTTACCTTGTGCCATCTGAGGTCATTTACTAAAGTTAAAACTGTTTAAAGTTCACTAAAACAGAGTACTAAAACACAAGTGTACTAAAACTTTTGACTGGTAGTGTATGCTATTGAAACAGTTTGGTACAAAAATAATGCGGAGGCCAGAAATTGAGATAAAATTCAAAGACATTGTTTATTTTACTTCAAAAACAAACAAAAGCCCAACAATATACTGCTGTCCAAGTTAGCACAGATAAATAGAAATGAGGGATATGTAAAGGGGGAATGGAGGAGAAAAACACTTAAAATATTGCACACTTAAGCTCACACAAGTCTCTGAAAAACTGTGTGTGTGTGTGTGTGTGTGTGTGTGTTTGTGTGAGTGTGTGTATTTAGGCATTTTTCATTTGGACTAGAAATGGGTGTAATGTTTTATTCCATCTCAAAAAAAAAAACTTTCTTTTGGCCATACAGCTTTGAATAAAGAACACACTGAAAGGTCTTGAATCAATATAAATGCAAGGCATAGCCATCTAAAAATTCTACAATGATATTGCCTTCAATAAAAAAATTACACTTTAACAAATATTCAGATTCTTTCCAATATGTATTACTACCTTAATAAATGCAATCATTATCTGTGGGTGTAAAGCCAAAGGAAACTACAATACTTTCGTAAGCTTGCACATGCTTATGCTCAATCTTAATGAGCTCCAAGTAGTTTCAGCACCACACTGGGGAGTCCTGAGCTTTTGTATTAGGCTCATCATAAGGAAAACATCACACCCAAGTTAAGTCAGCTAGTCCTTCTGTCGGTTTGTCAATGTCAATGCTTGTGTATGTCACAAAGTTTGTGTGTAGGTCAGTCAATGTCCATGCCAAGACTTTAGCCCACAAGCACCTCCCTCGATCAGCCATGGAACAGAGACACAATTATTAGCAAGTCTGTAGGAAGTTACTGACGTGTGTTTAAGGTTCTGATTGAATCCCAGCCAAGGTGTTGATAAATCCAAGGCCCAGACCCCTACCAGGTCACCTGACCAGGTGTGAGGTAAGCCAGTAGATTATGATTGGCTGGAAGGCAGCTGTGGCCACGGTAATGTAAACCCGGAAGCGGGGTTTGGCACTGGCTCCGGCAACCATGGAGTCCGAGGAGAGAGAGGAGAGAATCTTCATCCGTAAAGAGCGGACCTGAGTGAGAGATGCCGCACAGAAGAACTCAGTTAGTAGTCATAACTTCATAACCCAAATAGCTTTGTATAGTTATATTATGGTTATATTATAAAGAGAATCAAGCTGAAAATCTGGTAAACATCAAAAACAGCATTTTTGTACAACACACTGCAGTACTGTTCATCAAAAGAAAAAGAGGCACATTTAAACTCACAGTCCATTACTTACCATGAAGAACATTAGGGCACAGGAGGACCAGGCCAGAGCCACAAAGTACCCATCGCTGCCAAACAGTAGCCCACACAGCACAGTGAAGATCATCCTGCCACAGACAAATAACGGGTAAGAACAGATGCATATCCAGAACTGCCGTTTTACAGGGACAATGGCAGAAATCAACTCAGTTTCAAGCACCAGCATGGCCATTAGCATGCACCATATCTTTTTGAAACTGGATTTGTTCAGCTTACTGAGTGTAATAGGAAAGAATTAACCGAGAGAGAAGCACAAGCACAAATTCTGGGCCACTTACCCCACATATTTGTATCCGCTGTACGCAAGCAGGTCAAATGTGGAGAGGTCTGAGTGGACGGTGAGTAGGTAGAGGCTCAGCAACAGAGCCAGAACCTCAATGATCATCCACACAAGAGCTGTGCTGGCACACAGGCCCAGCACTTCTGGGCTAAATCTGCCGCAGAGAGGGAAAGAGGAAAACACGGCCAAGATTCAGAAAACAGAACGACTGCTCCGAGAATCAAGCTGCACAACTGTGAGCTGACGGCAAAAACATGGTTAAAGCAATAGAGAGCGAACAGAGAGACAATGAACAGTACAGTGAGTAGGACCTCTGACCTTTTCTGAATTCCGAGAGCCATGCCTGCAAGCAGGATGTAGGTGATGAAAGCCATTGCTGAAAGAGGAAGATGAAGGCAAGAGAGAGAGATGGTAATGAGTGCACACTGTGTTTCTACACTGATTAGTTACAGCTCAAATTCTAAATCATAACAGATATAAGCCTGAAGCTGAACTGGACTCACTGGGTATGTAGAGGTCAGGTGCATTGACATCATATCGGGGTGTGAGTGGAGTGTCTCTGTGGTAACGCACCTCCCAGTCCTGATGACATCACAATAGAATACACGCATGTACAAACATAGATAACCTAACGGCACAGTACATACAGTAATTACATTACTGGCTAGTTATCACGTGACCGTATGTTCAGTGCCAACTTCAATCTATTTATATAAGGTAGTGAGAAGCACAAGAGCAGAGCAGAGCTGTGCACAGTATATTGCTAAAATGGTTTATGCAGATACAAGCGAGTGACAAGCCTTTTGATTTTGGAAGCTCCAGTACCACAAACTAGGTTATTCAGGTGGCTGATGACAACCACATGGAAGACACTCATTCATGTAGGAAATACTGTATATCCACTATGGAAGCAAACTTACATTTCAGTCCCCACACACACACACACACACACACACACACACACACACTCACACCCACACACACAGACACACACACAGACTTATTTTAATGACAGATCAGTTTAGATTGTTTTATAGCACAGTGGATCCACATACCTGATGTGTGTAAGGGAACATGAGAAGGAGCAGTTTCTTCATAACATATTTTGTGTCGACAGCGAAGAAATACTTCAGCTTGTTCACCGACATAAAACGACTAATCTGAAAGGCAGAGACAGAATAGACTCCTCAACATCTTCTGCTGAAACGGGCTTTCGTGTTTCCATTCAGCAGCGCTTCCTAACAGCCCAGACAGGGGCAGGGGCATCGTCAGACCACCTTTACTGGGGCATGCACCCCAGAAATACTTACGTGCCCCAGTGATCATGAAAACTAGTACGTTTCAGCATTGTGTCTAAAAACACGTCAAGAGTAAGTGTGGGAATTCGGTGATTTTTTAATGGTGTAGATCAGTCCCTCCCAAATAGTGACCACTATCACAGTCATCCCTCATAAACATGCTGTCACAGTCATACTTGACATTGATGTAAACTTGATTTACAGGGATGTGAGTGCCCGTGGGCTGTGCCCCAGTACAGTTTTAAGTCGAGCAGCGCCTCTGTTCCCCAGTCCCTGCGCTCTCCTCTCACCTCCTTGTTGACTATGTCCTTCCCCTGGGACGCGAGGGACGAGCCGTACATGACCGCCGCGCTGGCCATGGGGTCGGAAAACAGGTTATTTGGCCCCCCATCGTCGGCCCCGCCGTCGCCCATGTTGTACCCCACGTTGTAGTAGCCCTGAGGAGCCATGGGGGGCGCTGCAGCGCTGGTGTCTTCAAACAGCAGAGGTTCGCCTGTGGATGGTGCAGCACGGGCCCGAGGCTTCGCTGCTAGGAAACAGGGGGCATGAAAGAAAGGACAGGAGGAAGTGAGAGGCTGTGAAGCTGACGTACGATTCAAGGAGGAAATTCAGTTCAACACAGGTTTAGTCAGACCGCTTTAAGCTAGTTGCTCTCATTAAGTTAGATAAATTCAGATGCCTTCTCCTTAAGGTGCACAGCTACAGGAAACATGTGGGTTCCTCTACCAGACGTGTACTACCAAAGTCACATAGGGTAACAATAAATTTAGCTGAATACTTTGGTGATGTTTAGAAAATGGTATCAAATGGGATGTGGTTCTGACATGTTATACATACACTTAGTTGCACTTTATTGATCAGGTGTGGGTCCAAGACAACAGTTTGAACAGGTCAATCAGATAGACACAATTCTGAAAAATCAATTTTCACCCTGACAGCAATTCAACCATCACGTGACTTGAGCCTCAATGCTCCAACTCACACAAACAAATTCTGCTGCGTCACGTATCACCTTCTGATATAATCCCATTGAGATGTGCTGGCAACAGTGTGCAGTGGGCAACTGAGGAAACTGAATGTCTCATCTTACTGTCAGAGAATATATAAGTGGTGACATTAGAAAGGATGTACTACAGAAAGGCAGTAAACGATTTATTTCAAAGGTGCATGCTGATAGCTGCCAAGGGGTCTGAAAAATAACCTTTATGGCAGAGGACAACTGCCTGTTGAATGTGCCTCCATATGCAATTAAAAAGCACAGCAATCTCTTGCATATCGATTTCGGCCATTTTTCTTCAAGATGCTGAGTGCACACAGTTCTGCACCCTCAACAATCAGATATGAGGAAAATTTAAAAATGTGCATGGACTAATAGACACCAAAAAGGATGTGGAAAAAATGGATTCACCACAGCTGTCCGGGTCAAACATGAACATATGTATGCACTGATGAGGTATTTTGCAAAACTAAAACTATTTATCAAAAAATGTTTTATATTTTTTCTGCATTTAAATTAAAAAAGGGGCCAAAAGATAGACAATGTTTACAGACTAAACTGAGGTTCTAAAACAAGAACTGTGTATGTAAAAATGGGTACATTTCCCCACAGCAAGTCACCCTGTACAAATGCAATGGATAGCCTACCTCAAATCTCCATGGTCTCTGCATGACCTATGGTCATTAAATTCCATAAAGCTATACCCACTGAAGTGCAATTCATTCTGTAGTTTTGTCAAGACCCCAAACACATTGCACATTTGGCTGTCTGTAATGAAATAATGTTACCACAGTAAAACTTCTAAACTTCACAGGAGTTTTGTAACTTCATAAGTGGGTGGTGTATTGCATGCACCAACATAAATTGTGTAGTATGAACCTGGCACTATCAATTCCCTTCACATTCAATTTGTGAAAAGGATTTGCATATTTTGTTTAGAAAAAGCAACAATATATGCAGTGCAATTCAAATGGAGTTGGGCAAGCATTTCCAAATGGCAATCCACAGGCTAAATACAATTTTATGGCAAATAAAGTGGCAAATATGGCTACCAATAACCATTTAATGTCTTTTCTATGTATTTACAAGCCATGAATCTGAAAATATTATCACGGCAAAACAATTATGTGTTGCTTGCATCTACAATTTACAGCTTCATATTTAGGAACCAACATACACGGATTATCAGAATGGAACACGGGCAGAAACAGAAATGGACCATTCCATGTGTGAAGTGGGCCACTGCTTTAACCGATAGCATGTGCGAAAAGATACTAACCTGCGATTAGCTTGCGCACGACTATTGTGCAAGTGAACGTTAATTAAAAGAAAAGGTAAATAGCTACATACTAACAAACAAAAACTCAGACAGATGAATTGTCAACGTCGCGGGTTAAAAGGACTCGTGCTCATGTCAGACAGAAAACAGCCACGTAACCAACATTACCAGGTGTGACAGCTACCTTGTGAGCCGCTGGCTATGTGCACTTTGACTGAAATTACAACAAAATTAGAATCAAACGAGCAACTAATCTATCTGGCTATGTATGTAACGGTGGGTTTAGGTCAGGTTAGCAGGATTACATAGGTAGCCAAGTAACGATAAAAGTGTTAGCATTATTAGCTCTGAACTACTTAGCTTATGGCTAATGAGTTAACCTATCCGAAAAACTCAAGTTACAGTGTGTGTCTTCGTTTTCAGCAAACGTTAATGCAACATAATACTCGCTTACCCGCTCTGTAACCATGATGAGGGAGGTCCATCGTTTATTGCTGTTTGAAAACAAATCAATAACGTTACCACTTAGCGTTAGCTATCAGCGAAGCTATAACGGTATGGCGAGCTAAATGTTAGCTTGCTAAAGAAGGCGGTCGGTACTTGCAGTTAACCACATTGCATTCTTAACAACCAAATGATACTTTTCCTAAATGGTAAGAACATTAAACACACGTAATACTGGAAATATAAGCACTGACCTCTATTTATTTTTGATAAAGTTAACTAGCATGCTGACTAGTTGAAACTCAAGAAAAACGTACGCGTTGATATGTACAATCATCCGCCCCTCTGTTACAGGATTCGTTGAGTATTTTGTGCCTGCGTGGCAGCGTGTCTCATCTTGGAAATAGTATTGGTCCAAGCGGACTTTCGTAATTTTATAGTGCATAATGATTGGATCTAGTGCAAGTCACTTACGTTCTGTTGGGTTATGGCAAATACTGCGAGCACTCGACTGATTTGACTTTTTAATGATCTCCCGAATCTGTTAGGGGGAATCATCTAATGTTCAACTAGATTGTAATGGATACATGTGTTAGCCATCGACTGTTTCTTTTACCTTCTCGTACACAGCCTACTCATCTTCAGGCTGACCAAGTCACGCTTGGCGTAAGCACCTCATTTAAAAGATTACATGCCTTTCTGCCTCAACCTCTTCTAGCACTAGCTTGTCTTACATCTTGAAACGGCTCTCTCCAGCGAAAGAGCACTCACCTGTGGCCATTCTAATTCACAATAAGGTGATTGTAAATTATGGACTTTCAGAACATATGTAACGTAAAACAAACTTTCACTTGTTTTTTTTGTTTGTTTTTTTTTTGCATTACATTTTGTATACAAAAAAAAAATTGAAAATCATTTTTTGTGACCATGGTTTCATTTTTAATAGGCAATGTTAAAAATTCTGGGCAAATGTATTAGAGTAACTGACAGCCAGAACAAAAATAAATACATAAAAAAATCACATTACAGTGACCCTAAATCAGTGCTGTGACTATTCATTCTGCAATACATTACATTACATTACATTACAGGCATTTAGCAGACGCTCTTATCCAGAGCGACTTACACAACTTTTACATAGCACTTTACATTGTATCCATTTATACAGCTGGATATATACTGAAGCAATGCAGGTTAAGTACCTTGCTCAAGGGTACAACGGCAGTGTCCTTACTCGGGAATCGAACCTGCGACCTTTCGGTTACAAGCGCAGTTCCTTACCCACTGTGCCACACTCCGCCCAATACAATTTGCACCAAACCTTTTAAGTTCCATTTCAAAGGGCTTGAGTACTCATGATTTGTTAGGTGTGTGGTGTAACTGTGTATTTGAATTAATCTGTTAGTTTTATAAGCTGCTACATTTGAGGTATTTTTTATGAACACACCTCTGTGAACCTTCTAGATTGGGACTGCAGAGCCCCAAGTCAGTCTGCATTGGAAATATATAGATGTGTGTACATATACAGTACAGGCCAAAAGTATTAGGCCACCTGTGTTAAAGAAACAACAAAACTGTATGCAGTTAATATATGCACATTCTTTGAATAACAAACCAAAGTATAAACTTTTTTTTTTTAATTCTACCTACAATAACACAAAAGGTCTTAGACGTGACTTTCCTCAAAATAACCTCCTTTGGCTTTAATTACAATTAAAGAAATTATTTGATGTCTATTCAACCATTTTGCAAAGTGGGAAGTGGTGGGGTTGGAGGGAAGTGGAGGGGTAATTAAATTGAGTGAAATCTTATCTACCTTAAGTTTTTTATAACCACAGGTAGCCTAATACCTTTAGCCTGTAGTGCAAGTAAAATAGGCACTAAAGATGCAATGAACATGGCAAAGAAGAAAGAGTTTGGCTTAAGATGTGTGGGGCTAAGTAAACACGTTATGGCAAGAAGATTATTCCCAGCAAGAAATTACAAGGAAGTTTAAAATTTACAGGTGCAGTTTTCAGTACACACTCATTTGGGTCCAGCTGATGGGCAGCTACATGCTGTTAACAAAAAGAAAAGGCTCCAGCGGGCCAAGCGCCATCAATGCTGGGCAAAGAAAGATTAGGAAACCATAGATACAAATTCTTCCAGACCAGCAGATTGTAGCTGCCGTTGTACTGTAGTCAGGGGAATTGGTTTCTCTGTAGCTGCAGTGAGTTCTTCCTGTAGTTGTGGTGCAGTTTTAAGAAGAGTTCTTTTGTTTTGTTAGACACCACAAAACATTTGTCTTCTCCCTCTGATGTTATCCTTTTTCTTACTGGTCTTCTCCTGTTAATATTATTGTCCATCAGTTGGACCCTTCTGAGTGTATACTGAATGCTGCACCTGGAAATCCTAAGCTTCTTTGCAATTTCGGCAGCAATAACTGCTTGAAAGGAATAGACAGTGTGACATCATGCCAGAGCTTGTCAGTGAGAAAAAGTGAGAGAGGGTGTGTCATCACAAGTGCATTCCATTAGGTTTACATCATCAGATTGCCTGTTTCTCTCACTATCTGTTATACTTGACATGTATACTTAATAAAGGCAGTCAAGCCTACCACCATTCATAGAGTACAGTGTTTTAAGCAACAAACAGGAAGTATAAGCTAGAGGTAGTGGAAATGACTTGGATAAAGACATTACTATATGACACATGGGAAAAAATTACTCATGAAGACACATGCATACATGGACATACACATTACATTACAGGCATTTAGAAGACGCTCTTATCCAGACCGACACAGGACACACACAACTTTTACATAGCATACAAATGTTAGTATTTAATTGGACCGCAACTTTTTGGCTAACACTCAGAAAACCGAGTTTAATATATTACTGCATTGCTGTGCAAAGGACAGTTTTGGTACTGAAATGTGGCTACGAAGTTTGCGCACATGCTTACGAAAGTAATGTGATTAGCTTATATGTAGATCAGACAACAATGATAAATCCACTGATTATTTACAAACATTACGGAGCTCATTTATGAAATGACGTCAAAGGCGCTGGAGGGCTGTATCGTTCTGTGCTTTGTTGCTGCCTAGAACTCAGGAGCTGGGGTTTTTAAAAAAGGAGCTGGAGGCACGAAATGGGCGTGGTAGCTTGAATGGTCACTCCTGTGATGTCATTTAGGGAGGTCTTAAATTTTCAGTTTCTGTAGTAACCTACTCATTAACGTCTAACAACCCTCTAACCGTATTATTGCGTTGGTTCAGAAACAAGGAGCATAAATTTACCTCTTTTTTCTACATATGTTGTCGTTTCCTTTTGAATGACCTGAAACAGCCTTGTGTATAACAACAATTCAACAGAATCAAGAAACAGACTGTAGCCTGTTTTGCTTTTTGTAAGTCGTATGCGTCTGGATGAGTATTAATATTTAATTGCAGAAAATGTGTGTACTAATGAAGTAGGACATAACACATTCAATGAAAACCAATGGAATTCAATAAATCGAATCGAGGCTATATAGCATAATCAAGCCGGACCGGATACAGTTCGGCAGGAGGGGTATTTAATTAAAAAGCACAATATACAGAAAATTGGTGAGCAGCTAGTGGACAAATAAAAAGACTGACAATCGAAAAATTCTAAATATTTTAATGAGAGAACAGGCCTTTTCCTGTATTACTGTTGTTATTATTTATCAATCAAAAAATATATATGATTAATTAAATCGAATAGACCTATTTCATTTCTCTGTTGCATTCCTATTGTGTTGGCCAACAGGGGAAATTTTGGTCTGGGGCATTTAAAAGATTCAGAATGTAGCCTTTAAAGTTAATGCGTCCAGGTAATTTTCGATTTTTCGAACAATCTCTTATGATGACAGGTAGAGCATGAGAGGACAAGTGATTCCGAGAGGTAGCCAGGGTAAGGAGATTGAACGTGCGCTCTCACAGGAATCCCGGGTAAACGTCAGGGAGGAAACTCTCCATATTTGGTCATCTACGTCACCAGCACGTGATCTTTGTATTGACAAATGTCCGGCGGCACCATTTCCCGGAATTTTTGAGGGGCGTGTCTGTAGTCTGGTATCGGTTTGGAGAGTTTATAATTCCATGTTCATCCCGAAAATTCAGTCTAGACTAAACACTGAAGCAACTCTATGGGACATAAGAACATAATTTTCCACGATTTTTGGAATACTTTGCTGAATTAAGAAAGATATTCTTATAGTGTTGTTTCCTTATCCCCCACTCAGTTCGCGCTAGTTGGATCCCTCCCTTCAACAAGGGAGTTTCTCCAATTTTCAAACTCATTTTCGGAGTGTTAACAACGACTGAACGCTAGAAGTGACACTATACGAGACTATTCCTAACTGGATTATTGAGAATTACTGGACAGTATTGTACAGTACGTACGGTACTATTCCACTGATTTTGGGAAAACATGTTTCGAAACTACGGGAACTTGAGCGGGGAGAGACAGCAACCCTTCTCCGGTACTGGTCCCCCACAAACCGGGCCGGTCTCCTCAACATTTCACTCACAGCAGCCACAGGTCAGTAAACATGTTGCCTATGTCATGATATACTGTTCATTAGCAATGTTAATGAAATTAGCGATTAGTGACTGCCATTGGCTTTCCATGTCTGTTTCTGTCATGTCTTGTTGTGCCCTACCACTGAAAAACAGGCATGCTGGTTTGTAAGGTACTTTTTGAATAGAGTAGCCAACTGTGTTTAGAGAAGAGTAACGTCTGCCAGGACATTTACCGACAAAAGCATGACGGTTTTACGTAATTTGCCATCAGTGACTTTATCTATTATGCCATCTTTTGACATCTGTTTTGTCTTGTGTATGACAGTGTTGTCAGCCTTTTGAGGAAGGGTTCAAATGAAATATTACAGAAATGTTACAGAATAAGCATTTAGTCTCATTATGATCTGTCAATTTGATTTTGCCTACCCTTGAACAATTTCATTAGAAATATTTCACTGTAATAAGGGAAAAATCACATTGGGCCTCTACAAAAAAACTTTATTGGTAATAGTTAAATCAGTAATAATAACAACGAGAGCTGTTTTTTCTTAAAACAGTTTTCACAAGTGCTCTGAAATGTCAAAAGATGCGCTCCTCCTTTTAGTTTAAAATGTATGTTTAGTTTAGATGTAAAATGAAAACATTTGAAAGACATTTTTCAAAGATTTTGTCAATGAAACAGCATTGTTCCCTATTGTCTTTTTCATGTCCTCCCCCTGACCTCTATTTTTCAGCAGAAGTTCACTGGGGCAAGAACAGGCCAGTTTGTTCCAAGCCTTGATGCCATCACATCGAGCCAGGACTTACAATGGCTGGTCCAGCCCTCACTCTTGTCCACACCTGGTCCAGCTGGCAGACCACCCAGACCTCCCTTCCCACCAACAACCGGACCCCACCCCCTGCCCCCCCATCCATCCCACACACACCTGGTCCAGCCTGGGGTCATAAGGACAGTGGGAGGGACAAGGGTACCATCGAGGAGAAGGAATGATGAATATGTAAGTTCTGTTGATGTGTACAATTGTCCACGCTATTGAGTGTGCTGTGTGACTTAAACCGTCACAGAAAACAGATAAATTGAGAAAGAAAGTAGAAATAAATACACCAAGGTTGCAATGAAAGGTATTCTGGAATGATCTTCAGAAATGGCAATGAAAGGGGTCCAACTGTCACTGCTACTGCTTGTGTAACTGTGCAATTCAAATACAGCTAAAGCAAATAGCGCTACTTTGAATTCCTATTTATGAAATGGAGGTAACAGACCCGGAGGAGACTGTGAGTCAGTGTTAGTTCAGTGTTACATCCTGCAGTGTGACTGAGTTGAGTGGAACATGTATGCATGTATACTATTGTTGCCAGTGTGCCAGTGGGGGGGGGGGAGGGGGGGGGGATGTGTGGTACTTTTTGATGATCTAAGTGAACTGACTGATGGCAGGGAATTTTGAAAAATAATTTACAAGAATGGCTTGTGGTGACATTATTTTCATTTCTTTTCTGCAGAACTGAAAACAGTTTAATTCTTTATGTCATTGAGGCTTTTGTTTTAAACCAGTATTTTTACATTCAACATCATTAGCTTTTTTCTCCAAATAAAAAAGACTTTTCCAGCCAGTTTAACAAGATTAAAGAGAGAAGGTTGTAAAATGCCAACAGTACCTTTTAACGAGCCTGATCAAAAATCTCAAATTACATTTAAAATGTGTAAAAATCCTGAGCCTCCAAGTTCAGGGTTAAAAGGTGTGAACTGAAGGTGTGAAAATGATGGGACAGGAAGTTGGTTGTCATGTGACTCATTAGGGTTGGTCATATGACTCACATCTGAGTCACCAAAGGGGGTCTGAGTATGAGTCATCACAGGAGAAGGGAGATGGAGGGACAAAAAGAAAGGGGGATAGGGATCATATATCATATTAAAGTTGTGATTTCAATTTCAATAAGATGAGGAAACAAAGAGAAATTGGAAAGAAGTCACGTACACCAAATATTTCATGGTGAAATAACAAAGATACCCTCAAGATGGCAGTGTTGAACTAATAATGCTGTATCATACTCTTCCCTTCAGTTGATATTGTGTTGATTTTGGCATGTTTATGTCCGTAATAAGAGCAGAATAAACCAATTCTATTTCCTTTAATCACATTAAGACACTTATAGATTAAATAACTTTTGTGGTCATTTAGAAAAACATGTTGTTTACGTTTCCATTCTGCATTCCCCATTCTTCTATCCATTTTTCTCTGTCAAGCTGTCCCAAGAAGATCTTGAAAAGCGGAGGATTCGTAGGGAGCGAAACAAAATGGCTGCTGCAAAGTGTCGGAACCGCCGCCGTGAGTTGACAGAAACACTACAGAGCGTGAGTTCCTTAACAAGTACTCTTGTTTATACACAGGTAACAATAATTACTGTGACCCACAGACAAGCCTAAGTCTGAAATAAAGAAATTGTCAACAATTCACAAAATAACTATTATCATCTGTACAATTACAAAAATGAAATTAACAAATTAATTTGCGACTAACTACTGCGCCATGGAACCCTGGCAAGGGTTGGTTAGGGAGGAACTGACATCTGATGACTTTGTTACTGAAAAGTGAGAAAGGGATGCTATCCCCCCCCCCCCCCTTTTCCCGACATAAACAATGCCTATGAATGACACCTGTTCTTCTCATTTGCTTTTCCCAGGAGACGGACCAGCTGGAGGATGAGAAGTCCCGCCTGCAGAAAGAGATTGCTGAGCTACAGAAGGAGAAGGAGAAGCTGGAGCTGGTCCTGGAGGCCCACCGTCCCATTTGCAAGATCCAGGACTCTGATTCGGATTCTGACTCTGACCCAGGACTGGGGCTGCCTACCCTGAGAGCTTCCAAAATCAGCAGCAAGAATCCTGACAGGCCTGTTCCTTCATCAAAGTGCCATCCCAGGACCGAGAAGCCCAAGCCAAAAATTACCCTCCCACCAGCACCATCCATCTCGTCTATCCTGTCCCTCCAGTCGTCTGAGTCCGAATCCCTCCACACTCCAATCCTCATCTCCACCCCCTCTCTGACCCCATTCACAGCCAGCCTGGTCTTCACCTATCCCTCTGCCCCTTTAGAAGCCAGCACAGCCGGCCCCTCCCACCATCCCAGCTCCCTCTCCACATCTTCTAACCGTACGCATGGTACGGGTGAGCAGAGTCTGCGCCCCCAGCCCTGTAGCATAGCCCATCGTCGCCGTAGCAGCAGCGGGGACCAATCATCGGACCACTCCCTCAGCTCCCCCACTATTCTCACCCTGTGACACCAGCCTGATGAGAGAACACTGTCAAATGACCCAGATGCAATGGCAGCAATGTAGTCCATGATGATGATGATGGGAACAAGTAGAATGTTTATGGATCAAGCTGTTTTTGGCAAGACATATTCCATTAACAGATAATTGTAATGTAATTACAAAAAACAGTTTGCTAGTGACTTATCCAAACAATTCATTTTGAGTGATAACAAATATACATACTTATAAAGAGGTTATTTTATAAATACATATTATGAACAAAGTACAACTATTTGTTGCCCTGTATTTTGGCAAAATTGCAAAAATCTTGAAATTTCTAAGCTGGAAAAAATTAAGCTGAAATCATTTCAATGAAAATACATACTGTACTGCCATCACCAGTTAACCTCGTAGTCCCTACTGATCTTGCTGCTAGCCAGGAAGCAAATCTCCATGTTGATTCAGAATCAACCCAAAGCCTTCACGTGAAGGAACTGGGATTTCACCTGGGCTGTATACTGTAGCTCTATTCAGCCTCACATTGTTTCAAAATTTTGCTTACGTTGCTGGAGGCTGTTCATCCTTCTTAGTTTTGGCAATGCTAGGTAGCAACATCAGTACTTCAAAGACTTACTTGAACCAATTCAGCCATATGATGCATTACAGTGCCTGGTACTTATTTAATTGGAATACGCTGGTTAGAAAATATATACACAAACTTAATGTTACATCATTTGAAGGTGCTATCTTTATATTTGGTTTTTATAAGCTATGCATTATCTTGTGAGATTATATTAGAACTATATAAAAAGTTTATATCAATAGTATACATATATTACATAATATTTTTCTACATATATTTTCAGAGTAATCATTTTATCAGTAATATATACAGTCATTATAAATGCTAAAAAAAGTAAGGGATGGCTATAGAGAACTACGTATTTATTGAGGAGAGAAAGTTTTATTTATTTTTCACTGAAATGTATTTGCAAACTGTTTCTCATCAGTAAGGGAAAAAATAAAAGACTGAAAATGACTTTGTATATGTATGTGCTTCACGAGGTTATATGGTCTTGCTCATTATGATTATGACATAATAACAAATCTGAGAAAAAGGTACCGACCTGGAATGGTTTGCTATAAAATACAAGTTTAAGATAGAGAGAGTTTGGCTGACATTGCATTGAATACATTTTGTATGATAGGTGAGGAAATGATCACCATGGTGTTCATGTAAAAATACAATTCTAATAAACAAGTAGCTGAAAAGCAGTAATTACATGGATATAGCCAGGACTTCCTGTGCCATTACACCATACATGAATTTAACGCATTCATGATAAAAAAACAAAATTAAAAAAAATCTGATATAGTTGTGCTCTAACTAGCTATGTAATTAAGATTGTCATTATTGTTAGCAAAATGCAAGCAATATGAATAACCTTTGTTAAAATGTAGAAATAAAAAGCTTCAGTTATATCACAGATCCATGGGTATGTAAATCTTATATTTATTGAATAATTAAGCGATGTTGAGTGAGTTATGGTCCACAATATTTTTTACAAATCTTTCATTTTCACAAGAATGTTTTGGGAAAAACATAATTTTTATGCATGTCAAAAGTTGAATAATTATGATCAATCTGTCGTTTTATTCAATTTACCTCAAAACTGACAGCATTTACTTTTCAAGGGCAGTTGGCAGGAGCATGGCCTCCACTGCTGGGCTGGGGGAAGTGATTTTAAAAGAAAATAGGCTGTATTCAGCTTTCTCTGCCAGTTCATTGGTTGCCATTGCCATCATCCCTCTAATCTGTCCTATTCCTGGTCTCTTTCAAATACTCTATATCCTGTTGAGTGATGCTGTTACCCCTGGTGACCATTAGGAAAAGTAGGGGGAGGGGGAGGGGGGAAGGGAGGAGTCAGTCTGCTGTTTCCTTTTAGGATGTCCTGAGTACAGACACATAGCAACACACCACTAACAGAGAAACACAAACACACAGGCGTGCGTGCGAGCACACACACACACACACACGCACGCACGCACACACACCGCATAACGCCGTTTCTCTTTCTTTACACATAGTTCCAAAAGTAGCACAAATCACAAATAGTGAGCACTAATGCTTCATATCCGATCCGATGCATCTGTGGAACAGAGGAAACCCTCCTCCATGTTGTACTAGAACACACTGCCCTCTGGCTTCGGGTGGGTTGGTGCTGGAAGGGGATGGACAGGAGGAGAGACTGGCAATGGGGAAGAGACCTGATGAAGTCTGATCAGCTGCATAAACGAGCAGTGAGGAAAAAGGGCTGATGATCGAGGATGGTCATAGATTTTCATCCCGGGTTTGAGCAGCAGTAATTTACTCTTGTTGCCATGGTACATATCCAAATATTTAACGAGGTAATATCATATAATGCAAGTCATTTATGCTAGTCTGCCCAAAAAGGAGGAAAATATGTGAAAAACACTAGTAGAAGGCAAAAGCAAAGAGACAGCAGTTGGAAAAAGAGATTCAGAGGTTGGGAGAAACCATGGAGAAGGTGAAACTTGTCAACAGGGGGCCGAGGCAAGAGGTGGATACACCTGGGGGGTTCAGGGGCAAAAAAAGGAGCAGCAAGAGAGGAGAAAAGAGAAAAGAACATAGTGAGGAAGAGGTGAATGGGTTAAAGGACCCTGTGACCCCAACACACAGGGTTCTCTGTTGCTCTCTCCCTCCCTCTCAATTAAAGGGAGTGACTTTGTTGCACAAGACTTGCATTAACATGGAGTGCATGTGAGAGGCAGAGAAAGTGCATTTGTGTAAGAGAGAGTAAGTGTGTGCCTTTATTAAAGCATTAATGCTAATCTGAGTACATGAGTATTACTGTCCAGTGTGATATTTTGCCAAACTGTCAAACTGAAGTTCTGTACAAAAGGTACTTCTATTGGCCACAGAGGGGTGGGATAATTCTGTCCACAGGTTTTAGTAATAAAGTTCCAGAGTACAAGGGGACAACACTTCCTGGTCGAACCTGCTATAAGGATAAATAACACAATCTGAGAAATCTGAGAGACATACCAAAATCAGAATGACTGTTTAGTGTGCATTCAATGACAACAAAGGAGTCCAAGACAAGGTTGTGTGTCTCAGTGTATTTAAAGCTCTCCCATTCACTAACAGCACAGCCCACCAATCACAGCCAGCAACACAGCCAACAGCAGCCAATCAGGGAGCACAATTCATATATTGAAAACACAAATCATAATCATTTAAAGCAATACTGATGATGGTGATGATGATGATGATAATAATAAGCCAACAGTCAAACAAAATAAACACAAAGCAAAAGCATTATATTTTAAATGGCAAATGAGTAAAATGGTGATATAGAAATAACTACAATGAAGTTAATATCATTAATAATATAATTATAATAATAGTAACATGTAAATACTGTACTTAAAACATTTCTTTGTAATACCAAATGAGCTCTCATTAAATTAAACACCATGGATGGGCCCGAGTGAATAAATCCAGTGTACTATACAAACCAGTCTTTCAATTCCAGTTGAGGACAACAAAGCTTGATATAGTGCAGTTATGTGCAGTATAGATCTGCATACAGCACAGTATATGATAATTCAGTAGGGTCAAGGTGTGCAGGTCTTTGAACTGTCCAATTTAGTGCAATGTGATTATACACAGTACAACACAGACCAGTGTGTCACTGTTACATGTCACCCAGTCGAGTGCAAAAGACAGTCTACTATGGTGCAGTCTGGTTTACTATGGTACATTCTAGATCAGTCTATAAATTCAAAGAATAATTCAATGTTGTTTCAGAAAAACATTTTCTTTTTAGCAAAACCATTTTGGACATCATAGGAACTATTCCATTACCAACCAAAAGAGAGCAGATCTGAAACAACTTAACATTCCACTCTCTTAATTAGACTCAATGAGTCATTCACAGAGAAAATATTATTTTTCACCATCTTTGTGTGAGATGTCATGACTTTCCAGGGCACGCACCAAAGCCATATAATGTCCGTGCTCATACATGGTCAGGCCCTTTGGGCTGCCACGATTCTGACAGGCTTCAAAAGAACTGATTCAGCTGAACTCAGTTTAGCCTGGTCGACTACATGTCAGCATAAGGTGAAGTAGTCAGTCCAGTGCACAAACCTATTCCAGTTCAATTTCATTTGGGTTATTAGTTATTTTTGTACTCACATATCAGTTTGAACCCCCCCCCCCTCCTCCCCAATACACACAAACACACACACACCCCCCCAATTTTTGCACACTTCCTTATGCAAGCCGATTTCAAAGGTTACCCATCCCCCCACCCCCCAAAAAACAACAACAAAAAAAACAAATAGACAAATAAAAAAAAAATTTAAATAAAATAAGTCATAATTCATCATTCACATTATAATTATCTTAAAATGGAGGGCTTAACCAACCCCTAAAACCCCATTATTTGTATCTGCTTCCCCAGTCATATCACAATCCATTCACTTTGTACTATATAGGCTCATGTCTGAGAAGACAGTAATGGCTTATAATTGCAAACATTTCGAGTTTAATTCTTTTGCATAAGTCCAGACGTGCTAACAAAACACATGTCCCACTTCCCATAGTTTACGGGACATTCATTCCAAGTCGTGTTCTCAAGTTATCATCATTGTAAACGATTTTCCGTCTGAGAATGTTGGTATTAAACCATCTTTCTCAGTTGCTGCTTCTCTTATTGACCCGGAGTATGGGACGGCAATGCTGCCGCGCTTCAATCATCAGGCGAGCAAACCAGGTGGAGTTGGTCCGGACTACCGACACTCCCAGTGCTAGAACTGCCATCGCCCAAGTCGCGAACCACCATGCACGGCAAGCTCAGCTCCGTCGATCCGCCGGGGCTGGAGTCGCTTCTGCTTACGCATTCCTCTTCTAGCACCAAGCAAAGCTCCTTCAGGTCCAAATTCTCCTTCACCAACCCGTCCTGCAGCCTCTCCAAGTCAGCCAACTTCTTCAGGTAACCACCCAGGTCTTCGCGCATCACTTTGGCAGCGTGGTGGCCGAAGAGCTGCCATTCCCGAGCCAACTTTTTAACTTTGAGTCGGTCGTCGTCCAGAAAACAACACAAGTCGCGCAGTTCTTGGTTTTCTTCCTGAAGTCGCTGATTAATGACTTTCAGCTCCCGGATTTCAAGCAGATGTCCCTGTAATTGTTTGTTGACCTCTTTGATTAGACGGCCTCGCTGAATTAGGGCCGATATCTTGTCGGACTCCTCTTTACGAAGTCGACCCACCAGCTCCTCCTTGGTGCATGCAAGCAAGTCCTCATCGGACATCTTAGACAGCTCCTGGTTGTAAATCTCACTGTCACTTCCCATTTCGTTATGGTGGGTTATTTATTAATCAGGAGGCCCCTATGAGTACTACTGAGGGACTGCTATCAACTGTTCAGCAGTACACTTAAATGGCTATGCGAGTTACCAGCTGTGCGGCAGAAGACAGGCCTACGTTTTTTTCTATTTTTGTTTTTCGTATGCCATAGATGTGTATAGAGCCAAAAATTACGATTTGTTAATCTTGTGTCTAAATCTTTCCCTTTTGTAAAAAAAAAAAAGTTGCAAGCATACGCTAAACCCGCACGGAATATGATAATTTCAATAATTTAAAATACATTAGGTTATCTATGTTTGTTCTTCGGTGTTTAATTTCACCCAGTGAAAACTCACTCAGCGGTGCTATCTCATCTGACATGCAAGTGATATCTTAAACAATTCCTATTCCAACTCACATGCCCCACACTGTTCCAAAGTGTATATTTTAAATCTTCTCTCTGAGCATCTCCCTCGCTGCCCAGTCGTTCCCCAAGGCCTGTAGCAAAGTAGGCTATAACAACTCTAGCCTACTGACTTCTCTCTCCGGTACGGGTAGGGGCGGCACTGTTAGGCTATATGTTGGTTTATCAAGCGACAGTTGATACTTTCCTACGCGTTTGTTTGTCTATCTTAACAAACCTTGGACACAGTGGTGATGATGATGTGACATCTATGTCTTGTTATCGTGAAGGGTGACGCGAAGTAAATCCGAGGCATGTGTTCGTTCCTTTTCGAGTGATGGTGTATTCACGGGTGAAAAATGTGCCTAAGAACAGGATGCCCCTCTGTGGCAGAGATGCGCTACGAGGTCGAGTAGCCTATGCATCCGCACAGTCTAATTAAATAAAAATGTGTTGGTATAAGAAAAGCAAGAAATCATTGCAAAGCCATTTCCCTTTCCTCAGCGATAACAATGTCCGCTTCGCACTCACTTCTGGCGGATGCGTCTCTCTCTCTGAGCCTTGGTCCCACTCCTCATTCCGTAATTTCTGAAAAATATCCTTTTGTTACATTTGATGATGTATGGAAAACAGCCTCTTCAGAGAACATTAAAACACGAGGAACAGAAATAGTCGTCGCTATTCTACTGTACATAAATTAATTAAATAAATAAATAGAAAAATGTAGGACAGGCAGAATCGGATCAGAATGCCCCCTCTCTTTTCCTCTGAAATGCAGGCAATCCTGGAGGAAAACAATAATATCCCGCAAGCCTCTCGCGCTCTTCCAAAATGTCGCTATTAACTACTTAAAACATGTAGTTAAAATATGATTATTTGAGTATAGCTGAATTTCCGCCCGTGTTGTTAGCGGTAGAAGCGGCATCAGTAATGTCCTCCTCTTTCTCTTGCTCACTCTCCCTCCCCCTCCCTCTTTTTACCCCGTTGTGGTCTTCCTTTACGGCAAGAATCCGTATTGTACCACATGGGGAAAAAAATGACATCATATTGTCATAGTCACATGCGCGTTTACAATGTGTTCAGGTCAGATGAAATTCAAAGAGAGATCACAATTATGCCCCAAAAAAACAATTTTCTCTCGAAATTATAAACCATATAAAATATAGAAACACATACATGAAACAATGATGTCTGTTTTTCAGAAATATATGTACATGTTTCTGCTCAACATATATTTATGCCTTAAATATTGTTATGTAGTTGTGTCACACATCCCTACATGACCTTTGGAGGAATTTTTTTTCCTCATTAACTTTACATTAGCATTTAGATAACACACATACACACCCACACACACGCACGCACACACACACACACACACACACACACAAACGGAAAGTGTGACAATAGGCTATTCTCCTGTTTGAGCCGTGGTGTTTGACCACATCCTTCCGCCCATGATTCCAACTGTATTGTCCCAGTAAGAACAGAACAATGAAGGGTGTTAACCAGCGAGAGAGAGAGAGAGAGAAAAAGAGAGAGAGAATGAAGTGAGTGAGAGAGAGAGTGAGTATGTATGTTTGAAGTGCGTGTATATAAAGGGAAGAGTTGTGGGGCATGTGTAGGGAAAAGAGATTGACAAAAATTGAGTTCTGAGCTGTTTGGATATGTTTGATGGTGTAAATAGGGCACTGTGGAATTAGATGAAAGGGGGGGGGATAGCGGGGTAGTAGGGAGAATTAGAAACATGGAAAGAGGCACTGAACAAAAAGAAAGTTGACGATGCCATTTTTCCCTTTTGTATTTTGAAAGACAGAATGAGACAGTGAAATGAGAAGGGGGTTGGGTGAAGAGAGGGATTTGGGAGGATTTATGCAGCTTAATCTATTGAGGCAAAGTGGAAAGTGTATACCTGTACATTTTTATATAGTTGCAGACAAATCCATTGTCAAAGCTCATTTTAAACTATACTATAAACTACAACAATAAGCAATAAGCTTCAATAAGCAATAGATAGTAATTCAGTCTTATTCATAATTAAAAGTCAATCACAGCATATTCTGAATTTTTTTTCTTGAGAGAACCTTGTCAAGATCAGGACAGAATCTGAAGCCAGAGGTACAGTGAGCAACTATACACACAGCAAACACTGAGTTGACAGAGGAAGTGGGACAGTGTAAACAGCAAAAAGTGGAAGACATGACACACTTCCTTCAGCTGGGAAAGGGGGGCCTCGTCCTGAAGCTACTCCCTCCCCCCCTCCCACCCCGACCTCCAACCCCCTGCCCCCACACACCAAGCCTTTGTTAAATGACGGATAAAATTATTAAGCTTTATAATTGCAATTTCTTACAGATGCACTTTTAAATAGTGTATTTAGAGATGCATTAAAATCTCCTCAGCATTCACCTCAGGACAGCTCTAAATATATTCCAGTTTTGGTATTTTATACAGATAATATACTCATGTTATAAGACCCACGTGTAAGGCATAAAAAACGTGATACCTCAACACTCACATCATTTTGTGCCAAATTTCTAACTTTAACAGAGTCTTGCTGAGAAAGGGCTGACATAGTATCTAAGACTAGCTGAGAAAATTGCAAAGTGATGTGCATACATTGCTACTGTTAATAATATGAGATGTGTGATTTGTAAGGGAGGTAGATATAATCGACCAGTTGTAACCTTCATTAATTCCATATACCATTCACCTGCATATAATTATTTATATCAAACTAGCCATTATTACAATATGAAATGTACACTATGTACCCTGCCCAACGCGATGCCTTATTTACATCTTGCAACCCACATATAGGAAGCAGACCTTTTCTGCATTGTGACGTCAGCTGCAACTCGTCTAATGTATCACTAAAAACGCCTTCATAACCGGAAGTGATCAGTGTGTAATTTTCTGTTTCAAAAAAACCCAAACAGATGGGCCGTGCGTGTTCTTGACAGCGACGGCTTGCCTAAGTATCAGTTTGTACTTCTTAGCTAGATAGCCAATTGTATGTTTTTTTAATGAATACAAAACAGCTTTTCCTCGCTTCAGTTAACAGTTAGCTAATTTATAGCCGGCTGTTCACGTATACTAGCTAACAACATTAGTAATAACTGACCAGCTAGGAATAATAGCTGCTAAGCTAAAGCGAATGTAGAATGTTAGCTTGTGAGCTAGCCTTCACTGAAGGCTTTATGGAATATGCCGTCAATTCTGTCTTATAAAGTGATTGTATGGCCTAATTAGTATTTACTTACTGGACTGAGCTTGCATAGGTAGGTAGGTAGCACCCCTCGTAATTTAACACACTTTAACGACCTCTCAAAGGGGAATAAGGTAAGTGAAGTCAGTGTTGTTATCTAGTGTGCTGTACTGGAGAGGTAGCTAATGTACACATTATAGCTAGCTAGCTAACGTTAGGTGATTTTAAAGTCCTTGCTTGGTAGTGTTATCCCTGAAAAAGGAATGAGCATAACGAAACTGAAACAATATGAAATATTTCAAGGCAATACGTCGAAACGTGTAAGTTTGTAACAATAAAGTGAGCACGAGTAAACCGTGTTGCAGTCCATCCCTAAGTGGGAATAAACGTGTTATCTGGATATTTTGACAATCACTCATATCCTAAGGTAAGCCAGTTTGTTTGCGCTGGCATGTCACTTAAAAATATTAACTTTTTCAAAGATGTCTGTGGAACTCGATGTGTTTGTGGGAAACACCACCATCATGGACGAGGAAGTCTACCAGTTGTGGCTCGACGGTTATACAGGTATTGGCGCATTCAAAACCAATTTAATTGATATAGGTGAATTGTCTATAAGCAACATGTTTACACAAGGCAGTCATATAGTTGCCAAACATACGTAACATACATGTAAAATAAGCAATATACTCTTCCCTCCAAAATAATTTACACCTTTGATAAAGGTTAACAAAACAGAGTACAATAAAACAATATAAGTAGCCTACTGAGCCTACTCTCATAACATACTAATAATATATTTGAAATGCCAAAATAACACTTATCTCAAATTATATAAATTATTCCCAGAAATGGGTCACAAATATTCACACCACTGTTTTATGTACTTTCTGAACCCTAACTTTGCAAGGATAACACTACAGAGACATCTTCTGTAGTGATTTATGAGATTGGTGAATATATTTGGGGGGTCTTTGTATGTTTCTTCATACAGTGTAACACCCATTTTCAGCTGAAGTTCCAGTGGCATTTATCAAAATCCATATGCGTGATTGCCCTCAACAGAGGCCTTTTCTGGCAAATTTAGGCAACTCTGTAATATTGAGTGTTAGACACAATAGTTTCCCCTTTTTTGTGCATGCAATATAGCTCATTACCTTTATTGTTTATTTTATACAGCCTTTTTTGCCCATGTTCATTAAGGTTGTGAATAATTAGTGATCAAAACAATTATCTTAACAGCTCTGGGTTCTCCTGCGTCTCTCCTCTGTTCTCCCTTCCTCAGTGAATGAGGCGGTGCGGGTGCGGATGGAGGGAGGGGTGCTGGAGGAGTGGGAGGCCAGTGCGGAGGTGCTTCACAGTGACACCATGGACCAGTTCCGCACCTTCCAGATGTGTGAGCGTCTTCTCCACAGCCCAGCCAAGCTGGCCAATCAGCTTCTGTTCCAGATCCCTCCACACAGACAGGCCATGCTCATTGAGAGGTGTGTATTCACACCTCCTGCTCTCTGTTCGTCCGCGTGGCAGAATGTGTGGGCTTCGGTTCGTCTCTCGCACAGTCGAGATCACACGATCGTTCTGCCTCTGTTGCACTCCATTTGGCGTTGCACATAATCATAATTTCCATCTGTGACAGGCTATCTTTCTGCATATACAGGGACAGACAGTGGCCATGAGGCACACTGTTTGTCTGCATGCTTGCCTGCCTATCTGTCTGTGTCTTTGTGCTGCATGTGTTATTGAGCTGAGCATCACTATCAACATGACCAATACCTGTCTGGCCAAGAGTGGTGCAGGGTGAGGCATATTGACTGGCTACAACTTGAACCTGTCTTCTTTTGTCTTCCGCTTTTGAATTTTTAACTCTATGCTGGTGTAGTACCAAGTGTGACAGGTGGGACCAGACTGGGACCTCCAATGCCACTCAGTCAGTAGTTGGAGGCAGCATAGTAAATAAGACATTATCATGCTCATGACAGAAACCATCACCAGCAGTTGGACTCCTTAGCCAAATATGTGCTATCGGTCCGTAATCAGTCTCAGCAGTGGTGTATCTCAACGTGTCAGTCAGTAAATGAGTGAACCTGGATTGAGCTCCATGTTCAGGTGGATCCCAAATAGAGATGGTCATCTCGCCATCGAAGTAGACTTCAGAGATTAGCCTAGCCACTACAGTCTGAAATTATGTGGTGCTGAAGATACAGACGTGATTGCGGAGTCGTACCCGATGGTTCCATATACACTAAAACATCGGTGTTTTCCTGCGTAGGTACTACGCTTTTGACAGTGCCTTCGTGCGAGAAGTCCTGGGGAAGAAACTGTCCAAGGGAACGAAGAAAGACCTGGATGATATCAGCACAAAGACGGCGATCGCGCTGAAGAGCTGCCGACGCCAGGTGGGAGGGGGAGTCGTCCTGGGACCGCTGGTTAAACGGTCCCAATATCTTCAGTGTTCCAGGGTCCTCACAACCGCTAAAGGAACCTGAAGGACCACTGTCACTTCCTCTACCAAAAGGGAATGCAGGAGAATAACTGGGTGACAGTGTAGCGCAGTGGTTATGGAGCTTGTCTTGTAACTCAAAGGATAGAGATTTGTCATAGCAGGTATATTGCTGTTTGTACTGCAGGGTGCTTAACCTGATTTGCGCCAGTGAATATCAAGCTATATGTATAAATAAAAAGGATCAAAGTCAGCCTAGATATACATGGTAAGGAGTAGGAGATGTAGACAGCAGTGTGGAGTACAAGAGAGAGAGATGTTCTCTGTGTCTGCAGTCAGATTATGCACGAACATAAGGACCTGGAAAAAATGACTCGATTGCCATGTTACCCATCATTAGTGGTGACAAAGAAGCTTGTTCCTGACTGCTTATTCTGTTGTGTGGGGTTATTGTTTACAGTTCGATAACTTCAAGCGTGTGTTTAAAGTGGTGGAAGAGCTGAAGGGCTGTCTTGTGGAGAACATTCAGCAGCACTTCCTGCTGTCTGATAGGCTGGCCAGGTGAGATATTTCTGCCAGTAACATTAGTGACAATGTGCATCTGGTTTACTCACATATTCTGTGATATGATGAGCAGAATATCTGGATTTAATCAAGCCCATGGAAAATGCTGCCCTTATGAATATCAGGCAATGATGCATATCAGATTGAATTGACCATATGTTTATGTAATACATTTCAGGTCCTGCCTGAATAATATAAACGTATGTAGAGTGAGCCAGCGATAAAAAAAAAAAAAAAACCCATGGGAAGTATTTGTGTGGACATTCCTAGTATTTGTACGGCAGATCTGTAGGGGCTGTCACCTTGAGGATTGTTCTCTGAGGATCACTTTTAAAAGTATACAGCACCGCTGCATGCTGGGAAGGGGACAGTCAGCGCACATATTGGCCAGCACATATTTCCTTCTCTTTGTCCGTCTTTCCTGGGGCATCAGTCACTCCCTCCGTCTCCCTGTTTGTCGCTGCAGGGACTATGCGGCCATTGTCTTCTTTGTGAACAACCGCTTCGAGACAGGAAAGAGGAAGCTGCAGTATCTCTCCTTCCAGGACTTTGCCTTCTGCGCCTGCCAGCTCATCAACTACTGGACCGTGGGGGCCGTGGGTGAGAGAGAGAGAGAGACGGGCGTCGTGACACGCAGCCTGCGCCGACAGCGCGACTTCGGTTGGTCTCCGGCCAGAGAAGTCGAACGCAGGGAAATGAATCACAGCACGGCGCAAGACTAACTCGCAATAACACATTGTAACAGTCATAAAAATGTCAATGAGTGATGAGAGATTGGGGGACGTAAAATTCCTTTTTTAATTCTTGCGTAATAATGCATAAGCATGACTGCGCTCTCTGTCTCTCCCACAGATAACATGGTGGAGGACATGGATGTGGATCTAGATAAAGAGTTTCTGCAGGACCTGAAAGATCTGAAGATTTTAATCACTGATAAGGACATGTTGGATCAGCACAAGAGGTGTGTGTGACAGGATGGGCAATGGGCACTGCCTAAGAGACTTGAAGAGCTTCATAAAATGGTTCACATAAGGGAATCAGAGAGAGTGGGTAACAGAGTGTGTGTGTATGTTTGTGTGAGCATGAGTGTGTGTGCATGTGTGTGTGCATGCGTGTGTCTGCGTGAATGCATGTGTGTGTGCGTGTGTGCATGCGTGTGTCTGCGTGAATGCATGTGTGTGTGCGTGTGCATGCGTGTGTCTGCGTGAATGCGTGTGTGTGTGCATGTGTGCATGCGTGTCTGTGAATGCATGTGTGTGTGCATGTGTGCATGCGTGTGTCTGCGTGAATGCATGTGTGCACTTGCAGGTTTTTGCATGCGTTTGAAGGCAGAACGACGGGTGTGAACGTGTGTGCATATTTGCATTGCTGAGTGAGATCCCTGGCGTATTTCATGTCCCTCTTTCCTTTCCCTCCTCCAGTCTCGTGTGTACGGCTCTTAGGGGGAAGACGAAAGTATTCAATGAGATGGAGACCAACTTCAAGGTGAGAAATGGTGGATTCACAGTTCAAAGTTTCACAACTCTAAAGCAAGCTTTACTGTACACCTTTGCTGCTCATAGTTGACCCCACTTGGGATTCTGAGCCTGAATTTACACTGATGTGAAATAACTATGCTGAAATGTAGGTCTCTTCTACTTCTACTACAGGAAATGTGCTTTTCTCCAGTCACAAATACAATGAAAAATCATTACCTTGTGTAGGCGGGGCTCCAAATGGTGATAGCGATTCAAATGAGGTTCACCGCTAACTGTAACTACTTGTCAGAAAACCTAACATTTAACATATTGACAACCAAACATGATGATGCAGCTGGCAAACAAGCCAGCAAAACGTGTCTGAAAGAGCACCTAGCTCGTGAGCTAATGTTCTCTCTCGTGAAAAGGGAAGAGACGCATTGGTATTAACCACTTAAGTGAAATGAATTATTTAGTGTAGATTCAATACAAAACAAAATTGTGAACGAGGACTTCATACATCTTAATCAGCAGCTGTGTCAAATTGTGTGGCCAGGACAAGCTGCATGTTGTATTCAGGCTTGGTGCACTATATGTCCAAAATTATCTGGACACCCCTCGTCTGTGGCTGTTTTTCATGGTTTGGGCAAGGCCCCTTAGTTCCAGTGAAGGCAAATGTTAATGCCACAGCATAAAGCATACAATCACATTCTAGATGATTCTGTGCTAACCAATCAGTTTGGGGAAGGCTCTTTCCTGTTTCAGCATGACAATGCCCCTGAGCACATAGCAAGGTCCATATAGAAATGGTTTCGTTGAGAATGATGCGGAAGAACTTGACTGGCCCACACCTCAGCCTCATCCGACACGTTTGGGATCAGCTGGAAAGGCAACTGTGAGCCAGGCCTGATGGGCCAGTCAGTGCTCGACCACACTAATGCTCTTCTGGCTGAATGGATGCAAATCCCTGCAGCAAAGCTCCAACATCTAGTATAAAGCTTTCCCAGAAGAGTAGATGTTGTTATAGCAACAAAGGGTGGACTAAGTCCATATTAATGCCCATAATTGTGGATGAGATGTTGGATGTCAGGTGTCCTCATACAGTACTTTTGGCCATGTAGTGTACATCAGACTTTGCTCATATTTTGCTGGAAGACAAACCTGAAGTGAAGTTTTCGCCAGGCTTGCAAATAAGGGATATCACAAGCTGCGCACCTTTGAACAGTAGACTTGGAAATAGATGTTCTGAAATCAGCACACTGTGCATCTACTTCTCCGTATGCCAAGTGTAGGGGGAAAATCAATACTGGCCAACAGGAGGACACGGCAGACCGGGCCGGGGGATGGGAGAAAGGAGAAATATGAGGAGGCGTTAGGTGCATTAACATTAACATGCACATTAGCGGCCCGTTGTAAATTTTGAGCGGGTGGCTGGGGTAACTCCCACACACTGGTATATAATGAGATTTTTTATTTTTTTTACTGCGTGGAGGGGGGTATGGTTACTCCTCCAAAACCATATTTAGGGGGAGGTTGTAATGAGGCATATGTCTTGTACATAATCACCGCAGATGTCACCACTGATCAGGGAGTAGGAGGGGGAGGGTTCGATGCAATGCAGGAAATTGGTTGTGAAATCCCACATTCACATCTGAGTTTGTTTGGGGGCATGGAAAAATCGTCCTGCTCTTTTGCTGCGTTTAGCAGAAGCCGCAGCAAGCAGAAAGTATGATTAGCCGACTCAGCAGTGGTCATTTCTGGCTCAAATTTAGTAGCACCAGTCAAATTGCTGGATTTGTTCCAGAACCAGTCTCAAGACTGTAACTTAGCTTTCCAACTGCTCTAGAGAGAGTAGTTTCCAGACTAGTGACACATCTAGTAGCTAGTACCCTAGCATTGGCCATTCCCAGGGTTGTGCAAAATAGTTATCGGGTATGCTTTTTTCATACACTGCATGGCCAATGTATGTGGACACCTGACATCTAACATCTCATCCAAAAATATGTGCATTAATATGGAGTTGGTCCAAAAAATTACTGCTATAACAACTGCCACTCTGGGCAGGCTTTAGACTAGATGTTGGAGCATTGCTGCAGGCTCCCGTTCTGCCAGAAGAGCATTAGGTAGGCCAGGCGCTGCTTTTGAGATTAGGCCTGGCTCACAGTTGGCTTTCCAATTGATCCCAAAGTGTTGGATGTGGTTCAGGTCATGGCTCTGCGCAGGCCAATCAAGTTCTTCCACACCGTTCTGGAAAAAAAAAACATTTCTATATGGACCTTGCCCCTGGGCACAGAGCATTGTCATGCTGAAAAAGGAATGGGCCTTCCCCAAACTGTTCATCTAGAATGACTGTATGCTGTAGCATTAACATTTGCCTTCACTGGACCTAAGGAGCCTAGCCACGAACAAGGAAAAACAGCCTCAGACCATGGGGTTTCCAGATAATTTTGGTTATATTGTTTATGTACTAGAATGAACAGGCATTATTTTTATAGGCTCCTAGTACTAAGCTGACATTTTAGTTTCCTGTTTATTAAATTCTTTTATTGAGAAATAACTGACTAATTGTGAGTCAGCCAATGAGTAAAAGACTACGGTCCAGGGCTGATTCCTTCAGTTGAAGCCAGAAGATACTTTACTACACAACAAGTCCCCATTGGTAACAAACATTGAAAACAGATTTGGTGAAATATGCAACTGCAGCATCTGGCATTAATCTGGGATTTAGGTTATGTACAAACCAATGTGAGAGTCCACTTCCCCGTTGAATAGTGCAGCTGCTGTCTAATTTCAACACCCACACACTGTCTCTCACTGTAAAGCATAGACTGTGTACTTTTGACATGGTCATGCTTTTCATTTAAAACCTGGATTTTTACCTTTAAGTAGACACTGTTTAGTACCTAAATATTTTACCAGGGTTTTTTGTTTGTTATAGTAGGTAAGTGTTGTTGTTTCCACAATGCCATTATTGAAATGGCGACCCTGATGAATAAATTAAATAAATGAAATGAAATATATAGCTTTCAGACGAACAGACCCTGGTCACAGGCTTCCTGTGATACATGCTTGCTCACTTAAGGCAGTTATGAGATCTTCAGTGACCGTGCTGCTCCACCCCCACCCAATCCTTGCCAGTATTTTTGCTCTTAAAGAGAGGTGTGTCTGCTCTCCATTTCTGATAATCCACGTGTTCATATTCATAATCGCCGTGGCAACGTAGCCCGATAGCTTAGCACAGGCCGGTGCATATTGGAACAACAGGGACATTCATAGCGACTTATGTAAATGCGCCTATGTGGGAACGAATGGGGGCCTCGTTGCCGATTTAGAATTTTGGAAAGCGCACAGGTTATAGTTTGTTCAGATAGGATTCTGTTTTGAATTCTTTTATTTGTGGAGTTTCTCTGTTGTTTTTTCTGTGTATCAGGAGAAAAAAAAAATCCCTGTGTATAATGTTTCCTTGTTCTTATCCTCCCTTGCAGAACCTTTCCCGAGGCCTAGTTAACATTGCTGCCAAACTTTTGAATGCAAAAGATGTCCGAGATTTCTTCATTGACCTCGTGGAGAAGGTGCTTATTTTTTGGTTTTATTTTGCATGGGATTCGTGCACATGCACATTTGTTATGCCCGTGTGTATTTATAGTTAATGTAGTTTTCCTCTAAGCTGGTGAACATGCCTCCGTCCTAGCCACTTGAGATTTGCAGTGACCGTCTGTTTTCTCTCTCAGTTTATTGAGCCCTGTCGGTCTGACAAATGGACAGCTGCGGACGTGAAGCTCTTCCTCACCCACTATACCAATTCCGCGCACATACTCGACGCCTTCAAGTAAGCGTGCTACTTCATTACTGCGTCCCAGTATCTGTTCATCTTGTAACGCGTGGACCCTGTTCTTATCCAGACTTTTTAGAACAAAATGATCAGTTTATACAAAGTATTGAGCTTTCTGGTCTTGGATCAGTGCTTGACAGCACACCCTACTTTGAGCTAGCCCTGACTACCAATCAGGCTTTTTTTTTCCCTTTTAGTGCATGTCATGATGTGCTTTCTCACTTCTACCAGAAGATGTCGCTGTGCAGCACAGTGTTCTAATGACGTGTAAATATCTGGTTTCTCATCTTGGGTTTTATTTATACAGTTGACCCAGTATTTATACAGTTATACAGTTGGTATGTGGTTTACTGTTTGCACAGCTCTGCACACCTACACACATAACAAAAGATATCTCATGGTTAAACTGAATCATATCTACTACTCATTAAACCAAACATTAATATAGCATAAGATGATTTTCATGATTGAAGTATGAATTGTTCTACCCCTTTCTTTTTCTCTCTCTCCCCTCCCAGGCACCAGGCGGTTTGGGACAGGTATATGGGCGTCATCAAGAGCTGCATTCTGAAAATGTACCACGACTAGGATGTCGTCTCAATCCCTTCTCCATCGCTGCCTCGTTATTTTCGTCTTCTCTCATTCCGTCTCATTTTTCCACCGCTTTCCCTGGTTGGTGCTTAGCTGTACACCTCCCTTGTGTCAATTCCTTCGGCCATTTCTCATTTCTGTTAAATTTCTCTTCTTCATTTTGCTCCGTTACCTCTGCCTTGTTCTTTGTTGCTGCCTTATCTGGTCTCTCCTTTTCTGTTTGGTCCTCTTTTACAATTTCACTGGTGCGCTGCGTTCACTTGTAAGTAAAATCTCCACTCTTTCTCATGGAGGTACCCTGTGTGGTTTAAATCACCGCCAAATTGCAATAAAAGTATTTGTTTGACATTGTGACGTCATGCCCCTGAGTTTTTGTGGGAGACGGTGAGTGTGTGTTTGAGAGTGCACGTGGTGCGGTAGGGTGGGGCGGGGCAGGGGGGGTGAATCTCATCTCCTCCTCTTGGCGAGGCCCCCATGGGAAAGTGACCACAGGCACCTTGTTGTTCTAAAAAGAAAAAAATTGGCAATATGAACCTCTTGACCTTTGCACTCTGAAACGAAGTAGGGCAATTTCATCGTCCCCAAGGACGACGTACCTCTTTCGAAACCATGGATGATGACAAAATGACCGACATGCATCATTTGTTACTCCACACACGCTGTGCAAATTGCAGTGTACGTGCCGCGATTTGTTCAGCGTTCTTTATATGCGACTTACCCTTGCAGCATGTTACTCTTATGCTGAGTTTGGGTTGGCCGTAAGATCAGTAGAAGAGGGAGTTGATCTGCTAACTCGTATCACGCAGTAATGTGTGTTTGTACAAATGAGTATTTATGAGGGTCACTGCGTGGGACGCCGGGGGTGGGGTTGGTTTGCCAACTGTTGCGGTACAGTTTGTCAGGGCTGTCGGCAAGTGTGTTTGTTTCAAGTGGTGTAGTCTGCAAGCTGAGAGCTTTATTGTCCTGTTAAATGCCTTTGTAATGACAGCTGTCACCCCCCCATGCTCCTCCAAATGGTCGAGGCGTATTCTTTGTGAAATCGCTGGGGCTCTGTTTGATGGGAACGTGAGGAGCTTTTCCGTGACATTCAGCCGCTTATGGAAAAAGAATTCAAAGGCAAAGCAAATGTGCCAGTTCTCCACCATCTTAAAACAAGTTCAAAGAACAACCGTAATTGATCAAATGGACGGGACGTTTCATTTGTAAATTGTTGAGGAATTATTTTTTATTTATTTGATAATTAAGAGTACACTTACCATTATAGATCTCGTCAATCTAAAATATGAGTTAAAAATGAGAGGATGACAACCATAATCCCATAGCAATGGAGGTTGGAACAGAAACAGACATCCCCGAGACTCCAGGACCGAGCTTGAACTCGCTTCTGGAAGAAGGCACGATGACAAGGCAAGTTCATACCGACACTACTTTAAAAAGAAAAAAACACATGACAACTTTAATGCTTTAATGACTTCAATGCTTTCTTTATACTATGAAGCTTAATTCCTATTTGTATTTCTATACTTACACAATGATATATACTGTCTATGCACAGTTTATTGCTGGAAACTGCAATTAAAAATTTATTGTGATTCTACGAATCCTGTGACTGCAGTGTTGCGCAGTTGGCTGACCTTTTGTTAAGGAGATTATCTTGCCGAAGAACATGATTTATTTACAGAAAAGGAAATTAAGGCATCTGATGTTTCTATTGTTGCCTGAGTGTGTCTTCGAGGCAGAGAAATGTAGGTGATATTTGAATTGGGGTCAATGTTTCAACAGTCCCTCAACTAAACATAGATATTTTTTTATCATCCAGCAGCGACCTCTTGTTTAAATATTTATACTGGGGGAAAACGGGACCACTCTTCCAGTAAGACGTGTCCTCCCTGCCCTTCACCCCCTCCCTCTCCTTCAGTCTCTCTCTAATTTTTGACCACATTCCTTAAACTGTTCTCTCAAGCTATAAATATCAGTCCATGATGGAGTGAGAGTGAGAGTAAATAACGGGTGCTACAGAGAGTTGGGGGGTAAGTGTAGATAAAGAGTGAGGCAAGGCAGGGGGTAGAGAAAGCAGGGACGCACTAGTTAGGGTGGGGGGGGTGAGGGGGCGGGAGGGTAAATGAAACCAGGTGTGTTCTCAGACCGGGGGGGGGAGTGGAGGATGTATGCAGCGTTGTTGCACCGCCTGCAAAAAAAAAAAAAAAAAGACAGATTTTGGAATTTCGGAATTTGGGCCACAGACCAGGAATTTGCTTCCTGGGGGGTCAGAGAGGGGGGCCGGTGGGTGGGGGGAGGATGGCAGTGCAGGGGAGCTGCCGGGGGGGTGAGGGGGGTTAGAAGTGGGCCGTCCCTCTTGCTTTTTTTCTAACTCTCTCTCTCTCTCGGTCTCGCACACATTCATAATCCAGCCGCCGACCTCCACACTCACTCCCACAGGGCCAGAGACCAGGAGAGGGAGGACAGAAGAGGCATCCACAGAGCACAAAGACACAGACACCCGGACACACAGGAGGGGAAAGCCCAAGCCGTCACGCGCCCGGACTCCGACTGCTCTTTTCTCTTCTTAAATGGAAAGGGGACACGCGGAGGGAGAGGAGCGGAGCGAATGAGAGAAGCGGAACCGGAGACGGACAGGATAAGAGAGGAAGAAGAGGGTCTGGAAGAACGGAGGACTCCTGGCCTGTGAGTACGGTGCGTTCCGGTGCGTGGGGGGGATTTAGGTGGAAGGAGAGGAGTACTGCAGTGATAAAAAGTTGGGAGAAAAGAAAGAGGCTGTGAGACTGGAGGGTTGGGGGGGGGTAGCGCACACATCACAGCTGCTCGTTTGTTCAGTCGTACACCTACACTGCCTCACAGCTGCATAACACACATAATCAAGCAGTGGGCTCAAAGAGCAAAAGCTTCTTCTCCGCCCCCCCCCTCACCCCTCTTCGCACACACGCAACCACTCTACAACTGATACTACAGCTGCACAATTATACTGACCATGACTCACCGGGTCACAGTTTAATACAAAACTACACAGACACATTAATACAAATATCTGGTTCATGTGTCCCACTGTGTTTATACAGACTCTTGTATCAACACAGTATCAGCATTACCCAGACGTTATGCCAAGCAGTGGTACGCTGCCAGTTTTTAAATTTTAATTTGTTTCTGTTACTTTTTCCCAATCACGCTGCTCATTTAACTTTGTTACTACACCGCACGTGATATTATGTGACTTTAAAGTGCCACAATCAGTGATACAAAATTATCCATGTTATATTATGATCTCCAGAATAAATGAATGGCATATGTAAAATTTCCACTGGATGTTACTTGTGCTGACTTTTGGCCAAAAAGGTATAGGTCATTTATTCATAGGAGGTCATTTAAAAGTATACAGTATACATCTGAGAAGAGCCCCAGCCAACTATCTCTCTCTTTCTCTCTCTCATGCACACACACACACACACACACACACACACACACAAACATAATAAAAAATATTTAAAAATTGCCATTAAAAACAAACCAAATGCATCAGGCTGAGCAACAGGTGAAGTACTGACAGCAACGAGCACACACCCACACATGACATCATAACGCAGAACAAGAGCTTCCTGTGCTTCAACAGTGCACGTCTGTGCACAGCAGCACACCATGCATTACTCTCATTATAAGTCTTGTTATATTTGCTTCATTTCCCACATTTTTAATGTTCCAGATTTACTTTTCTGGGCCTATACTGGAAGAGTCAGGAGTGAGGAGTCGAACTCACCACCTTCTGGTACTGATTCAAATCCTGACACCCATCCAAGACTAGTCTGCACCTGCTACCACTGTAACTTGAAGGCACATTGTACAATTGCTCTATTTGTAAGGTGTGGTAATGTGTTCTGAATTACAAGGGAACACTGTACAGAGCATTGTACTACATATTACATTTACAGTAATGAGCTATGAGATTTGTACCACATTTTCTTTCTTTACAATGTGTTGTACAGTCATACAACACTGGTCTGCTCTTCAGAACATTAATATTTGGGTATAGAATAGCCAGAAAATCTGAGAGCTCTGGTACCTCGTTGCAAAACTACTCATGTTCAACAGTTCAATTGGCAACAGCAGCAATATAGATAAGCAAAATCCCAGCTATGCTTGCAGTCCAATGGAAGAAAGCAATCCTTTATTGTTAAAGCCTACAATAAATAATTACTTCCTCCATTAAGCCAGGAGCCAGAGGAGATGCAATATTTATCCTCATTACAGTCAGTAGAGCTGCTGAAGCAGAGAGAGCTGCACTGTGCCAAAGAGCATCTCGCTGTCCAGTAGGAAAGAATAGAGCTACCAGCTAAGCTGTTTAAAAAAAAAAAAAAACACACAATTTAATTTAATTTTTATTCTTTACTAGGGACAAAAGTTGTAGGTTTGAAATGCATTTAGTCATGGTTTGGAATAATGCCTATGGATTTGGCCTACTTTGATTTCCTTGTATAGGCTCCTGACCAGGATAATTGGGTATAGATAATGGATGTATGGATGGATGGATGGATGGACAGTTTCCTTGTTATTTGACCCTCCCATAGACTATATGCATGTGCCATGTTCCCAGGGCCTGAGCAGGGGCTCCTAAATACTGCTTTTATTATATACACTTGCCAGTACATATTTAGATCATTTAGAACAGTGGCCAATTGAATAGGCTTGGGTGAAGTATCTGGAACTGCATGATTATAAATGAATGTGAAGGGCTTGAATTGAGCTATGAATAGATGCCCACTTTTTAACATTTTACCCATGGGTGTGTGAGTACTTCTAAATCTTAGAAATGAATAGATGATTAAATGAGTATTGTCACTGTATTTCCGTCCCATCGCTGCAATGTCCTCAATTTAGGAAGGCTGCACTCTAGCTTGTATGTCCTCTAAAGTGTGTATTGCGAGTCGCTGCTTCGTTTCACTCTGAGGTTCGCTATCCAAGCTGTGCCTCATAAGGGCACTCAACGCTTGTGCAGGCAGATCACAGGCTAATCAGGCTAATGAATCGATATGATTAATCAAGTGAATCAAATGAATCAATGGATCAAATGAATCAATAAGGCAAGGAAAACCCTACTGACTGTACCCTTCCCTTTCTGGGTGATGCTATGGCCATTGATGTGTCTCTACACAGAATTCCTGCTCATAGCTTTGGAGGAGCAGGCTCAGGATTTGATCTGGTCTATGGGGAACATCTTTTTGTAAGAATACGTGCCTCACCTATATTACATTTACATTGCATTGTGGCATTTATAAGACATTCTTATCCAGAGTAACATACCCAGCTTCCGTTTTTTTGTACATACATTTATACAGCTGGACATTTCTGCTAAAGCGAATCAGGTTAAGTACCTTGCTGAAGGGTAAAATGCCTGTGCCCCAACTGGGAACTGTACCCACTACCTTTGAGCTACTATCCCAGTTCCAAAACCAGGATACAGACAGATAGCCTACTTGTGGCCCTAAAGCAAGAATCCTATTGTGCAGTTTTTTATGTTGCGTGTAAACCAGGTTACAACTGGTGACATAATTTCTACTTTAGGAAACAGTCACCCAGAGGATTCTTTGAGGGAGCTGATCTTTCTTATCTTAGGAAAATTTCACCAGCCCTTCAGTATGGAACCCCCCCCCAATGTTGCTATGGGTTCCCAGCTCATGAGTGATCCATTCAGCCTCTTTACAGTATGATTGCCTGTCTGGTGCTTGGTTGAGCAGCACCTACTTTACATGTCAGCACCGGGGAACACATACGGACTGTAAGGGCTCTCTGGGATCCTGCTCGATGTCCTCAGAAGTCCCCGAGTCTGGGACGGCGTCCACCGAGCTCCGGGCCCTGCAGCCGCGGCGGCCCTCTTCCAGGGGCCGTGGCCGCTCTCCGCGGGGATTTCACAAGCCGCTATTTTTGGGATGCAGCGGTGGCAGCGTGACCCGTCTGGGAGCTGGGCGCGCGGCCGGGCCTTGGCAGCGCGCCCGCCACTGAGGCCCTCCGCCGCCCTCCTCGCCGTTTTAGCTGAAAGCGATACTCTGGGGCGGTGGGGTGACCCAGCGCGGGGGACGGGAACCCACATCCTGCGCCAACGGGATTCCAGAGGCCCAACCGCCACTTAGCGCGCGGCGGCGGCGGCGGCAGTCTCCTCGGCCCGCTGCATCGCGAGTGGTGCATTTCTCAAACCCGTCCCTGGCCTGGCGTAGAGCACTTCTCTCTAGGAGCTGCGGCTCTTGCCCAGGGGGAAGACCGCAGCACCGGCTCTGTTTCGGGGATATCTGCCCCTGTGGTTGACAGCTGTGCTTGTTCAGCATGCTTAGCGACGGAGCCAGTCTTTATGGATAAGCCTCCCAGGGTAGAGAGCATAAAATTGTCATTGTGTGGGGATGTGTCAGTGTGTTTGTGCTTGTGTTTACTGTTAGCTGTGGCCACCCCCACTCTATTTTTAATGTTAATCTCATTTAAATTATGACTTCACCTGCAGAAAAAAGAAAAACATCCTTGCTTTGCAGCTTGATAGCTATTAAAGTTGCTAACAAGGAACCAAGTCTCACATAGGGGAGGAATCATAATAATTTTCCTTCCTTGCACAATTAATTCTCACTCTAGTGTTAGCGGCTGGCATCCTCTCTCTCTATGGCATGTGCTATGAAGAATGGACTCTTAATTTATAATCCTCTGCAATGATTTTCCCCCCGATCATCATATGGGTCTTCAGAGCATCAACAACTGACTTTATGTCAACATTTCTAAAGATTTAATAAAAACTGAATGTACTCCATCTCATTTTATTCCTGTCCTCTCAATTCCTAGAATGCACTGTGGAGCAGGTTGTGCTTCTGCCAAAATGGTTAAGTGGAAAAAAGGCTTAGCGTAGTATAAGAGTGAGCTACTGGATATCTAGATCTACATCTACATATCTATATCTTAGCTGAGCTGAGCAACTATATCTATCTTTAAAGAGCCAGTGGACAATGTGATTAATAGAATTAGTTACTGCAGTGTGATATGTAAATATAATTAGCTATAATCTATGAAGGTTAACTGATACCTTGTGAGCAACATATGGAGATTATACGGGAGTTTACAGAAACCATGGACACACTTCAAATCACCGTGTTATTTATTAAAAGAAGTAGAAGAGCTTTTCAGCATGGAAATGTACCAGAATAAAGGTAAGTAGCATTCAACTTTAAATTTGAGGGTACCATCCAGGACCTCTCATTTCCTGTAAACATATGTCTCCAGATAAATTACAGGTCAGTGTCAACATACTCTCATCTTGATGCCACCCTTTATTACCAGTGACCTAGGAGGCACTAAGAGGAGGGTGTACTGTATTTCACTAGTAACGTCCCCATGCTTGTGAATCTGTGCTGCTGCAATGTGAACTTTGTGTGTTTGTTGGCATGTGGATTAATGGGGCTGTGGATGTTGGTGCCAGTTTGTAAATGGCTTTGAGCTGTGACGCGGGCCGGGGAGTGCGCGTTCTGTCACCGCGTGATTTAGCTTCGGCGCTATGTGCGCGTCAGTGCGCATGCCTCCCTGTGGCTTGATGTCTCCATTCCCAATAAAACAGTAATACGGAGTGAGAGGACATAAGCGTGTTTGTGTGAGTGTGTGTGTGAATCTGCACGTATCCTTTTGGCTTTGGTGTCCATCTCAGTGCCTGGTGAGGTGATTCAGCAGCTTCAGCACTGTGTCTGCGGTTTGGCTGAGGCTGTGTTTCTCAGAATGTGTGTGTGTTTTTGTGAGTGTGTGTGAGTGAGTGTGTGTGTGTGTGTGTGTGTGCGCACATGTGTGTATAGGCTTCTATTTGTCTGTGTGGAAGACAGTGATTAAAATATATCTCCCTTCTCTCCATCCCAAGGGATAGGCCAACTGACTGTTTGGCACTTTTAATTTGGAGTAACAATGATTTCTTATGGCTACTTTGGCTGCTTTTAATCAAAATGAGCTAGAAAGGGGGCACTGGTGGCCCTGCTCACAGCACTGTTCTGTTTTCTCTGGACCATGTAACAGCTGGGTGTCTCTTACACAGCAGAACAGGCCCAGTCTGTCTCTCTTCCCCCTCAGACACAATGCTTTCTCATGCCCTAAGGTTTTCCCTCTCCCATAAAAAGTAAGATATGACTTGGATTTGAACCAGGAAAACACTGCTATCCTGGTGAGGAAGGAATCGTGACAGCCAATTGCTCAGTCACTGTGGCCTACAGAACCTCAGTGCATCATAGCCTAGAGCACTCACGTCCAGCTCTTCACATTTTACATAAGGTTACGAGATGAAAATAAAACTTAACATTCTATCTGTTGTCAGTTCAAGTCCAAGACTCAATCCACACTGGGGTTTAATACAGCAACACTATTGTTGTAAACTCACCATATGATGTCTGATATAGAGAAAGAGAATAGATTTACAGAACTCAAGAGATACAGTTTTGAGCCAAGTGTGAATTGTTTATGATTTTTATGGACTCAGACATCATTTTGGAACACACTGCAGTCTCTTGGACTGACAAACTAAGAAGGATGTCTGCCAAGACCTAACATTTAAAAAAAGATTTATCTGTTTTGTATTACTGTTGTTATTTCTAGCGGGTGTATTCCATTATATTTCTCACATTTCACCAGCAGGGGGAGTAGTTTCCATTGCTGTTTTTCTCTACCTATTAGGTAGAAATGTGTTACACTGGACAAGATGCAACAAACAACAAGTGAAAATATCAATAGTTAATTCATGTCACCGAGCCATATTGTGTAATATATTCATTTGCATGAAGTGTAAATTATTGTCTGTAATTTAGAATTAACTGCTGTTATACACTATGCAAATACAGATGGGCATCCAACAGAATATCATAATTATGTATTGTGCTCGCATCATCTGAAAATTTGAATATTACAGAGAAATGCTTTGAGGAGTGAGTATCTTCCTTCCTCTTCTGATCCCATGTTTTGTCACAGACAGTAAATGTTCTCTCTTTCTCTCTCTCCAGAAACATCCACAAACTGCCCAGAACAAGACTGGAATCCTGCAGTATCAGTGACCCTGCCGCTCTCTGATTGGCCCACGCGCGCTTCTGTTCGCCTGTCTGTCGGCTTCCCTCTACCCCGGAGTGTCTGCTGATCGTGTCCGTCACTCTGGCTCTGTCTGTGCCTCTGTCTGTGAGCATGCGGGGGGTGTGTGTGCCGCTGCTATGTGTGTGTGTGTCTCTGCTGCTCCGCTGCACTACTTCACAAGCCCCCGAAGAACGTGACAGTCATATGGTAAGGATGAGGGAAAATCTCTTCTTCCACTCCATCATATCTCTCTCTCTCTCTCTCTCTCTCTCTCTATCTATCTATTTCTCTCTCTATCCCCCTCTTTCTCTGTCTCCCTCTCTCTCTCTCTCGCTCATGATTTTGCTCAGACACCCCTTATCCCTCTCCTAAAAGCATTCCTTTCTCTCTGCCATTGCTCTTTCCCCCAGTCTTTTGTTTCTCTGATTATTTTAACCTTTTCTCCGCTTTCTCTCTATCTCTTACACTTCCCCTTCCCCCATTTTTTTCTGGCAGTTTCTTTCTCTGTGCATTTTCAACCTTTCCTCCACTTTATCTCCCCACAACCCCCCCTCCCTTTCCCTAGAACCTCTGTGCTCACTTGCCAGTATGATTTGACAGTTTTTTAAACCTGTCTGTAACTTTATTTGATTGCTGATGGCATTACTAACTCCAAACAAGAGCTTTAGCCTTCAAAAACCAGAAAAAAAACAGCCACGTCTCCATGCAAACCCTCTTTCTCTGAAGCAAAAGCTTAGAACATATTGTATGCAAAGGCTTTTTATTGGCCTTATAAAAATGTGTGTTGCAAAAGTGGGGAAAAAGACACACTGACAGCCGTAAGCAGTGTGTCTCAATTCAAAGTAGCAAGTCTCATTCTCACACTGACTTGTATTTGTCTCATAGGAATGCACAGATGGATATCAATGGGATTTACAGACAGAGCACTGCAAAGGTAGTAAAGGTTTTCTCCTCTCTATTCTCTTTCTCAGCTCTGATGTCCTCCTTTCTCCTGACCCTCTGTAGTGCTGTGACCTCACCCTTCAGCTTCTCTCCCTCATCCCTCTCTTTTCCTCAGACGTAAACGAGTGTGAAACTATTCCGGAGGCCTGCAAGGGAGAGATGAAGTGTTTCAACCACTACGGTGGCTACCTTTGCCTCCCACGCTCCGCCTCTATCATCCCTGACCCTCCCGGCCAACCAGGGAGCAGCTTTCCCGATGACGTCACAGAGCCCTACCCCTGCCCTCTGGGGTATGAGTCACAGGGGGGCAGATGCGTGGGTGAGTGGGGGGAGGGAGGGAGAAAGGGAGGGGCAGGTGAGGTGGGTGGGATGTGAAAGGTGGGTTTTGACCCAGGAAGGACCGAGTACAGTTTGAGGCGTAGGTGGGCACTGCGCAGAGTTTTGCGACAGCAACTGGGAATTTGGAACAGACAATGTTGGGCAGCGTTGTCCTCCACGGTCATGTAGGGGAGAGGCGCATGGCTACTCTGCCTGGTGTGGTGTGGTGAGTGACAGATAGCGGGGTGGTTTTTTGTAGTCTGCAGAAATTTTGAAGTGACATCCAGTGTTGTAAGTTGATGCAACTCTCAAGACACATGAGACAGGGACAGTGTGGGACTGTGTGTGAGTGTCATGGGTGGGCGTGTGCAGTGGGAACAGAAGGGAGTGAGCGTGGTCCTCCCTCTAACTGCTGTGCTGTCGTATGCAGACGTTGATGAGTGCGAGCACGACCAGCACAACTGCCAGCCCAGTCAGCAGTGCTTCAACACCCAGGGGGGCTTCTCCTGCCAGTGCCCCGAAGGGTACCGTAAGGTTGGCACAGAGTGCATCGGTGAGTGCCCCTCCACCACTGCCCCCTGAACCCTCTCACTGTCTCACTGTCCGTCTGGTCCCCACTGTACTGAAGCAATGCTGCTAACTAATCTCTCTGACTTTCACTGCGTATCTCCTATCATCTCTGACCTGATTACTGTTCTCACTCTATTGCTCTCTAAGTGGCTCTTAGTGTACTATTGTGCAACTCCCTCTTATTGTATTACTTTATAATGGCCTGTCTTGCGTAATTGTACCATTTTTCCTCTAACTCACTGCGTTCCTGTCTCTGTCTTTCTTAGTATAACCACTGACGTTCATGACAAACGAGATGGACAGTTCTTGTGTTCCTTTCGTCCACTGTTTTTATGCTTAAAGAGGTTCTCAGGGACGGTCTATCTTTATCTACGGTCCTTCATTAATATTCATAATATCCTTGCATATCAGAACGCTTAGCACTCAAGAGATAGCAGACAAAAACTTAAAGTGTTAAAAATGACTGACCCTGACCCTCTGGATGATTTAGACAGTCTTTTCACAATTCTTGGTATAACTCTATAAGTGTGCATCAGTGTCACAGCCTGGCTGTCTCGTTGTAAGGATGGTGTCTCCCCTCTTTCCCGCTCTCAGACGTTGACGAGTGCAGGTACAGGTACTGTCAGCACCGCTGCGTCAATGTCCCTGGGTCTTTCTCCTGCCAGTGTGAGCCTGGCTTCCAGCTGGCGGGGAACAATCGCTCCTGCATCGGTGAGGTCTCCCCCAAAGCGCTCGCTCGCACCTGAACAGACACAGAGCAACCTGAGCTCAGAAATCGCATTCAGAACCGAGAAGCTGTCAAAGATAACAGTCAGAAGCCCCAAAGCATCATTTTATTGCTGCTCATACTGATGTCAGAGGCAGAAGACATTCTCATACTACAGTATGGTGGGGTGAGCAGAGCTGTGAGCTCACTGCTTGTCACAGGTGAAGAGCGCTAACGTGTTGGCCTGCCTGTCCTCTTCCTCGTTGCCCCAGATGTGAATGAATGTGAGATGGGCGCCCCCTGTCAGCAGAGGTGCACAAACACCTATGGCACCTTCCTGTGTCGCTGTGAGCAGGGCTATGAGCTGGGAGCCGATGGCTTCACCTGCAAAGGTAACAGCCTGTGCTAACCCTGACCCTCTCTCCACTGCGTCCACAGGCTGCTTATGTTCCTCATAGCTGTCTGTCTGCCTGCCTGCCTGCCTGGCTGTCTGTCTGTCTCTCTCTCTCTCTGTCTATCTGTCATCTTTCTGTGTGTCCTACACCTGCTGTTTGTGAGTGTGTGGTGAGGCTGCTGTCTCAGCATGAAGTCCATCCAATTCCCTCTGAGCCTATTTCAGTTTAGGTCCCCATCTTGGCATTCTACTGGGGTACTGTGTGTGTGAGTGTGTGTGTGTGTACGTGCGTGTGTGTGTACGTGCGTGTGTGAGTGTGTGTGTGTGTGAGTGTGTGTGTGTGTGTACGTGTGTGAGTGTGTGTATGTGTGTGTGTGTGTGTGTGTACCTGTGTGTGTGTGTGTGTGTGTATGTGTGTGTGTGGGTGTGTATGTTTGTGTGCCTGAGTGCACATGCATATGTGTTTGTGTTTGTATGAGAGGCAGATTCCCTATTTACAGGCTCCTGGCCATCTGTAAACTCCAGTGGACATCTGTCTCATTCAGTCGAAAAGCACCTGGAAGCTGTCAGTACGAGGTGCAAAGCAGCTTGTGGAAGGAATCCCAGCTCTCCAGGCAGAGCAATTCTTTATGATTATATAGCGCCTTCCCAAGCCCTTAATTCATGTTTATTTCACAAGATTATAGTGGTGCCTGGAACATTTTTACCCTCTTCATGGCTGTTTTTATCCGTCCTGTCTAATCTTGTCCCTTTCTGTCATCGGGCCCCGCTGACAGCCCTGGCTGTGAGTGCGGCCATTTTGGCGGCCGTTTGGGCCAGTACCCTATTTATTAGCAGCAAAGACACAGTAAGCACATTTTCTGCACAATCTCAGCTTGATGGATTGGTATGGTGCACAGCCCCATATATTTACCTTGCTGTGTTTGTACAGTGTTTCAGCTCTGACTGAAAATCACTCCAGGCTTCAGCTTTTATTGGTCCCCTGAGACCGAGCTGCCTGTGTCAATGTACACTCACCCGTTCCCCACTCCCTCCATCCCTCCTTCTCTTTCACCTCCTTCCCTCTTTTCCTGTCAATCCCCCCCTCTCTCCTCTTTCCCTTTCCCTTAAATTTCAAGTGTCTTTAATGCTTAAAAAATAAATACATTTCTACATATTTATATCTATGAAGCATACCTATCATTTCAAATATGGCAGTTGAAATGACACTGCAAATACTGCATATTTATATATTTCTTTATATATTGCATATTTCAAAGTGTGTATTACTCTCCCTGCTGAGGGTGGACACACACTTGGCAGTTTACGCTCTGTTTTTCTCAACATGCGTACTTCCACTCACCCTGGGCAGAACCACAGTGTGGCTCTCCTCATCCGCTAGGAGTGTAGGAGTGCTACTGCACAAGAAAAGGGTCCCACTCTGAGAACAGCATGGCGGTATGTCAGCCATGCAGATTCTTCCTGTGCAACAGTCAGACCGTCGGCCCCTTCCTCACCACCTACACAACCCAGCTCTTAGTCCAGGCCATGATTATTTCCTGTCTGGACTACTTCAATTCTGTTCTCGCTGCATTCCCCTGCCCCTCCCCCCCTCCCCCCCTCCCCCCCTCCCCCCACCTTGGCTCAGCGGTGTTTCTCCCCTTCTCTACCAATATTGGCTCGCAACAATTTCAGAACGTTGGTGCTGGCCTATCGGACACCTAAAGGGACAGCTCTGTGATATCTTCAGAACATCATCAGCTTTCCCCACTAGCCAGACCTCTCTGTTCTGCTACCTCTGGGCGTCTGGCTCCTCCTGCAGCTGGAGGTCATGTCTCCTGTCTGTTCTGACCGTCCAGAGTTGGAATGAGCTTCCCACTGTGGTCAGGACCATAGTAACCCCGCCCATCTTCTGATGCAGACTGAAGACTCACCTCTTCAGACTGAAACATGGCTCCTCTTTAGCTGATCCTCTTTTCTTCTTATTGGGTTTCCCTTTGGGATAGTGTTAAAGGAATAGCTGTTTGAATTTCAGTCATCGGTATAGTGGTATTTAGTTTTGTTTACAATAATAATTGTTGGTTTTTTGGGTTATATTACATTTATTGGTTATAAATGGGACTACATGGTGATAATGGGTTTTTTTTCCAATACTGATGTTCTCCGCTTCTGTAAGTCACTCTACATTAGAGTATCTAGAGCAAGTGATTGATTAATTGATTGATTGGTTGTGTGGTTGGGTGATCGATTGATTGATTGATTGATTGATTGATTGATTGATTGACATGGGAAGGAATAGCACATCTCTGTCTGTCTCTCCCTTCCCTCCTGCTCTTCTTCCCTTTTGTCCTTAAAAGGTCAACCTTCAGAATGCAGCCCAGCCAATGCCTTTCATTTCTCTCTGTCTGCAGATATCGACGAGTGCGGCTTCTCCAGCTTCCTGTGCCAGTTCCAGTGCGTGAACAAGCCGGGGAAGTTCTCCTGCGTGTGCCCGGAGGGATACCAGCTGCAGAGGGCACGCCTGTGCCAAGGTCCTGTCAACATCCTGTATCAGTGACCGTAACTTATCTTTTTATGAGGCTCTCCGGTGGGGTGTCCAGCCAAAGCCCTGGTACAGAGTGCAATGTTGCACCCCAGAGTCAAATCATGAACACAGCAGTGCTAAATTGGCCAGGAGTCCTATAGGTCAATATGCGATCATGTGTCACCCAGGGAGGGTGGGTTCATATCGGCTAGCCATCATAGCAATAATTGCTATTTTAAGAATTTACCATGATTCTTTTCATGAGAGTGTAACCTCCTTTCCGTGTCTCCGTCCTTCTCACCAGATGTGAACGAGTGTGAGACAGGCACGCACACGTGCACGGAGGGACAAACCTGCGTGAACACCAATGGCGGACATCGCTGCGTCGACAATAACCGCTGCCAAGCTCCCTACACACAGGTGTCCAACAAGTGAGTAACACACACACATACACGAACACAGGCACACAGTCATATACACACACACACAAACAGAGGCACACACTCATATACACACACGCATGAACACAGGCACACACTCACATGTACACACACACACACAGAAATACATTTACAACACAACTGTATAGATCTGAGCAGCTTTCCCCATTATTTAGCGATAGCCTATATGCCTCCATTACATATCCTCTTAATATATCACATCTGCGAGATAAATTCTCTGCGTCATTATCATTATTAATTTTTCCAGATATCGGGCCAAATGCATACTTTATTTATCTGAGTGCATTCCGGCATCATTAAAAGAGTACAACTATAATCTGGGTGTTAAATTGATAACAGGTGCAGGCAGTTGGGTTGCACTCTCTCGTGACATGTACTCCGGCAACTCACGTCCCAGTTTTTTTATTATTTTATTTTCCTCATACGGCATCAATTATACTTCTGCCCCCCCCCCCCCTTCTTATAATTACTGAAACCGTCCAGCTTGGCCTGAAGGCTGCCTGCCTGCAGTGGGGGGAAACAAGGGAACATTGTATGCGTGCCTATGATAACAGCACCCTCTAGTGGTTGATATCTGAATCGACATCTTCACTTGAAGCATCTGAAACCCATTGCCAAACATGAAACAGTGCCAAGTTCAGCATACATTTTTTTAAGAAGTTCTTCAAGTTTTTATGAGCTTTATATTGGAAAAATATTTGCACCTTCAAAGCTACAACTGACATGTTGTAGTGAGGAAGACAATGTGTCTTGATTGGTTCATATCTCAATCAAGAATTTAAACTCCATAGAGGTTTCATCCTTAATGCAGAACGTAAAACCTTACCCTCCTTTTTAGAGCTGCAACATACATTTATAGCTTTCGAGATTTGATTTTTTTAACAGGATTAAATCATTTCCCAATTCTGTCTTTCTCCCTCCCACCCTCCTCTGTACATCTCCCTTTGTGCGTCTGTCTGTCCAGCCGGTGTGTCTGTCCGGTCACCAAAGCAGCCTGCCGGGACCTGCCCTTATCCATCGTCCACCGCTACATGAGCATGACGTCCAATCGCACGGTGCTCTCCGACGTCTTCCAGATCCAGACCACCAGCATCTCCCCCGGGGCCCACAACGCCTTCCGCATCCGCTCCGGCGACGACCGCGGCGACTTCTACATCCGCGTGAGTCGCGCGTGGGTCCCTGCTTTCTGACTGCGGCGCATAGCGCGCTCTCCCCGCTAGCCGCTGCGTAACACGCAGAGCGGTTATCCCAGGTCAATGGCATGGTGTCAGTTACACGCCATGCTTAATTAGGTGGTGTACACACACCCCCCTGGAGGGCACCCGCTCTGACCTTTAGGGATCAGAATGTCCGTGTAGCTGAAATGTCAGACCTGGGAAGGGTTAATGGTCCTGCCATTAAACCGGGCACTCTGAAGCAATGAGCGAGTCAATTAACTAGACTGCTATAGCTCTGTGGAACAAACAGGGAGCTGTAACGACGCACACGTGTGCCACACACACCGATTCCTGACCAAACTCGCATGCTCAGGTATGCACAGCAAGCCTTCTTGCAAATTTACACAAATTAAGCAAAAAATGCCAAAGATTTGCGAAGATTAAATGCGGAGTGATAAATGCAACATGATGCAGTCAAAACTCATTTTAAATGCTAAATACAAGCTAGAGAAACCTGGACAGGAAATACCACCCAGTAAAATGATGAACAAAAGTGTGGTGATCACACAATACAAACCAGTTATATGGTTCACATTATCTGTGTGTGTGTGTGTGTGAGTGTGTACATGCACACATTAATCAGTCTGACATGCAAGTAACATGACCTTTTCAACCTGAAGCTGTAGAATTTCTCTTTTTGGCTTCTCAAACCAACAGCTGCACTTGTGTCTTATGTCTCTGTTTCTGTGGCATGTGTCCTGCAGCAAATCAACAACATCAGTGCCATGCTGGTCCTGGCGCAGTCTGTGACCGGGCCCAAGGAGTACATCTTAGACCTGGAAATGGTGTCCATAAACCCCATCCTGAACTACCAGAGCAGCTCTGTCCTACGCCTCTCCATCTATGTGGGACAGTACACATTCTAGAACAAACAAGAAAGCGATCACAAGAAACAGAGGAGAGAAATGGATAGAGAGAGTGAGAGTGAGAGAGAGAGAGAGAGAGAGAGAATGAGAGAATGAGAGAAAGAGAGAGAGAGAGAGAGGAGGGAGAGAGGGACAGAGAGCCAAATCAAAGTGTGGCTCTTAAAAATAATGTGTCATAGACTGGAAGAGAGAAAATGTGGGAGATAGGAAGAGTGAGTAATAATCACACATTCACAGGCCTCTATTAGGATATTCTGTGTGTCCACTGGGGGAAAAAACTTCACTGACAGGGTCGTCGAACAATGGCTAGTTTCAAGTGAACGTCAGAAAGTAATGAACAGAAACTGTACAAATTTCACATAAAATATGAATAGTATGGTTTTGATGAGAAACGGTATGAAACAAAGAGCAAGTGGCAGTCCTCTTTGCAAGCGACTTTTACTGGTCTCTGATTGGTTTAGATGTCCATGATGTGCCTGAGGTAATATTGGCACATGCGCTGTGTCACCATGAACTGTATTTTAATAGACTGTCCCAGGACTGACCCCATCCACTTGCCCATTTAAGTACATTATTGTCCCTTTTTTTCATTCAAACCTGCCTATTGCTCATCCCTCATCTCCCTCCGACCTCTTTGTCTGAAGTATAGGTTGCTCTTCAGACTTGCTCTCTGTGCCACTCTGTCACACTGATCTCAGATCAGTGCTTAGCTGGTGAGCGCTCGGTGCTGCATGTTGCCGAGGGCATTCAGAACCCAGGGTGCAGTGTGGAGGGCAACCCTCTCCTCTGCTGAACTTCCATCAGATCATTCTCTCCTTAAACTCTGTTACAAACGCACCCTTTGATATGCTGTTACAAAGAAACTCTCCAACGATCCATTATACCCCCCAGCCCCCCCCCCCCCCCCGTCACTCCCACCACTGTGACCCCCCCAAGGTAGGACTGACAATGGGCAGCAATGACCACTGTGCTGAAAAGCCTTTGGACTCAAAACTATCTGCTTTATTTTCTCCAAAGGGAGAGGAGCACCGACAAAATGGGGACAAATAAGCATGCTGTTGAGCATATCATGTTCTCACTGGGGGGAAAGCACTGCAGTGACACACAGCATGCCACAGCCTGTATTCCCAAACATAAAAATCATTCCCTTGTATGTTTAGTATTCACACTCATACACAGAACCATGCTGACACTGACCCTCCCCCCTCCCGCCCCCCCCTCGCCGCACTCCTGTCTTCCCATCCTAAACCCTCCTCATTCAAACTCCGCTATTTTTAGTTCTGATGAAAATGGTGTACTTTTTGTTCAGAAAATACTACTAAGATAAAATTAAATATTTAAAAATCATGTATGTGTGCATTGTTTTCTTTTTATGCCCCTTTCCCCCACACCACTGCTTCTCGCAGTTCCTCAACTCACTTTTGCTCCTCTCTTGTATTCCTCCATCTCTCTTTCTGTGTTCCTCTTTCTCCTCCTTTCTCCACCCCCCATCTCTTGCACTGTGTTTCAGACGCATTCTGTTCATCCCTGAAACCATGGAAGACAAGAATATCTAACCTCAGTGGATAGAAAGGAATGAATGAATAAGAATACAAATATAAAACTGCAGTCTGCGCAATGATTGCTCAAAATAGTTCATGTCACCTTGGCAGTGGCTGTTGACCTTGAGATGTGTTGCCAAAAAGGATGGAAAACTACAATCTGATGTCTTGTCAGCCTGCAATGAAAATATCTGCAGGAGGTAGATGATTTTGTGGGAGTGTTCTATTTAAATCAGGGAGGAGAGCTATTTCTGTGCAAGAGCAATCCCTTAACCATAAAACAGGGGAAAACCCTAATTCCACTGCCTAACCCCCCCCTATTGCTTCTCCCCTCCCCCCAGATCTCTCCTCCAAACTTAAGGGTGATGAGTCATTCCCGGTGCTTTGTTATATAATCACAACAGTGAATGCTGTACCACTCTGAGGCCACATGGGGGCAGTGTTGCATAGAAACAGAGGGGGTGACAGGACCAGAATAACAACAACCTGCTGGTGGAATTTTTCTGCTGGTTTTGTAACCTAATTGACCACTGAACCCGTTAATTTTTTTCTTCCTTGTTTTTTTTTCTTTGTGAGTGAGTAGAGGTGAATGAGTGTGTTTGTGTGTGTGTGTGTGTGTGGGTGTGTGTGGGTGAATGTGTACAACCAAGTTTCATAATCTCGCATTTTTCCTTCAAATTAAGCAAAGGGATTTGTTACCACCACAGATGTACCTCAGCAGGGGTTCTGCATCTCAGGAAAGTGTAATTGATCCCTTTTTTTCTGTTGATTGAAATGCTGCCGCTGATAACTCATTTCATGCTGGGGGTTCTGCCACCCATAGGTCTCATAATTGACTAATTGTGACGCGAGAGTTCCAAGTGACATTTTTGACAAAGATGAGTTATGTACAAATAAATGCCGTATTTACCATTCTTTAAACGTGTGTGGTGTTACAAATGTTTAAAGGTTTAAAAATCTGGGTGTAATTCCAGTTTTTAAGAAGTTCTAAGAGATAAAACCAGTGAACTGACAATAATAATATCTCAGAACTGTAGAAATGGCAGATAGAACCAGAACCCTGTAGATATCAGGTTTTGAAATAACACACCTCACACCACAAAATCATCTTTGTATTTAAAATAGAATGAATTATTACCCACTCACCTTAGCATTGTTGACTGCCTATAAAATACACACACACACACACACACACACATCACGGAGTCTGTTACATCAGCAGAGCAGAGCTGGGGTGTTGAGGTTCAGGTGGAGCTGATGGTGGGTGGGGACGCACTGCACAGGAAGTGATGGTTGGGCAGGCAGGAGCGTGGGTGAAAGAAGAGCAGGACAGGACGAAAACTTGGGCATTTCCCCCATGGTGCCCCGGGCCAGAGATGACCTCACTGAGTGGTGCACAAGCCCGGGCAGCACTGTACTGGCCCAGTGGGCATGGGGAGAGACCGGCAGGCTGTGCGTGTGTGTGTGTGTGTGTGTGTGTTTGTGTGTGTGTGTCTGCGTGTGTGAGCTGAGGGGAATGGAAGAGTGGGTATTTCTCACTGACACCTACAGCTAGGTATGAGCTCATCCCTGGGCATGCCTGGCACGGCAGCGAGGGTGGTAGGATTCACTGAAGAGTGAGAGTGCGTGGGAATGCCGAGGGCAACAAGGGGGAAGGGACCAAGAGGGTCATTTAGTCATCTCATTTCCGTTATCCACCCGTCTTATTCAGAGGACTTTAAACACGTTTCTTAGTTTTAACTGACCACCTTTCTAGCCATCCAGGATAGGCACAGGAAGATACTACTGAAAACTATAAGGGGAACTCACCCAGTGAATATTTCTGTGAGAAACCAACTGCAAATGGCTCTGCTGTGCAGTGGATTGGGAGTTGGATGTTACCAGTGGCTCTGTTTATTCATTGTAAATGCAGCAATGCCATCCGACCATTCGTCAGAGCCCCATGCCAGATCTAGATTGCTCCTACTGAAACCATGGCAAACGGGTGAAAAAATACAAACGTTAGTCATCTCAATGTAAATCAGAGAACAAATAAAAGAGGATGCTTTGAAAGGATATACATTTCCTTGCAGGTGCTTAATTGTGTAATACCTGTAGGTCCCTTAATCAGATTTTATTGAACAAAACCCCCCTTGGCTGTGCTGCATTTAATGTAAGCTCATTTAGACGAGTGAAGTCACATTCTCTCTGGACCAAACAACTTCTTCCTCTATTCCCAAGTACACACTTCACACGCAATCTATGTACCTGTGTTCTCTTATGAAAGCTCTACCATATTTATTTGAATGGGCATGGATATTTTTTGCATTTCCTGAAAGGGGATATGAGGATTCCAGTAGTTCAGGTAAAATGTTAGAGCAGCTCTCTCCAGCCCCTCCCCTATGCCTCTCATCATTTAGAACAAATTCAGAACAATGCATTAATGACATTAGAAAGTCATTTTACACAAGGGCAGAAAAACCATCAGAAACAGACAGGAAACGTGTACTGATATGGCAGAAAAATGTGTTTTGATTCTAATTGTGAACTGCACGTATTAACCCTATAATATAATCATAGGGTAGCCTAAGAACAACATACTCTCCTAGGAATACGAAATTTTAGATGCTAGCTACGAACAGTAAAATAAGCCCTTTTGAATACATATTTATCTGCATTCATTCTGGTGGTTTATAAGTGAGCAGCAATACATGATCAGGGTTGCCAATGAACAAAAGTCCCACATGGGATAGAGCCCCTGGTCTGGTTGAGTTTGATGTCTCCACCAGCTCTTGTACTCTGTCCTACTGACATAACTTATTTTCCACCAGCTCTAGCACTATACCTACTGACATAACTTTTGTCAGGTTTAAATTTTAATCAGACAATATCTGTCAGATGATTCTTCTCCATCTGCTCAGTCGAGGGACCCTGGCTATTTATGTATTTATGAATGTCATTGTACAGTTTTCAAGATTAAAAACCATGATATGATTGGTATGACTGATCTCAGACTTTAGATTAAGAGGTCAACCCTCCATGATACCGTGAGATTCTGGAATGTTTGTGGAAAATGCCTCTTCTCTCTCTCTCTCTTTCTGTGTGTGTGTGTGTGTGTGTGTGTGTGCGTGCATTCGTGTGTGTGAAATAATTATATACCATAGTGTTATGTAAGTTGAATATTGAATATATTAACAGTGATGCTAACCAGTGTAGCCAACATTATCCAAAACATGTTCTTGCTTTTCAAAGATGAATATATAAATATTTGCACTGTAGCCTACTCTCTCTCTCTCTCCCTCCTTCTCTCTCTCCCAAAGATTAAGAGGTTTCATAACTGATTTTCACTTCCCCCTCCTACTAATGAAAAGAATAAATGTCGCTAATATTTCTGCCCTCTGTTTCTATCGCTGTGTCTTTGAAAAGCCCCCCCTCCCATTTCTCACCCTGTGCGTAAATGTGGTTACTAAGATACGGCAGCGTTGTTGCTATGGACGCGTGGGCGATCGAAGGCAAAGGGCTCGGGCTGAAAGAATGTTCCCGCCAACAGAAAGAACAGAAAGCGAAAAAAATATCATAAAAGGTAGAAGAAGCGGTAGAAATAATGGAGGACTCGGAGTGATAGCGACAGCGAGGACACAGGCATCTTGAATGCTCTGCCTGCCTCTCCACCTTTCTATTTATCCGTTGAAGATAAATGACGCATTGCAGAAGGGTTACAAACATATGTCAATCATTCTCAAGGCCAGATATTATCGTAACTTATCAATACCGCTTCGTGTTATGGTCGAATACGAAATGTTTCACAGCGTACGTTTATTTAAAAGTATTAAATAATATCATAGCAATCCCAGAGGTTATTAATACAATGCAGGTCATCCCGAATAAACCGAAATCGTTTGCATATAGGCTACCGTTTATGTAGGATTTATGAATTGCTGTACACATTACAGGCATTTAGCAGACGCTCGTATCCAGAACGACTTACACAATTTTCACATAGCATTTACATTGCATCCAATTTCACTGCTGGATATATACTGAAGCAGTGCAGGTTAAGTACTGTACCTTGCTCAAGGGTACAACGGCAGTGTCCTAACCGGGAATTGAACCTGTGACCTTATGAGTTCCTTACCCACTATACTACACTGCCGTCCATAGTTTAGCAAAACACAGTGAAGAGACATGATTAGACTAAATAAAATCACAGAGAGAAAATGATGTATTCACTCCATTGAGTCAAGAAAGCAATGTAAGAACTATGATTAAATTAACCTGTGAAGTAGTACTGATTGAAGCAGTTCAACCATTTTATCAGCGTATTACACGTGCTGCAATATATTATGTATAATTGAATGTACTTGCTTAATGCATACATTCGTACAATCCATGCACAGTATTAATATATGTAAGAAAGGCACATCTATCTATGTGTGTGGTGTGTACACATTCTTTCCATTCACTAATGGTAGTAGATTAATCCAAATGGCGTAATAAGGGTCATTAGGAGGCAGACCATGTGCACCAACAATCCCTCATTGGATCCAACAGCATCTGCATGTAATTAAATCCATGATTAACCAGGACACCTGTGAAGCACTTTCTAGGTATCAGAAGGTCCAAAACAATAACAAAAATGTGCGCAAGAGTGCCGTGTAATTCATCAGGGTGACCAGAATCAAAGTTAACCATCTTTTATTTGTCATTATTTCAAAGTCAGGTATAGAGGAATTCTGAAAAGTGATCAAAAAGGAACTACTTAGTACAAATGTGCACAGTTGCACAGGTATGCTATTTAAATAGTCTAGAGTGAAAATGTCTTGAAAAAAATGCATTTAAATTTTCATCCACTGAAGTACTATACTTACAAAAAGTATAGTTCTATACTAACAAAATATTAAGTTTGCAATGACAAGTTTATCACTTCCTGAATTTTGTACTGTTGGCTTTTGTGTGGAGCTATGGATACACCTGTAGTAATGGGTGGGTTTCAGCGGGATTTGCCGTCATTGCTATTTATTCTTAAAGGAGTACCATGGTGATTTTCACACTTTCTCTGTTTTATGTGCTATTTGCACAAGAGGCATTGAAGAAACACAATGAGCAAAGTATTAAATATGTCCGTTCTGTATTTTTGGAGAAATATGCGTTTTAAATTCATCGTCCCATTTTCAACCGGTTGAGAAAGTTGTCATTTTTCTACGTCACGAATACAGTAACCACTCCTATTTCCACGCCCCGTAAAGAAATCTGACAGGACACACTGTCCTGCTGTTCAGACAATGCAAATATTTGACTAACGTTAGGTTCACTTAAATTAGAGTTCCTTTAGATTATTTCTGGTTATATGCATTTAGCTAGCTAGCTAACGTTAGCTAGCTAGGAGGTTTGCTTTCATAAGGCAATGTTATCGATAACGTTAGCTTGCTAGTTCGCTTTTATGAGGACGTTATAGTTGTGCTTTTATCTTAACTTGGCTAGCTAGATAGCAAAAATTGTAACTGGGTACAAGTCAACGTCCTTACCTTAGCTATCTATCGATACTTGATATACTACTAAGCTAGCTAGCTTGTGAATATTCAGTCTCCCAAAGAGAGCGCGTATCATGGGGGTAGCTATGGTAACGGGGAACGGTCTGTCAATCATAGCTAACTGACAGTTCTCATTACCACGCCCAGACGGTTCGGGTGAATTTTTATAGTGGGAAATTTAGGCTTAGAAAAATACGTTTTAAAGTACATTGAAATGACTGAAGAATAAAAAAATTATGCACATTTGTTTTGTTGTTGCCTGAAGACAACTGGGAAGTGTCACTTTCAACCACCATGGTACTCCTTTAAACCTAAAGAGGTATGCATTGGAAATAAACCAAGAGGCAGAGTGTCACTAGTCACCATCTCCTAGAACCATTTTAGATTGTTAGAGAGTGGCTTGGAATATACATCTACAGAATTGTTCAGTATATATTGTTTTCCCTCTAGGCCTGCAAAGATGGGAGCAAAAGAGGACATTGCTGAGTCCTAAGCCTGTAGACCGATAAACACTTCAAAGTGTTTTATTTCAGAATAACAGGAGAGCTGTACTTCCTCCAGTTAAGTACAGTAATACTTCATATCGCCAGTGCTGACTGTGGTTGGGAGCCCTGTGGACTATGGGCATTGCAAAGTAGCACACATGGTTTTAGTTATTCCTTGTTTAAGTGCTTGAATTTTTTTTTGTTTTGGTAAATTTTGGTAGCAATCAATATTGTTCCATAGCTTTAGAACTTCGGCAACAGTCTTGTATATCATACAAAACTATATCCCCTGCAGGCTATCTGTAAAAAAGTTTTTTTTTTTCATTTGTTTTCTCTGTTCCATAATTTATTGTATTTCATGTCTACTTACATTTTCATATTTGAGCGGATTGATTCTTAGCTGTTGTAGTGTCTTACTAAAAGTGTTCAGTTAAGAAATTAATGTTCCTCAAGGTGAAAAAGAAATTACTTCTTCCTTTTATGGAAGAAGTCATTTATGTTTTGCCTCACTTATAGCACCCTGACCCCTGACTGCCTCTGTTATCATATACAAATATTGGGCCTCATTCACAAAACTTCTTAAATTATTCTTACTTTTGTTTCGTCCTTAAAAATATTCCTACGAAAAACAATTTGAGATTCATGACACATGTGCAGACCTTTGTTTCTGAGCAAATCCCAGGTGTATGAGATGATGAATTTTATGCTCAATTATGAATGCTGAAGGTTCTTGGAAACATTCCTACATGCATTTTACTATCAAATATGATCGTACACGTGTTTTGTGAATGAGGCACATTAACCCATTCTTTACACTGTGCTGAGGCTATGACACCTGTTCTGACTTTTTGGTATGGTCATAACAGTTATGGCATTGGATTATCTGCTTAAAGCTCCTTGAAACTGCCTCCAGGTGCAAATGTAAAAGGAAATGTAAAAGAGAGCCTGTTCTGATGTCAGTCATGTATGGGGACATGAAACAGGGGGAGACAGCGCCATGGACAGATGTATAACCAGACAGGACACATTTACAATCACAAAGATTGATGTCTCTAACAATATAAGCAGTGTATTATTGTTCTTATACTATAAGTGTGGATCTGATAGTGGACACGCTCTTTTCCTTTTTTTATGTTGATCTTGTTTGTCTGCCTGTCCAATGCTGGGAAATTCTTGTCACGTCTGTTAGAAATAACCCAGTGTCTTTGAATAGCTGGGTTGCTGGAAGATAAAGACAGAGTGTGTAATCAGAAAATGGTAAATACAGAAACAAACAGGATTTCTTCTAATTCAGTCAGTCAAGCATTAAACCCCATTGTGTGGTGTCAGACATGCTAGTTCAGTGTTAGCTCAGTATTATGCAGAGGCATGAATGACTTTTCCCTATTATGTTTTTTGGACAAATGTGTTTATTACATGACGTTCAGCATGCTCAGAAGAAGCCGCGGGATCTGAATAACAAACCCCATTTCAGCTCAGATTTAGTCACTCACCGCTTAGTAATCCTCCACCCTGACTTCACTCATGTACTCATACCACAGTGTGCCACAAGAACACAACTCAGCCATCAGTCACGGGCGTCTGAATCTGGGCTGCTAATCTAAAGCTGTCACACTCCTCAGTCACTGTGATTATGTTACTGTTGCGTACAGTACATGGCGGTGACCGAGGACACTTTACTGACAACAAAAGCGACGCCATAGAAGAGCTTGTCTGTTTCAATGTACGCAACTGACTGGACACATCTCCAGTAACCCACACGTTCCTTCTTCAAATAACCTGCAAAATTTATCCCTATTTTTTTTTTGTATCTTGCTGCAGTATGTTCAACTGCTGTAAATCACTGAGCTGCTTGAAAATGATTGCTGACTTCACTGGCATTTAATGTAAAGATCTAGATTGACTCAAAACCTGATTTTGCGTTGCAATTTTTATTATCACCTGTATCCTAAGTTACACTGTTTGAGGGCATTATTTCTCTGACCACATGTACAGAGAATTTTTCAGCTTGATCTTTGAGATAGAGTATTATAAGTATTAGAAATGTTGTCAAGATCTAAGTAACTATGTGTACTTTGTCATTGAATGTTGCTAGTACTTTCTTGCCACCACCCTAAATGTCATGTCAATAAACCCGATTCACATAAGGCAGGAATTAAAATACTCTTCAAATCCTCTTTATTTACAGTTAAAAGCACAAGTATTGGAGCCGTGACACTATCTTTTTGTTTGTTTTTGGTCATTACTCTAGCACATTGGTTTTGAAATAAAACAATAAATATGCAGTTAAAGTGCGGACTGTCAGGTTTAATTTCAGGGTATTTGCATATTTCCATATTGGGTGACCCATGTAGGAATTACAGCCCTTTTAGTACATGGTCTCCTTATTTCCCAAAGCTTGAAATCATGGAACATTTTTAATGAGAACTGATATGGCTGATCTAAACAACATTCTCTGCACTGTCAAAGCAAAATGTTAGTAAACTTTTATTTATATGCAACTTTTCTTGCACAGAAACTAGGGCCATTCAACTAATTGTGTAAATGTGATTATAATACATCTCAACTAATTTAGGTTTGGCATCAGAAGGGATGTGAATACTTGTTACAAGACATGTTTTTAATGTTTTAATAATGAATTTACTACATGTTGCCGTGATAATGTGAAGTAGATTGTGTGGACCAGAAATGCTAATTGCTATTTAAGATTATGATTATTTTAGGAAAAAAGTGAAAACTGTAGAAGTGCTCAAATGCTTTACAAGTGAGAGAGAGTGAGAGGGAGAGAGAAGGAGAGAGGGGGTAGAGAGAGAAAGAGAGTGGGAGATGGAGGGGGGATGTGCTGTTTTTGTCTAAAGAAGGAAACGAGAGGACAGGATAGGAGACAGGCGCTGCCTAGTAACTGAAGAGCTTCATTCAATAGTTCACATTAATGAATCAGAGAAAGTGTAACAAGCGAGAATGAGAGAATGATTTTTTGCAAGAGAAAGCATGTGTGTGTGTGTGACTGCCTGTCTGCGTGTGTGTGTGTGTCTGTGTGTGTGTGCGTGTGTGAATGAGTGTGCATGGGTACATGTTCCAACAAACAACAAATCATTTTTCTTTTCAGGCTCGACTCAGACTCTGACAAAAAGACATAATGTTCCCAAAGAGTTGTAGCGTGAGAACAGAGCATTGGGCTGCGAGAGCTAATTCAAGTCTTATCATTTATGCATTTCTGTTTGTTTGCCTGTTCAATGCACATTGCCCTGAAATAAAAAAGACCCCTGCTGGGTACGACAGAAATTTAGAACCGAAGATAAGGTGTGTTGTGAGAAAGATGCAAGCACAATATTGATGCAGTGACAAAAATCTCATTCCCTATTCCAAAATGAAACAGGAACAAAACTAAAATTGAATTGTCTGAATGCAGTTTTGAAACAGCAGTCATAAAGCATGCTGTTGCAATATTACTATGCTGTTACATTAAGATTGCATGCACAATATGTCTCTGCAAGGGAACCAGTGATCCTTCCATCACCAATTCTCTCCTATACCATGGTGTGAATCAAAGATCCAAAATAAAGTAATCACAGTTACATATACCATTTCTTTTGCAATTCTCTTTTTTTTGGCTGCTGCTCCTTGGTGTAATGGTCAGTATGTGTGCCTCACAGAAGAGCTATGTAACCCTTTACAAAAGTGGCATTTCTCAGGAAATTATCTTCAGAGTACATCCAATAGGGCTGTGGTACACATTGAAAAACACATGGAAATCCTCAAAGGCTGTGTGTGTGTACGTGTGTGTTACTTCAGTGAAAACAAATGTACATGCAGATGGAGCTTTAAATAAATCCCAAGTGTAAAATGTTTGTAATGAAAACAGATGAAAATCAGGGAGGTGCTCCAGTTGACATACCAAGCATGCAGTATGTATGTGGCCTTGTACCTGACAGACAGAGGAATACCGATAAGTACATGCAGCCATTTTTTTTTCTCTCAGCCTGGAGGGGCTCTGAAATTCAGGAGGGCTGCACTGTGTAGACGCTCTCCCTCCCTCTCTGTCTTTTTCACTCTCCTGCTCCTCAGCAGTACAGCGTGTCTCCGTCATTCTTCTTCGCTCCATCTTTCCATATTTCCCTGTTTCACTCATCACTCCTATCAAATATGATAATCTCTCTCTCCCTCTCTTTTCTCTCTATATCTCTCTCTTTCCCTCCATCTGCATTCCCACAAGATAGGTTTTTAAATGAATGATTTTGGAAATGATTTATTATTTTCCCCTCACTTTTCACTATTTCATGTGTGTGTCCCCTGCTGGTTGAGTTTATGGTGCTTGCTTTGGATGTGACACATTGGGCAATTAGGACCTTACACATTAACACAGTTAATACACCTGATTATTCCTGCAACATGACCTGCATTGCACCGAACCCTCTGTGTATTAGCATTACACTTGTTAAACTGCAGTTTTATAGTTCCACCCCTATACAACATTATGCAACAGAAAGGGGTTGGAGAACATGAGGGTGGGTGCTGGGGGGATTGGAGGGTGTTGGGGGGGGGGGGGGGGGGTCAATTAGTTCATAGAAACAAGGGAAACAAAGGCAATAATATCACCTCTTGCCTGGAGCTAAAACAAGGCCACTCCAGTCCCTCTCTTCCTCCCTCAGTTGCTCTCTTCCTCTGCCTACTCCCTCTCCCCCGTCTGCCAGTTACGCAGTTAAAAGCAAGCATTACGCCTGTGGCCCTCGGAATGTCTCTGTATCTTCATTTCACATTTTATTTTAAAACATTTCACAAGCCACAAAGGACAGATGAGCACAAAAAGGAATTTACACACACACAACATGCATATACATAGGCAGAGACACACACGCATAAAACTGTCTGTTCATTGTACTCTCACTTTAGTAGTGTACTATTGTAAAGAGTGTATCTACATCACAGTCTGAGGCAGCCAGGCAAAGAGCGGACTGCTGGCATAAACACTCTATACGGTCATTTAGGGCCACATCCATCTGTGGGCCACACAATTCAGGTTTTTAATGTTTTCCATAAACATTTTAATTGTGCAGTGTTCACAGAGTGCGAAAAGCCTTTTCGGTGCTATTGGTCTTGCGCCGTTTCCCCGATCGCTGACAGCACCCATCTGCGATTGGCTCCCCCCCGTTCATTTGTGTTTAGGGCCAACAAAATCCTAGAGCTGGCTCTGTAGCCAGGAGGGCTGGGCTGTCCTGCCTTGTCTGGTAAACGCTCAGCAACGCTGCAAAGGTGTAGGGCAGAGGGGGCAAGAGTTACAGAGGTAAGGACAAACTGTGAATGATTTTGAGAGGCTGGAATTGCCTGAAAGAACTGCTTGAACTGACTGACAGTATTATAAGGGGACACATGAGGTGCCTAAAATTTCCAGTAACAGAGAAGACTACTTGCGAATTTTTATTTAAAATGAAAGCAAGGGTGAGGTTTGTGAAAACTAAATCTGAACTGCGTCTACCTTCAAAGCTCATTTTAAATGTCACTGCACATTATGTCTTTTGTTTGTCTATAAAATATATTTAAATACAAAGAGAGTGTTCGAGAAAGAGATACAGAGACAGAGAGAGAGAGAGAGAAAGAAAGGCAGAGAGAGTAAGCTTTTGAAAAAAATTGCTGCTAGGAGTTCTTCAGTGATGTCACACAACTACATCACATTGCCATAGCAACCCTGCATCAGCTCCAAGGAGAGAGAATATTTTTGTGGTGGCATGTATTACTGTCAGAGTGGAGCAGGAGGTTTATATAATAAATCCTATTAAATCTATACATACATGAGTAGGAGAAATATGAATGGCATATTTTATGCTCGCTGTAGCTCTGTTAGCATAATACAGAGCAGCTTTCATTTCAAGAAGATGCTACTCAAAAACATTAAGCCCCAGCTAAAATCTTCCTGATTTATATTCAACCTGGTTTAGCACACCGAAGGCATGTTCTGTATGTCCATCTGCCCCGCTTTCATTCTGCTCTTACATTTGTCAAATGCTTCACAAATAACATACAGCATTTCAGAAAGACAAATATCCTTTTGAGTCATCCCCTGCAGAGCTATTTGGGCCTGACTTGCGATTCACAGTGTGTGAGTGTGCCAGCCAGAGCAAGGGAGTGAAATCACCTCAAAACCAAATTGGAATGCCCCCCCCCTCCCCTTCTGCCACACACATACACACACACACACACTTCACCATCTCCTGTCCCATGTTCTAAAAATAGACTGAATTTGAAAAAAGAACAGAAAGAAAAAAGGTACAAGGCTACAGACTCTGAAAACGTCACCAACCGGGAGGGGGGAGGGGGGAGGGGGGAGGAGACAGCGAGCTGGGGTGGACGGGGGGGAGAGGGGCTCTGTGCGTAGGCGTTTGCTCAGTTCATTTAGAAACACTGGTTTTATGTCTGTGAACCAGGCAGCACAACAGACAACAGACCCCTTTGGTAAGATTGCATCTCTCTATCTCTCTTAGACACACAGACACACACACACACACAAGAGTGACTGGAGTGTACCTCTCTCTTTTTCATGCACATACACACACAAATGCAGATCATTTGCACCCTTCACATTCTCTCGAAATCCAGTCACAAACACATCCGCACAAAATCACATATACATTTTAGTAGGCTTAAGCCTATAACAAATTCCTCAAAGATACAGACACAAGAATGAATGGATGAATATACATATGCATGTACATATACATAATCATGCACACTGAAACAGAAGGATACAACACTCGCTGGTCGGCTGATGCACCAGTAAGCAACGATTAGGGTTGTCTCCTGTCTGTTCACCTGCATTTCTCTCTCTCTCTCTCTCTCTCTCTCTCTCACACTTTTTCTCTTCTTCTCTGTATGTCTCTCAATTTTCTGTTCCTATCAAACCGTTCCCTCATCTTTCTCATTTGCCTCATCCCACTTTCGGTGCCTCTCCCTCCATTTTTCTCTACCCTTGTTGTCTTCTTGTCCTGCTCTTGCTCTGGCAGGAGAGTGGGAGGCGTTGCTAGGCAACAGATTAGCTCTTTTCTTTCAAGAAGTGAAGTGAAGACCTTGATTCTTTTAGTGTAAAAATAAACACCTGGGGAAAGAAAAGAAAAACTCAAAAGAAAGGGGAAGAATCCTTCTACTGACATTTTGTTTCCAAGAAGAAAAATAATTTTCTGAAAATTGCTCTCTCCCTCGCCACTCTCTCTTCTCTCCCTCTCAAATGTGGGTATTTATAAGAAGGAACATACGAATAAGCTTGCCTCTGAAACACAACAATATCAAGCAGCAACAGAAAAGAACATACATGCTTTTCATCTGATTCAGTTTACAGTAATAATGATTGTAATGTCAGACAGTTACATTTTTTAGTGTATGACCATGCACAATACAACTGCCCCTTTTGTGTCAATAAAAAGATTTGGGTGAGAACTGCTTGATTTTAATATACTTCATGAGGCTAAAGAGTACACTGAAGTTGGTAGTCTTTCTGCAGCTGCAGTTGCAACTAAGGAATCTGCTGAACCAAGATTATGGGGACGGACACCTGTTGCCTTTGCTGATTTTCCTCGGACAAAATAATCCGCAATAATACATAACTGCAGCAACACAATATTGCTAAAAGTACACAGTTCCTGTATTAACATTTTATAACCGTGATATTTGTTGGAGGCAAAAAAAAAAAAAAAAAAGACGGAGGTGTTTTTTCCCTTCACTTCATTTTACACTAAATGGAGTGGAGTTGTACAAAGCATACCATTATGCACAGATTATAAATAAATTATGCATGACACTACCGGTGGCCTGACATTCCATTGCATGCAAAATAAAGAAGGTTGAGTTCATAAATATTTTTCCTTTAAGCATTTCAGGTGATAACAAAAGCATTTTAGTCATATCAGGTGTAATTTCACATTCTCAGTCACACACGTACACGCACGCACACAATCACCACCATCACCAGCAATGTATGAGTTTGTGGATCATGCTTAGTATGTGTGTGCGTGCGTGTGAGTGCGCGCGCGTGTATGTGTGTGTGTGTGTGTGTGTGCGTGCGTGTGTCCAACA